>NC_057738.1:24872101-25012686 GCF_004010195.1 Chiloscyllium plagiosum
CCCAACCCCCGCCCCTTGCTCATTCCTGCTCTGGCAAATACCTAGCATTTTGCATCTTTCAACACCCACCTCTTGAAGTTTTCCCCAATCCATTTAGTACATGTGAGATTTCTTTCTGAAGAGCTCCTGTCAACTAAGTTTTTTTAAAATATGTCTTAGATGTAGAAATGTTTGTTTACACTTGATAACCATGTTATTTTACATGGAATAATTAACCTTTGATTGTGTATCAATGGACTGTGACTGAAGTTAATTGGTTCTGTCATACTGATTGCAGGAGCCTAACAAGGTTAGCACCTATTGAGTAAATGGAGGACTCATATTATTGTCCCTAAATTTGTGTGCATCTCAAAGGTGAGGAACTTCAGTTACATAGAGAATTTAGAGAATCTGGGCTGATCTTCTTGGAAATGAGAGGTTTGGAAGAAGATTTAATAAAATTGTTCAAAATAATGTAGGGTTTGGACACTGCAAACAGAGAGAAGTATAGCAGATCAAGGACCACAGCAGATAAATTTAAAGTGCTTGGCCAATGGCAACATGATGAGAATACTTAAGTTTTAACTCAGCGAGTGGTTGGGATCTGCATTATAATGTGGAGAATGTGGTAGAAGCAGCTGAGTTGCTGCAGCAGGGAGCTGTCACAGACATGATGGGATGTCTGTGCCTCCTTTTGTGCTCTAGCCATTCTCGGAATAAATAAGTTGCTCACTCACTTTTTTCAGTGGGTCCTTATAAAGTTTTTATCTACTTGCTTCATAATTCGGCGCCATGTGGATCTAAAGTTGAAGTGTGGCCCATGGCTTTAATATATCCCCAAGTTCTTGCACTTAGTGAAAACCTCAGTAGCCGCTAATGAGATTTCCTGTTTACAAATCCTTCTGCCTGGACATCTCCTTCCACTACATTGTCTGCAGTGATGATATTTCCTAACAGTGCTTTGTTTGACTTTTTACCATCAGCAATCTCATTTATTGTCCCTTTATTCATCTACCTGGTGATGAACATCAATGGGCACATATTGTAGCTCACACTGTGACTAGGCCTCAAACTGTAGTTACACAGAATGATACCTGACATTCAGGCAAATAACCTGGTGGAACCTTAAAATAACTTAGGGGCACATTGCTAACTGTACTTCAGAGACTCAGCTTGAAAATGCTTTTGTGCTTCACTATTCCACCTTTGCAGCAATAGTTGACAACTATGCCATCTGCCATCTAGGCCCCATTCCCTGAAATTCCCACCAACCTTCCTTCAATACCTTTAATACTCTTCTAAACCATCACTTTGACCAAATGATTAGTTGCCTTTCCTAACATCTCCTTCATTACAGCATCCAATTTTGTCTGATTAGGCCCCTGGGATATACATTATTGAGACATTTTCCTCCATTAAATATGAGTTGCTTTATTTTTCTGAGATATTAGAGTAGATAATTTACATAACTAACTCTGCTTGATAATAATTACTAAGTTTGTATGTTCTCAAGAAATCAGTCCAGTTAGATACGTTTCCAAAAAAAAATTCAAAGTCAAAGTGACAGTCAGACGTAGTGCTGTGAAGCATGTTAAAGAAATTCACTTTTAGAAAACAAAACATGAGATCTTCCAAAACTGCCATTCAGTCTTTCTCCTTCAACAACCTATTCTCTGATCTGCAAAACAGTATTGATGGTCGAGAGTTTAAATGATTTTGTTTCATTTATTTATGGGATTGGGTATCACTGGCTGGGCCAGCACTTAATACCTATCTCTAGTTTCTTTGAGAAGATGGTGGTAAACTGCCTTCTTGAACCGCTGCAGCTCGTGTGCTGTAGATGGACTCAAAATGTTCTTAGGGAGGGACAAAGTCAAATATCACACAGGTTACTGTGCAACAGGTTTATTTGAAAGTTCAGGAGTTTGACCCAGTGACATTGGTAATATGTATCCAAGTCAAGATAGTGAATGGCTTGAAGGGAAACTTGCAGGCAGTGGTCCTATATATCTGCTGCTTTTGTCCTTCCAGTTGGAACTGGTTGTGAATTGGGAAACATTGGTGAATTTCTGCAGTGCATTTTGTAGACACATAGCTAATATGGAGTGTCAGTGGTGGGTGGGTGGAATGTTTATGGATGTTTTGTCCTAAATGGTAGCAAGCCTGTTGAGTGTTGCTGAAGCTGCACTCATCCAAAAAGTCGGGAGTTTTCCATCACACTCCTACTGATGCCTTACAGATGATGGACAGTCTTTGGGGCATCGGGAGATGAGTTATTCACTGTGATGTTCCTCGCCTCTGACCTGCTCTTGTAGCTACTAAATTTATATGGCCAGTCCAATTCATTTTCTGGTCAGTGGTAAGCACCCCCAAAATGTTGACAGTGGGATTCAGTAATGGTAGTGCCACCTAATGCCAAGGGATGATGGTTATATTCATTCTTGTTGAAGATGAACATTTGTGAGACACCAAATGTTAATTGCCACTTTTCAACCCATGTCTGGATATTGCCTGAGATTTGCTCAATTAGACATGAAACGCTTCAGTATTTGAGGAATTGCAAAAGGTACTAAACATTTTGCAATTGTTTGCAAACATTCCCACTTTTGGCTTTATGATAAAGGGAAGGTCACTGATGCGGCAGCTGAAGATGGATAAGACAGGGGACATTACCTCCTGAGAAATGTAGCGGGCTATTGTGGTGCAGTGGTAGTGTATCTACCTCTGAGGCAGGAGGTCTGAGTTCAAGTACCACCTGCTCTGGAGTGTATAATCGCATCTCTGAGCAGGTTGATTGAAATATCTACCCTTCATAAACCTTCTGGACGAGTTGAGCTACAACCCTGTGTATTGAAAAAGGTGGCTAGAGAGCTAGAAGGTTATCTTTCACAATTTTATAGATTCTGAAAAGGTTCCTGCAGATTGAGAATTAGCAAATGTAAATTCATGTATAACAATGGGGGGAGACAGTAAACAATTGCCAGAGCTGTTATTTTGATGTCAATAGTTGGGAAAATCTATTATAAACTAAATGCTAACTAGATACTTAGGTATAATTGGGTTAATGAGATTATGTGAAATGGAAATCATGTTTGATGAACATGATGGAGTTTTGGAGAAGTTAGTTATAGCATAGATAAAGGAGAGGAGGCCTGGATTCAAGTTCCACTTGTTCCAGAGGTGTAAAGTAATATCCCCAAACAGGCTGATTAGAAGCTATCTAGATAAAGGAGAGCCAGTGGCTATGGTGCATTTGGATTTCCAGGAGGCATTTGATAACGTCCCACACAAGTGATGAGTAAACAAAATGAAAGTACATGGGATTGGGTGGGAATATACTATTAAGGATTGAGAGTTGGTTAGCAGTCAAAAAATGGAAGGTAGGAAAGAAAGGTTCATTCTCACGCATGCAGGCAGTTACTAGTGTGATATTGCAAGGATCTATGCTTGGACCCAAGCTGTTCACAATTTGTATAAATTATTCCAAATTTGCTGACAACACAAAATTAAGTGGGATGTGAGTTGCAAGGAGAATGCACGGAGAGAATTCAGACAGCTTTGTCAATAGGCAGGAGCATGGCAGATAGAACATAATGTAAGTAAAAGTGTATTTCTAAATGGTGAGAGGTTGGGAGTGTTGATGTCCAAGAGACCATTGTCCTTATTCAGGAGTTATTGAAATCAGGCATGATGTAGAGGTGCCAGTGTTGGACTGGGGTGAACAAAGATTAAAAAAAATCACACAACGCTAGGTTGTAGTCCAATAGGTTTATTTGGAAGTACAAGCTTTCGGAGTGCTGCTCTTTTGTCAGGTAGCTAGTAGGGCAGGATCATAGGACACAAAATTTAAAAGCAGGCATGCAGGCACAGATTCCAGCTCGAAAGCCAAATGGCATGTTGGTTTTTGATGCAAGGAAATTTGAGAACAGGAATGAAAATATCTTGCTGCAGTTATATAGAGCCTTTGTGAGACTGTATCTGGAGAATTGTGTATAGTTTTGGTCTTATTATCTAAGGAGGGAAATTTTTGCCACAGATTAACCCCTGAGTTGACAAGATTGTATTATGAAGAACTTTGAGAAAACTGGATTTTATTCACTAGAGATTTGAAGAATAAGAAGTAATCCAATTGAAACTTAACAAAACTCTTTTAGGGCAGATGTGGATAGAATCTTTCCCCTGGCTGGTGAGTCTAGAACCAGGGGACCCAGTCTCAGATTAAGGGCCAGGCTTTTAAGACAGATGGAGAGAATTGTTTTCACTTAGAAGGTGATGAATCTTTACAAATCCCAAAGGACCTTGGAAGTTCAATTATTAAACATGTTCAAGAGGGAATTCAATACATTTTCAGGATAAAATGAAGAACTGCAGATGTTGGAGATTTGAAACAAAACAAAAATTGCTGAAGAAACTTGGCAGGTCTGGCAGCATCTGTGGAGAGAAAACAAGATGTAATGTTTATGTCCCTTCTTCAGAACTGGACTGAGAACTTAGAGTCACTGGATTTGAAGTGCTAACTTTGTTTTATCTTCACAGATGGTGCCAGATACTAATCATATTGGGTGGAGCAGGGAGGGAAATCGGGATAGTGTAGAACAATGATTAGATTAGGTTCCATACAGTGTGGAAACAGGACCTTTGGCCCAACCAGTCCACACCGACCCTCCAAAGAGTAATCTACCCAGATCCATTTCCCTCTAACTAATGCATCTAACACTATGGGCAATTTAGCATGGCCAATTCACCTGACCCACATATCTTTGGACTGTGGGAGAAAACTGGAGCACCCGGAGGAAACCCATGTAGACATGGGGAGAATGTGTAAACTCCACAGACAGTCACCCGAGGCTGGAATTGAACCTGGGACTGTGAGGCAGCAGTGCTAACCACTGAGCCACCGTGCCGCCCCATGGCATTGAGGTAGAAGATCAGCTATGATCAGTTTTAATGATCAGCACCTCAATGTGTCCCAATGGCTTATTCCTGCTTCTATTTCTTATGTTTCTATGATTTTGTTCTAATTATTAGAATATTGATTAAGAATGGCAGAAAGAATAAACAAATGCTCGTTATGAACCACACTTGGATATTATTTAACAAATACATGATACAGCCATATTCTGGATTGGAGTTGTGGGAGGTGGTTTTTGATATTTGATGTGCACTTTAGGAAGTTGAGGGGTGCAATTTCAGAGCTTAATCAAACATTTAGTACTTCAAACATTCTTTTTAAGCACTCCGTTCAGCTCTGACTTGTTTCATGTTCTGAAATAACCTTTGAATGAATGCTCCTGCAACTCATTTTAACACACCAGTTGCTTTGGTGTTGAATCTTATTACCTTTGCAGTTTGCCTTTCACCTCTCTTGATGAGACTCCTGCCCTATGGCTTTTTCGTTGTCAAATATTTCTCTCGGTTTCCCAGAGTTCACAGAAGGACTGGATTTCATCAAGAGAATCTCAGCTCTGTGCTTGCTCCTCATCTAACTTTCATCAACAGTAAAGTCTACTTATTTTAATGACGTTCTTTGAACTCTATGACACATATTGGATTTTATTTTTATGAAACTATTATCATTTAAATGATGTCCCTGCTCTGTTTGTTTTTTTCCCTATTGTGTATATATCCAGTGGGTTCCTTGATCTACATAATTAGTGTGCTGTACAGATTTAGACAACAATTCATATTGGTGGGGAATGTTTGCTGTTTGAAATGGTAATTTGACATTTAAGAATGAACTAAAATGTTAACTGCAATGCTGGGATGTGATGTTTGGACAGATCCATTCTGTTGTGACTTCTTAATCATGCCATTAGGTCTGATGGAGGATCAGTGTTTGAAAAAATAGACTTGCATCCATTGACACTTACTCCAGTTAATATATTGTCATCAACAGGAGAACTAGGAATGATATAATAATTCAAGAATAAGTTCAAGAGCTTGAACTAACACTGAGTAATCAGATTGTTATTGGGACCTGCTAGCTGCAGCATGCCACAAATGTCTGAATGACTTGCTGTAAGCTTTCAGCGTTTTCTGTTTTTCTTTCTGCCTGAGCAAGTTCTTGGATGCTGTTCCACAGTCAGGATGCACGAGGCAGCTGTTTATTTTTCATTTTAAACTAAACAGCCACTAATGGCCCTGCTCTCTAATGAGTGCCTGCAGCTCAGATGTAGCAAAATAAAGAAAATGGCACACAGACGGCTTCTTCAAGATGGACGTTTCTATCGACACAGAAAATAAAGTGGAAAGCAGCAAGTATTATTTTTGTTCATTCTTGGATATAGGTCTTGATTGGCTCTCCCCACTTGCCTTTGATGAGGTAAAAGGAAGCGACCACCTTTACCACTCTCTGGAATGTATATGGTGAAGGTGTTCCCACAGTATTATTAGGTATGGAGTGCCAAGGTTATGACTTGATGATCATGAAGGAAAGACTACCTATAAGCAAGTTAGAATGGATTGACCATGCTAGAATGCCCCGTTGTGCCCAGGGATGCACAGGCCGGGTAGATTAGCTATCAGAAATGCAGGGTTGCAAGGAGGGGACCATGATATTCCCATGTAGCTGCTGCCCTGGTCCTTCATGATGGTTGAGGTTTTGGGTTTCACAGATGCCATTGAAGAAGTCACGTGGTGAGATGCTACATTGTCTCTGGAACTTACATCATTGTGAATTTTAACAACTTGCTCCCTGCTAAAATGGTGCAGATCCTAGCAGGTCAGGAATCCTACTTGCGGAACGTTTCAGAGAACACCTCTGGGACACCCGGACCAACCAACCCAACCAGCCCGTGGCTCAACACTTCAACTCTCCCTCCCACTCCACCAATGACATGCAGGTCCTTGGACTCCTCCATCGCCAGACCATAGCAACACGACGGTTGGATGAAGAGCGCCTCATCTTCCGCCTGGGAACCCTCCAACCACAAGGGATGAACTCAGATTTCTCCAGTTTCCTCATTTCCCCTCCCCCCACCTTGTCTCAGTCAAATCCCTCGAACTCAGCACCGCCTTCCTAACCTGCAATCTTCTTCCTGACCTCTCCACCCCCACCCCAATCCGGCCTATCACCCTCACCTTATCACCCTCACCTTAACCTCCTTCTACCTATCGCATTTCCAACGCCCCTCCCCCAAGTCCCTCCTCCCTACCTTTTATCTTAGCCTGCTGGACACACTTTCCTCATTCCTGAAGAAGGGCTCATGCCCGAAACGTCGATTCTGCTGCTGCTTGGATGCTGCCTGACCTGCTGCGCTTTTCCAGCAACACATTTTCAGCTCTGATCTCCAGCATCTGCAGTTCTCACTTTCTCCTGTTAAAGTCAAATCCTTAGTTAAAACAGAACTTGATTGCTCATTTAAATGACTTTCTCAATAGATTCAAGCATTCCATGTTGGCTTTCAAATAGGGCAGACAAAATCACAAAAATGGCAGGACAGGGTTGAAATATTTACTCGCTATCACTTATTAGGGAATGTGCATATCCTTGTGCATATCCAAGCCCAGGTCCCCTCCTCTGTGAAAATAGGCTGCTCAGGCCAAATCTGTTTATTACTGCATTTGCAAACCACACAGGCCTCCTCCTATCCCTATTGGCTTAAGCCTTTTTGACATACTTTTACATTCGTAGCTCTCTTCTATGTGGTTATCAAACTTTCCCTTAAGTGCATCAAGGAGATTTAACTCCCTTACTCATAGAGATTAGGAAATACTACAGCCACATGCTACAGGTGATTGATGGGGTGCTGACCAAGCAGCTTACCTTGTCCAAGGTGGTGTTGAGTTTCTTGAGTTTTGTTGAAGGACCACTCGCCCAGGTAGATGTGAAAAATATTCCATCACATTCCTACTTTTTTTTGCTTCTTCCTCATTTGGCGAGTCAGGAGGTGAGCTACTCACTGCACTGAACAGAGAACATGGAACAGAACTGGAATAGGCCCTTCAGCCCACTATGTCTGCGCTGACCATGATGGCATTCTTCTAAACCAATGCCTGCACATCTATCACTCTATTCCTTGCCTGTTCATGTTTGCACTTTCTTCCCATGTCTGCGGGGATTTCTGCCAGGTGCTCCATTTTCCTTCCACAGTCCAAAACTGTGCAGGTTGGGTGGATTGACCATGCTAGAATGCCCCATTGTGCCCAGGGATGCACAGGCCGGGTAGATTAGCTATCAGAAATGCAGGGTTGCAAGGATGAAAAATGCAATGAGACAGAACCTCTGCCATCCAAAACCATACTATCTATCTTTGCAGTCCAAAGATGTGCAGGTTAGGTGAATTGGCCACGCTAAATTGCCCGTAGTGTTAGGTGAAGGGGTAAATGTAGGGGAATGGGTCTGGGTGGGTTGCTCTTCGGAGGGTCGGTGTGGAGTTGTTGGGCCGAAGGGCCTGTTTCCACACTGTAAGTAATCTAATCTAATCCTATTCTTAATAAGTCAATTATTTTCCAAATGCGAGTAAATCCTGTCCCTAAGAATCTTCTACAATAATGTCCTCACCATTGATGTAAGGCTCACTGTCCTATAATTTTCTAGATTATCCCTGTTGCCCTGCTTGAACAAAGTAAGAACATTAGCTATTCTGCAGTCTTCTGGGACCTTACCTGTGGATAAACAGGATACAAAGATCTCTGTCAAGGCTCTATTTATCTTCTCCCTTGCCTCACTTGGTATCCTGGGATAGATCCCATCAGCCCCTGAGGACTTAACTACCTTCATGTTTTTCAAAACACCAAATACCATTTCCTTCTTAATATTGACATGCTCTAGAATATCAACATACCCCTCCCTAACTTTACCATCATCCAAGTCCTTCTTCTTGGTGAATACTGATGCCAAGTACTCATTATGGCACTTCAACACTTTTTCCAGCAATTTTGTTTTTGATTTCCAGCATCCACAGTTCTTTGGTTTTTCTGTTGTTTTTTACATCCTTCCATGATCTGCCTACTCATCTGCTCCTCTATCTCCAACTGGCTATTGTGAGGCCTATAATATGACCCCATCATATTGACCGCATCTTTCTTATTCCTGAGTTCTACTCATTTGTCCTCACTGATGAATGCTTCAAGATGTCTCTTAGTACATATATGTCATTCTCCTTAATCAGTAATGCAACTCCCAACTCCTTTTACATGACTATCTCACCTGAACCATCTCAATCCCGGGACATTGAGCTACTAGTCCTCAACCAAGTTTCTGTAATGGTTACAACAGCATTGTTCCATGTACTAATCCAGGCTCTAAGCTCATCTCCCTTATCTGTTATACCCCTAGAATTAAAAAAAAATACACTTCAGACTGCCAGCCCCTCATTAACCCAGCCCTGCCTTTCTTTTCGTTGGATTTTCTTGATGTAACTTGTATCTTCCTATCTGGTTCCCGCTGCCCTCTTCCCCCCCAACACATATATATATATATATATATATATACACACACAAACACACACGCAGTTTAAACCCTCTTGAGACTCTCCTTTAATGTAGCTGGCTGGTCTAATTGCTTTACTGAGCAGGCCAATAAAATTCAAGAATAGATCATTATTCTGAGATTTATTGTTATATTTAGGGATTACTGGGAGTGTTATTTTTCATACAAATCCTTCTTCAAATATTTGAATAGATTTGAGATCTTGATTTGGCAGATTGATCAGTGCTTATTGAAGATGGTGCTGGCTGCCTTTTCTCAGTTTTGTTTGTTGTGTTCTTCTGTCTAACCACAGCATTAGGCTGGCAGAGTGTAGAGGAAATGATTATTCATTATGATTAACTTTCCCAGTGGTGCTAGACTGCCTTTTAACATATTACATCTGTGTCTTTTCTGTTCCCGCTGAATTAAGACTTTTTTTCTGCTTACTTGCTTTTTCTCATGATTTTATAAATTGAAAACAATTGAATACAGTGCTACACTCAAAATTAATTTTTTATTTTTTTTCTATGGATTTTGTTGGCATTGCAGGAACCTGAAGGAAAAAGATAACTCTTTTAAGCTGAGTGTTGTAGTCTTAGGAGGAGTCATTCCCTTTCAATCTTACATCAAGTATAGAAGACATCAAGTACTGATGAAAAATGCTTAGTTAAACCCCAGCTCTGCGGAACAATCGTAACAAAATAGATTACAAAATTTGGAATGTGTCATTCACGAACAAGGAAGGTGCTGTTACTACGCTCAATGGTGATGACTGAAATTCTCTGAATAAAAGCAAAAGATGCTGGAATTCTGAAACAAACACACAGCATGGTGGAGAAACTCAGCAGGTCTACCAGCGTCTGTGGAAAACGATCTGCTGAAATTCTCCCAATATAGTTCAGCGAAGCTAATGAACTGCTTTAGCAGTTGGGCAAGTGTGGATGGGGATGGTGGTAGTGGTAGTTAAGGCAGGCATGTAGAGGGTGCAAGGGATTTCGGGAATATGGAGCCAAGTTGTGATGGGATTCGAGGTAGTTGCAGGAAATAGCCCATGTTCTTTAAATATGAGCTTGGAAATCAAAATACAATTCCACCAACTCCTACATTGAATTGAGTTTAGGGAATGTACTTAATAGTAGCCTCAGTGTGCTCAACCCGTAGCAAACAAAATCCTGGAATATTTGAAAGTTCACAACAGATGTTGCAAGATGGGCAGGCTTCGAATTTATATAAATCATTCTGTCTTTGTGATGTTCCTACAGTGTACTTTTGTCAGTAATGCTACCTTACCTGAAATGGCAGGCAACAACTCAGCTGCAGTGTTATTACCCAACATATTTGGAACTCTGTAAACTGTGAGGTGCCAGAAAAACAGATGCTGCATGACCAAATTTGTACGTCACAATTAGACTCATGTTGTAGAGTAAGAAGCCTGGAGTTTTTTTTTTCAGTGGAGTGTCAGAGGTTGAAGGGTGACCTCAGAAGTTTATAAAATCATGAGGGGTATAGATAAGGTGAATGGCAGATGTCTTTTCCCTAGGGTGGGGCACTTCAAGACTAAACAGAGTATTTTTAAAGTGACAGGAGAAAACATGTCAAAAGACACGAGGAGACTTTTTTTTCACAGAGAGTGGTTTGTGTGTGTAATAAACCCCAGAGGAAGTGGTGGATGCAGTATAGTTACAATGTTTAAAAGACATTTCGATAAGTATATGAATAAGAAATGTTTGGAGGGATATGGGTCAAGCGCAAGCAGGTGGGACCCGTTTCGTTTAGGATTATGGTTGGCATGGACTGGTTGAAACAAAGGGTCTGTTTCTGTGCTGTACAACTCTATGAATCAAGAAGTCACTTACTAATTTCTGTATATGGAGATAATTCAATAAACTTGTTTATTTTGAGTTATGGTTTTCATATGGTGATTCTTACCTCCGTCAGAAAATTACAACAGTTGCATTGTCAGGAAATCCATGTTTTGTTTTTGAGATAAAATTTGCTTGAACCCATTGGATAGTGTTTGTTTATTTCAGGAATTACAAATAGAGAAAATTATTCTGGTTTCTTTGTTGTTATAAGCGGGTATGCGATGTTACCATGTAGATTGGTAGTTTTCAACATCCAAGCTTTTCCAAGTAAATAGTCCAACATATCAATCTTGCAAGATTTGCTGTCTAATTCATAAAGGGACATAATCTGAAGTGTAAGTACTTTAGCAAATGAATTTGTTCAATACTCCCCCTCTCTTCTCTGGACTTATTAACCATCACTTGTGTTTGTTCTTACTGGTACTAATAGTCATCCAAGTGAGTAGGGAAATATTAGATAGGGAAAGTGCATCAAGAGGAAATTATAAGCATTATGTAGCAGTGCATGGATAGATTGTTCATTATTCTTATTCACCTTTACCTGGTTTTGCAGTAACCAGTGCTGGACCCATAATTGAAAGCTCACACTGTATCCAATATTGATGTAAACAATTTATTGTGTCATCTGTCCATTTTGTGTGTGCCTTTAAAAATTACAGCTGCAGAGTTTCAGAATTTCTGTAAATATTAAGTTTTGAAATTTCTTTCATGCAGTAATGTCAGTTTTCAGTTAGTACTGCTGGTCACAGGAAACCAAATGGTTTTAAGTTCTAGGAAGAAGTCTTATAGTTTCTCAGCGAACTATTTCAAAAAATTAACCACAAGGCCTGAGATTGCTGTTGTTCCTCTGTATAGACAACTCATTTTCACTTTTGTATTTGGGACATGGTTTCTTGCCTCATTATTTATCAGTTATTGTACATGTTTTAATATAACTGAACCATGTTCCCAGCATTTTGCTGTACATTGCTGGCTGCTTATTTATAACAGGCTTCATTGTATGAGTAAAAGCTGTCACAACCTAATGTTTAACATTTATGACCACAATGTATTAATGACCTTGTCAAGCGTGTATCAACACTGTGGTGAAATTCCAGGATGTGTGCAGTGAACATTATGAAAGTACAAAACAATCACTGAATGCAACATCAACTGCACAGACTGTCCTGCCAATTTTTATTACTGACTCTGATAGGGATGATATAACCCAAGTTAACTTTTTTTTATTTTGCCCTTCCTAGCCTTAGCAGGCCAACTTAGCACAATCCAAGCATGCCTGTCTGCAGTCCTAAGTGAGATCTGCCAAATCTGTGCAAAACAAGGAACACAATAAAAGAAGGCAGTTGGAATGCTATGTTTTATTATGAGAGGAATTGACAAAAAAGTAAGGATGGTATGCTTCCAACATCGAGGGCATTGGTGAGATTACATCGCAAATAATCTATACAGTTTCAGTCTCCATGTTTCAGGAAGTCAGAAGTCACACTATATCAGGTTATAGTCCAGCAGGTTTATTTGAAATCACAAACTTGCTGAGCGCTGCTCCTTCGTTAGGTGAAGTCTTCACTTGACGAAGGAGCAGCACTCTGAAAACTTATGGTTTCAAATAAACCTGTTGGACTATAACCTGGTGCCATGTGATTTCTGACTTTGTCCATACCAGTCCAATACCATCACCTCCACATCATGTCTAAGGAAGGATGTACATGTGTTGGAGGCAGTTCAGAAAAGGTGCACTAGATTGATACATGGGATGATTGGGCTTTCTCATGAAGAAAGATTAGACAAGCTAGGCTTGTTTTCATTAGAAGAATGAAGGTGATTTTATTGAAGTTCAAAGATCCTGAAAGGCCTTGTCAAGAAAGATATTGAAATCATACTTCCTATTGTGGATCAGTCCAGAACTAGAGGACGTTGGTTAAAATTAGGAGTTGCCGTTTTAGGACAGAAATGAGAAATTTTGTTTTCTCGTGAGGTTTGTGAGACTTTGGTATTCTGTGCCTCACAAGGCAGTTAAGGTGGGATCAATGATTATTTGGTCTGTTGGCAGCGGAATCAAAGGGAGTAATTGGAATTGTGGTATTCCCTATCTCGGGCACATTGGTGGCTGCATATCTACTGTCTACAGGATATACTGCAGACATACACCAAGACCTCTTGGGCAGCAACTCTTAGATGCCACTCCTCAGTCATCTAAAAGAGCAGAGGAAGGGCATGCATGGGAACATCAGCAGCTCCAAATTCCCATCTCAAGTCACAGACTATCCTGACTTGTTTGTTTATCACCTATTGTCATCAGCCATGGACTAACATTCTAATACTCCATGCTGAGTAGAAGTAGCGATATAATGTTGCAGTTGTACAGGACATTGGTGAGACCACTTTTGAAATACTGTTTATATTTCCAGTTGCCCTGCTTTAAGAAGGATATTATTAAATTGGAGAGGGTTCAGAAAATATTTACAAGGATGTTGCCAGGACTGGAGGGATAGGCTGGACATTGGGACAGAGCTAAGGTGAATAGCAAAGATCGCCTGTGGTAGGGGAGTTCAAAACTTTTAAGGTGAGAAGACAAAGATTTAAAAGGGGACCTGAGGGGCAACATTTTCACACAGAGGGTGATTCATATGTGGAATGAACTGCCAGAGGAACTGGTAGGTGCAGGTACAGTTACAACATTTAGAAGAGATTTGGGCAAATACATGAATAGGAAAGTTTAGAGGGAAACACAAACAAATGAGACTAGATTAGTTTAGGAAACTTGGTTGGCATGGACGAGTTCGACCAAAGGGTCAGTTTCTGTATTGTATGACTCTATGACTCTGACCCCTGTTTGAACTTAACAGCAAAGTTCAGAAGCCCATGGAGAATCCTGCTTGTTATCATACCTGAGTTTGGGATATCAATCACTGGCAGGTTGAGCTGCCATCAACTGTGTCTTAACAAGAAGGTGTTCTTAACCAAGATGATGTTTATTGCATGATAGCTATCAGGTACACGTTCCATTACCATTATTACTCAGACTACAACAGGGTCTGTGGGTTTAGATCTTCAATCGGCAAGATCCTCAGATGTTTTGCCCTACACTCATGGAGCCTGTAAAACATCTTTACATTGGGTGCAGTCTCCAACAGTAACCCTTTCAGAATGCTTACCTTGTACAACAGATCTGGCCTGGGTTTTATGTGTATTCAAATAGCAATGCTTCCCAACAGCGCAATGCTCGCTTGACATTACACTGATGTGTCATCCTGGATTTTGCATTACAATCACCAGAATACACTTTGAACTTTTAACCCTCTGATGCATGGGTAAGAGAATGCCACTACAGTAACACACAACAAGCGAATCTTCCCAGTCCCCACAGAGGTGGGTTTGAAGTTTGAATGGGAGGAAATTTTAGGTAGGAGGGAAATTGGGTTAGTGACCTGGTATGTTTCCAATCTGGGACAATCTAGCCAGAGATGGGACATCACACCAGCTATCCAGCTGGCAACAGCACATGGTGAATTTGAATAATCAAGTGTGTGACAATGGGCAGATTGTGGATGCCACTAAGATGTTGTCAGGAAAATACTGAGCCCCAAATTGAGGCCAAAACCTGGCAGGTGTCCGGTGTGGGGGAAGGGGTAACGTGTTCTTGCCAACTGCAGTCCTCCAACACGCGCGCGTGCGCACACACACACACACACCCCGCCCCCAATAACTCAGGCATTACTTGTTAAGACTCTTTCCAGGGCATCTCTGGAGCTTACCATCCGACAGTGACTGTGCCCACCTCCACTGTAAGGCTGCAGGTCCTCACATTGAATCTTTAGTCTCTAGTGGACTAAAAGGTAGCTTCCTGATTGTCTTGGGAAACCTACCTACTATCATCTTGCGGTGTCGGGACCTGGAAATGGTCATGAACCAAAATTAATTTAAAAGAACTTCAGATTTTGCTCAGTGAAAGTTGAGTAACAAAGGTAGACTACCATGCTGTGGGTGAAATTGAGTCAAACCTGAGCTTATGTTGAACATTTGAATTCCTCATGACATAACCAGTTTTTTAAAACCACACTTTAGTGTGTATCATGCTAAAGTAGAAAGAAACACCCAAAGTATGATAACGACATTGCGAATACCCTGTTGAACTAATCAAAATTAACTTCCCAGTTGAATGATGCCGACCCAATTAATTTAAACAGAGCTGAACTATGTAGCTACCTCTTCTTGATGTGTTGCTACAGAACTAATTATCTGTGGATCAGCACTGAGAAATTTCCTGTAATTATGTCGTAATCTTCAATTCTTTGTTACAGATGCTCTCGTCTGTTAATTAGATAGATGATATAGGACAAAACAAACCTGTAAATTAAATTTGATAAAGGTCTTTAACACAGGCTAAGGATATAAAGGGTATTAGAGTAAAATGGTGTTTTCAAGCATGTAATGCTGTTCTGAAGTGCACGATACAGTTACTATAACACAAGAAAGTCTGTCGTTTGTTTGTGAAATTATCTCTTAAATTTTCTGCTCTGTAATTAGATCCATATGTCTTTGATACACTTGTTATAAAAGTAAAAACTTGGATTTATATAGCACCTTTCAGGTGGGCAGACACATATCACAACAAATGAAGTACTGTTTTATTTTGAAGTCTATTTGGTGTTTTCGGAAATGAAGCAGCCAATTTGAGCAAAAGGCACAATGAAATAATGAACAGACTATATTTTTTTTTGTGGTGACTTTGGTCATGTAATAAATAGAGGCCAGGTCAATGGAAGAGTATTGAACTGTGAAATGGGATTTTAGTATTAACACAGAGTTTCCTTCGAGGACAATATACTTTGATGTTTATCCACTTTCACTTAGAAATCAGAATTTAATGTCTTTACTATGGATGAATAGTGAATTGTTCCCCTTTCCTCTTGTTTTTTCTGAAACTATGAAATAAGATTTTTGTTTGGTGGTATGTATCATGAACCTTTTTTTCTTAATAATTCTCTGGATATAGATATTGCTGGCTAGGCCAGTATTTATTGCCCATCCATGATTTTCCCAGAGGATGGTTAAGAGTCAGCTAAATCGCTATGAGTCTGGAGTCACATGTAGGCCAGATCAAATAAGGACAGAAGATTTCCTTCCCATTGCTGAACCAGATGGGTTTTTCCAACAATTGACAATGGTTTCATGGTCACAATTAGATTTTTAATTTCAGATTTTATTGAATTCAAATTCTACCATCTGTCATGGCAGGATTTGAACTTTGATTCATACTGATTGTGAAAATGTTTTTATGCACTGGACCCAGTTTCAGACCTCAAGGCTGAGCTGACAGGCAGGCCACAGCAAGGATAATGATAGTTACATCAGACAATAGGGCTGCTTTCTCATTAGAGAGAGACCGGTGGTGGTTTAACCTGACAGTCACCATGCCTTGGGCAAGAGAAGAGGTTGGGAAGGAGAATCCTTCATGATATATTCTGTCAGTGCAGGGATTGAGCCCACATATGGTGTTGCTCCATACCACAAACTAGCCTTCTAGTTGATTGAGTGAACCGATCCCAAATAATAATAGCACCAGGAGGAGGAATAGTGTCCTTAATTTCCACTGACCCGCTGATACTGTAATCTGAGGACAGATTCTGGACTGTTGTGACACCCTACAAAGCCGATTGAACACTTCTATCTGGAGCCATGGTGACAGCAGCCTGAACGTGTGGCAGACAGCTCCAACCTCACATGACTTCAGTCTGAATTTCCATGCAGCTCTGAGACATTGGGAATGAATTAATGTGTTGCATTGGAAACTGCTGCATTGTGGTTGAGGCTTAGATTTCTCACCATTTCCACACTGGAAAGGCTCTGCGCCAAGCTGAGGGTGCATTCCTTCAAGTGCCTCAACATTGACAGCAGATTGTTTTGAAAGGCCTGACAACACAGCAAGCATTCCTCTGTGCTTAGCCGTCAGTATTCTTCTGTAAACCACCCCAAATCCTGCGTACCACAATTCATTGACCCTCTGGTGGACTTCAACCTGCATTATCCTTGTCCTCTGCCCTAGCTGCAGGCCATTCATGCCCAATATCTCAGCATGTGTGCCTCAAAGTTACTATCTCTCCCTTTCTGACTTCTTGCTCCACCACCTGGCCATTGTGGAATCTTGGGCGTTGAAAGGAGAAAAGTAACAACGATAGGGTTGTTGAAGTGGATATTTCCACTGATTACAGTTGGAAACCTTAAGAGTTACGCCGAGAGGAATTGAGAAGGAGTATAAAAGATATTATCTTCAATAATTTCAGTCTCACCATTGGCCACAACAGCCTGAATGATAATCATTTCCTCTGTGGGAGTTCAGACACACAAGCTTTCCAGTTCCAAGCTATGTAGTTCCTGTTATCTCTAGTTTGTGTGACTACACGAAAGAGGGAGGTCTGCCACTGAATGCAGTGCAATGTGTTTGGGTGGTGTGGCTGTCATGGTTGAACAGAAATCAGTATCTGCAAGCTGTTAAGCTGTGGGTGTGTGAGATTTGCAGCTGTGGCAAGTGCGTTAAGGTGACGTGAAGCCTTGTATTGGTGAATATCAGATATTGAATGACTCCTGATTTCTAGTAGATAAACAATGATAGTGTGGTGCATCTTGAGGAGAGTGTCAGGCTGATGGTACAGTTGGCAGGATATCGCTTTTGATAATGCATTCACTGACCGTTCCCATTCATGTGAGGTTATTGAAGGTTTTGTGGCACTGCATTCAAGTCCTCTGGCTGGATTCCTGGCATTGACCAGTAGGACTATCTATGGCTACCTCTTGGATCACTTGTGTTGACCATATCTCCACTTCTCCACTTCCAACACCAAGGCTTTAATGCCCAGTGCCCATGATCTACCATGCTTCATTTTTATTGAATATTACCCCATGCCACACACATCTTTTGAATGGCTTTCAGCACTTGTTTCATCCCTCTAAGAGGTGCAGGCTCAGTAGTGCAGACTAACTGCTGCCCACATTGCTGCCTACCCTTGTACTCTACTTCCCCAGTTGTTTTCAGGTCCTTTTGCATTTTGCCCCCTTTATGTCTGTAAACATTTCTTTATAAACACAGTATAATTGTTTCCTATCTCCAGGTAGAATCATAGAATCCCTAGAGTGCAGAAAGGGGCCATTTGGCCTATCAAGTCTGCACTGACCCTCTAAAGAGCATCCCACACAGTCCGCGCAACCCAACCTCGACCCTATCCCCCTAATCCTGCATTTACCATGACTAATCTGCCCAGCCTGCTCATCCCTGGACACTTGGGGCAATTTAGCATGGCCAATCTACCTAACCTACACATCTTTGGACTGTGGGAGGAAACCAGATCACCCAGAGGAAGCCTACAGGGAGAATGTGCAAATTCCAACAGTCACCCAAGACTGGAACTGAACCCAGGAATCTGGCACTTTGAAGCAGCGGTGTGATGATTGTTTTCTCCCCTTCGCCCCTCCTCCTACCCCAACCCACACAAAATAAAGCTGTCCAACAGGATAAAGTTGGCACCCCATCCATCACAGGCACACAGTGACAGCAGTGTGTACCAACTACAAAATACACTGTAGCAACTCATGGCTTCTTCGACAGCACTTTGCAGACCTGTGAACTCTGCCACATAGAAGGTCAGCAGATGCATGGGAACATTACTACCATAACTTCCCTTCCAAGCCTCACACCATCTTGACTTGGAACTATGCCATTGGATATATGACTATATCCTGGAGCTCCCTTCCCAACAGAACTGCAGGTGTATCTGCCCACCATGGACATTAACAGTACAAGAGATTGGCTTACCACTTGTTTCTCTAGTGCAGTTAAGGATAAATGCCAGCGATGCACACATCCTGTGAGCAAATTTTTAAAAACATGCATTATTGTTTCTATTCCTGTTCTAGAAGTGGCTTTCAATATTCTTATAGGCCATGGATTCAATAATTATACTTGCAAATCAAAAACCAACTTCTCCTTATCTCCTCTCTGATTGTTTAGTCACCTATCTTGAATTTTTGTTCTCTGGTTAACAACCTCCTGGTGGATGAAATAATTTCTCTTCGCCCACCCAATCAAAGCTCTTCGTCATTTGGAACACCTTTATTAAATGTTCCCTTGACTTCTCTGCTCTAAGGAGACCAATCCTGCTTTCCTCATATCCCACAGAACTGAGTGCCAAATATCATATTTAATTAAACACCATTATCCTCATTTACAAATTCTCTCTATCATCTCCTCCAGCCTTCAAACTCCAACAACATGCTCCTCTCCCCTGTTTCTGAAGTAGCACCTCACATTTTTCCACCATTTCTCTTCCAATACTGACCTCACTCTCTGAAACTTATGCTGTAAACTTTGCAATCAGTATCTCTTCAATTTTGGGCAGACTTCCCTATTCAACAATCAATCTTCATCTTTTAAATAAAAATTGAAAGGTCTGCAGAAGCTGGAAATCAGAATCAAAACCAGAAATTGTTGGAAAGGCTTAGCAAATCTGACAGCATCTGTGGAGAGAAATCAGAGTTAACGTTTCAGGTCCAGTGACCCTTCCTCAGAACTGCAGATCTAATTCTGAGGAAGGATCACTGGACCCTAAATAGTAACTCTGATTTCTTTCCACTGATGCTGCCAGACTTGCTGAGTTTTTCCAGCAATTTCTGTTTTTGCTTCAACATCCATTTCTTGCTATGTTGCACTTTGGGTGTTTTTCCTAATAGAGGTGCTTGTTTGAAAAAAATTATTAATTAAATAAAACTCAATAGCATCTGCCAGTTATGTTTTAATACTTACTAACCCAGAACAATAGACTGGTAGTATCACTGATATTATCCATTAAATAACTTGATTTTGTTGAAGCGAGTATTTCTAACAACGGTCTTCATTTATGAAGGATCTGTTTTGCGACATCCATCTTTCTTCCTTTGTTTTCCAACTCAGCACTGGCTTCCATTCTCTGCGACAAGCCATTAACTTAACTCTTCACCATCCATTCTCCACAAGAGTGAGAGACTTATTGTCGTTAAGATTGAGACAACATATTTGGCTTCATCACTGCTCCAGCTCTAAACTTGCATTCATCATTGTTTGTCTGCTATCTCCCCACATGCCCTCTCGAGGTTTTCTTGTCAATCAGTCTCACCACCTGCTCCCTCCATTCTATCCTCATGAGACTACTGACTGACCAAGATCCTTTCTTGGTCTCCATGTTAGTTGATGTGATTAACAGTTGTCTCTCCTCAGGTACTTTGCTTTTGCCCTTCAAATCTGCCGTCATCACCTTTCTCCTCAAAAAAAACCTCTTGTGATCCCTCTGTCACTGCAAATATTGTCACATTTAACCTTTACCCTTCAGTCCTTCAACACATGATTGCCTCCCAAACTTGTGCCCATCTTTCTTGGACCTCTGTGTTTGGAATCCTCTAATTATAATTTCACTACTGCTTTAGCATTTAGGCAGTTCACATCATAACTGACCTTCTACTTGACTGTAACTATGGTAAGTGTTCCTTCCTCATTCTTGACAATTATACAGCATTTAACACCACCAACCCCACCATCCACTCTCATGCCAGTCTAATGGAACCTGGGTTCGATTGTTATTTACTGAATTAGCACGAGAGTATTACTTGGCTTATATCCTGTAAGTTATCTTTGGTGTCCTGAAAATATCTATCTCTGGCCAATTCCTATTCCCAATCCCTTTCAGCATCATCCAAAAATATAGCATTGGTTTTCGCCTTCCACCTTTCTTGACTCCCCCCCCCACAGTACTTTGAATTGTCAGACTGCTTGTTCAACTTGCAGTATCAGATAAGCAGAAATTACCCTTAACTCTGAATATTGAGAAGACTTGGGCAAATCCCATTAACTCTGTTGTGTTAATACTGACCATCACTCTTCTGGTAACTGTATAAAAGTGAACCTGCCTGTTTGCAACCTCAATGTCATTTTGATCCCAAAGTAAGATTCCAAGCACATTTCCATACATTCTTCCACTTCCGTAACATCACCCAACTCCGCCCTTGCCTTAGTTCATCTGCTCCTGAAAGTCATGACATGGTTCAAGCAGGACAATATTGGGATCAGTTGAGAGCCTCTGCCTCCCCTATTGGAAATGCACCCTGCAGGGGTGGAGTACAGACCCAAGCAGTGTTTAGATCACAATACAAAAACCTTAAATAAGCAAACTAGAAATGCATGTATAGTAATTTACATTGTAAGGTATTACATTATGCCTAGAGATTTCTAGCCACACTCTCTCTAATTGAGGAAGTCTCTCTCTCTCTGCTGTGACTAAGTTCTGTTCAATGATGGAGCAATACTGTCTCAGGAGGAAGTGAAACATTGATCTCTCAGCTGTGAACTAGTAATTAACAGTAACTTTGAAAAGGTCCTAATCTTAAACTTTCTCTCCAGACTGTCAAGAGAAGAATTGTCTGACATTATTGAGAACTTACAAGAGAGGAGAAAAAGCTTGTGATTTTAAGGGCCCAAGCAAGAGATTCGATCAATCTTATGATGGAATGCAAAGCATTAGAATCACTCAGTGTAGGAGCATCAGATCAACTGCAACTTGTCCATTGTGTATTTCTGCTGAACTTTTGAGCTCAGATGCATCGTAGAGGAATAAGTGGCCATGTCTCTTGATGATTTCCAACTCTCTGCACTGTCCTGCAATCTCTATGGGAAAAAAAATCTTTGAAACTGCAGCATGCAACTTTTGCAGTAATAGCTTGGGACAACTGAAAACTAAAGATAGGGGTTAGGCAGTTAAAAAAGCTGTTTAATTTTCAGAATCATCCAATTAAGTAACTAAATCTACTTGCTTTCCAGTTGTAAGAAGGTTGCATGTGTCTGGTGGGATTGTGGGGCCAGGGCAGTTGATATCAAGGGGTCATGTGATTAAACTTGTTGGAATATGCCTAACGAGAAGTTGGCTAACGTAATTCTCAGAAAACAACTGCTAGAGGGGAAAGTACACTGCATTGAAAGATTCATTAAGAATTTATAACACTGATTTGCATTAACATGCAAAGAATTTATAAATAGTTTGAAAGGTACTGGGGAAGGGAGTGATGTGAGTAGATGTAAGATAATGACAGACTTTTTAAAAGTTTACTCTCTTGTGAGATGTGGGCGTCGCTGGCTGACCAACGTTTTTTGCCAAGCTGCTGTTGAGAAGGTGGTGGTCAGCAGCCTTCTTGAACTGCTGCAGTCCACCTGTTGTAGGTTGACCCACAATGCCCTTAGGGACAGAATTCCAGGAAGGAACAGCGATATATTTCCAAGTCAGGGTGGTAAGTAGTTTGTGGGAACATAGAGGTGATGGTGTTCCCATGTATATGCTGCCCTTGTCCTTCTAGATGGGAGTGGTTGTGGGTTTCAAAGGTGATGTCTAAGGATCTTTGGTGAATTTCTGCAGTGCATCTTATAGACAGTACACACTGTTGCTACCAAGCATGTGGTGGAGGGAGTGGATGCTTGTGGATCCACTCCCTCAGTCAGGCGAGCTGCTTTATCCTCGATGGCATTGAGCTTTTCTGTGTTGTTGGAACACATCCAGGAAAATGGGGAATATTCCATAGCACGCCTAACTTTTGCCTTATATATGGTGGACAATCTTTGAGGAGTCAGGAAGTGAGTTACTTGCGGCTGTATTTCTACCTTTGATCTGCACTTTTAGCCACTGTTTATATGGTGAGTCTTGTAGAGTTTCTGATCAATGGTAATCCCGAAGTAGTTGATAGTGGGGAATTCAGTGATGGCATTGCCTTTAAGTGTCAAGGGGCAATGGTTACATCATCTCCTAATGGAGATGGTCATTGCCTTGCATTTGTGTGGTCTGAATGTTTCTTGCCCCTTGTCAGTGCAAGCCTGGATATTGACAGATTTTGTTGCATTTGAACACAGTATCTGAGGAATTGTGAGTGGTGCTGAACATTGTGCAATCATTGGCAAACTCCCTCGCTTCTGACTTTATGATGGAGGGAGCAGCTGAAGATGGTTGGGCGAGGGACAAAACCCTGAGAAACTCCTATGGTGGTGACCTGGAACTGAGATGACTGATCTCCAGTAACCACAACAATCTTCCGATGTGCCAGGTATAACTCCAACCAGTGAAGAGTTTGCTTTCTGATACCCATTGATTTGAGTTTTGCTAGGGCTACTTGATGCCACACTTGGTCAATGCAGCCTTTATGTCAAGGGCTGTCACTCTCACCTCACATGTGGAATTCAGCTCCTTTGACCATGTTTGAACCAAGGATGTAATGAGGTCAGGAGCTGAGTGGCCCTGGCAGAACCCAAACTGGGCATCACTGAGCAGGTTATTGCTGAGTGGTGCTAGTTGATAGCTTTATTAATGTTATCTTCTATAACTTTACTGATAATCAAGACTAGAATGATGCAGTGGTAATTGGCCAGGTTGGATTTATCCTGCGTTTTGTGTACAGGATACACCTAGACGATTTTACAACTTGTCGGCTAGATGCCAGTGTTGTAACTGTATCGCAGAGCTTGGCTAGGAGAGCAGAAAGTTCTGGAGCACAGGTCTTCAATACTATTGCTGGAATGTTGTCAGGGCCCATAGCCTTTGCAGTATCCAGTATCTCCAATCATATCTTGGTATTGCGTGGAGTGAATCCAGTTGGCTGGAGACTGGTATCTTTAATGCTGAGGACCACTGGAGGACGCCGAGATGGCACATAGCACAATGCTTCAGCCTTATCTTTTGCACTGATGTCCTGGGCTCTTCCATAATTGAGGATGGGGATATTTGTGGAGCCTCCTTCTCCAGTGAGTTGTTTAATTGTCCACCACCATTCATGACTGGATGTGGCAGGGACTGCAGAGCTTAGATCTGATCTGTTGGCTGTGGGATTGCTTAGCTCTGTCTGGGCGGCATGGGGGCTCAGTGGTTAGCACTACTGCCTCACTGCACGAGGGACCCAGGTTCAATTCCAGCCTCAGATGACTGTCTGTATGGAGTTTGCACATTCTCCCAATGTCTGTGTGGGTTTCTTCCGGGTGCTCTGGTTTCTTCCCACAATCCAAAGATGTGCAGGCCAGGTGAATTGGCCATGCTAAATTGCCCATAGTGTTAGGTGCATTAGTCAGAGGGAAATGGGTCTGGTGGGTTACTCTTCAGAGGGTCGGTGCAGACTGGTTGGGCCGAAGGGCCTGGTTCCACACTGTAGGGAATCTAATCTGTCACTTGCTGCTTATGCTGTTTGGCCTGCAAATAGTCCTGTTTTCCAGCTTCACCAGGATTGACACCTCATTTTTAGGTATGCCTACTGCTGCTCCTGGCATGCTCTCCTGCACTCACCATTGAACCAGGGTTGATCCCCTGGCTTGATTGTAATGGTTGAGGGGGGATATGCTGGGCCATGAGATTGCAGATTGTGCTGGAATACAGTGCTGTTGATGGCCCACAGCTGTTGATGCCCAGTCTTGCGTTGCTAGATCTGTTGGATGTCTGTCCCAATTAACAGTGATAGTGCTACGCAACACGACAGAGGCAGAATTTGTCTCCACAAGGACTGTCACCAGTACTGTCAGCGATAGATTCATCTGCAGCTGGCAGATTGGAAAGGATAAAGTTGAGTAGATTTTTCTCTCTTGTTGGTACCCTTACCTGATGCAGGCCCAGTCTAGTAGCTATGTACTTTAGGAGCTGATCAGCTTGATCAGTGGTGCTGCTACTGAGCCACTCTTGGTGGAGGATATTGAAATGTCCCACCCAGAGCACATTCTGCACCCTTAGCACCCTCAGTTGGCTTAGTTCTGCCTGTCATTTGCTGTTTATGCTGTTTGGCACACAAATAGTCCTGTTTCATAGCTATGTTCTTCAACATGGAGGAATACTGATTCATCAGCTGAGGGAGTACAGTCCATGGTAATCAGCAAGAGGTTTCCTTTCCCATGTTTAATCTGAAGCCATGAGACTTCAGGGAGTTCACAGTCAATGTTGAGGACTCCCACGGTGACTCTCAGGGCAACTCCTGCCCAATTGTACACCACTATGCTGGCACCTCTGCTGGATCTGTCCTGCCATTTTGTCTGGATACATCTAGGGATGGTGATGGTGGCATCTGGGACATTGTCTGTAACGTATGATTCAGTGAGTATAATTTTGTTAGGCTGTTGCTTGACTATTTGGTGAGACAGCTCTCCCAATTTTGGTGGTAGCCCCCAGATATTATTAAGGAGTTCTTTGCAAGGTCGACAGGGCTATCGTCATTTCTGGTGCCTAGATCATGCTAGCTAGTAGGTCCATAATGCTTGTTATTAGTGTATTTGTTTTCAGAATGTGTTAAAGGACTCCTGATAGTGTTCAGTTTGTTGTTGCGAAGTGGAGATGGTGGATCATTATTGTCTGCATCTCAGTCTTAACCTAATGATGCTGTGTAGAAGCTGAAAGCAGCAATGTATGAGTTACTGCCTTTATGAGAAGGCAAATTGGGAATGATTACATTAGATTAGATTCCCTACAGTATGAAAACAGGCCCTTCGGCCTAACAAGTCCGACTGTCTGAAGACTAACCCACCTAGACCCATTCCCTTACCTTATATTTACCCCTGACTTGGCAATTTAGCATGGCCAATTCACCTGACCTGCACAAATTTGGATTGTGGGAGGAAACCGGAGTACCCGGAGGAACCCACGCAGACACGAAGAGAATGTGCAAACTCCACTCAGATAGTCACCCAAGGCAGGAATCATGAAAAGAAAAATGGGAAAGATAAAACTGATCATGAATTACATAATTTATTTAGTATAAACCGGACATTTTAATGTTTAAAAGCATATTTCTTGCTATCTGTTTCTCCACATACTCTCACTCCCTCACTGTCTGTAAGTACAGAGTTTGTATGATATTTATGGGTTCTGTGGCATGATGTGGGGGCAGTGGTAAACCAAGTGACCAGAGTTTACTTTCTATACGGTGTTCTGAGCTTGGATCATGCCTCGATACAGCAGTAACTAAATTTTCATGGAAGGAAGACCAACAAAGAGAATACTTCCCCAAAGTGGAATAATGCTTATGCACAGTTACCTCAGCCTTAATTATAAGTCCAAAAGCAAAAGCTCCTGGTTTCACTTCTTAATGGTGCATTGATTCTCTTCTCAAATGTTTATTATAGAGTCGTACAGCACAGAAATAGATCCTTCAATCCATCCAGTCCATTCCAACCATAATCCCAAACCAAACTAGTCCCACCTGCCTGCACTTGACCCATATGCGCCAAAACATTTCTTATTCATGTACTTATCCAAACTGTAACTAAACCTGCATCCACCACTTCGTCTGGAAGTTCATTCCACACATGAACCACTCTCTGTGTAAAAAAGGTTGCCCCTCATGTCTTTTTTGATCTTACTCTTCTCACCTTAAGGATATACCCCTAGACTTAAAATCCCCCACTTTAGGGGAAAGACACCTGCTATTCACCTTATCTATACTCCTAATGATTTTATAAATCTAAATAAATTTTAATTTCACTAAGAATTCGGCAGTAAGTCACGACAACATTTTTTTTTATCCAGCTTTGTCTGTTTATGTCAGAGTAGAAGCTGCTTTGACCGAATGACTGAACTCAACATTGCCAGCTTGTACTTCAGACCTATAGTGCTGGATGCTGTGGGGTGCTGGATACTATGGGATGCTGGATGCTATAGGTTGCTGGATTACCAGTTCTGACGGAAGCCCATACACCAAAAGGCCAATTGTCCAACAGCCATTCCTGCTGGAAGCAGCACTAATTACCCAAGCCTGCACCTTCTGTCCCACGTGAAGTTTATCTTATGGAGCTGGTGTATTTGACCACTTATGATCCTTAGTAGCACAAGTGATGCCTCCTCCATGTGTTATAATATAGGAGACAGATCAGGGACCAGTGGGAAGGCCATGAAGGATTTACATGTCCCTTTACTGGTCTTCTAGTGTGCCAGAAAGGAGCTGTGAAATATAGCCCATAGAGTGATTTATCACTTCTAATATAATAAAACATCCTAAGATTCTGCACAGGATTGTTATCAAATTAAATTGATACTGAAACTGTGAGGAAGGTAACTGGAAGATAACCAAATATCATCTTAAAGAAAGAGAAGGTGAGGCAGAATGTTTAGAAAGTAGATTTGGGGTTTGAAAGTATTGGCATCAACAGTGAAGCAAAATAAACCAAGACTGAGAGGGTTTTGTGGTAGAATAAGGTTACAGAGCAAGAGAGGAAAGAGACTACAGCAACTCTACTAAAGATCATTCAGTAATTTAGCCTTGATGTCACAACTGCTTATGAACTAGTTTTGTCTCCCCTTGTAACATTCCTTCAGTAAGTCATTTAAGGTCTCGGCCTTCATCTTTGGAACCTGCTATAGGATTGTTAAGCTGTAATGTATTTTAACACTTCCTAGTTGAAGCACTTTTGATAAATATGAACATGTGATAACAAACATTGCTGTGTGCTGGCTTATCATTGCACAAGATCAGGGAGTAGATAGATGGGTGCTTCAACCCCACTTTACTGATTTGCTAATTTCATTTATCATGACTGGACCATAGTGGGGAAAAGCTGAGTACCTTACAGGCAGACAGGAGAGGAAAACCACTGTGATATTTTCCCAAATGGCCACTCCTACCACTGTATGGCTTTTGCCACCACTACCAAAATATGTTACTGGATAAGGGATGTTTAAGATATAATTCACTGTTACCAATCCTCCTGTGTTGTTAAATTTCTTGGGGAAGTTGGAGTCGTAACAAATGTAAGAATGTTGCATAGATGACTGCATAATCTAGTGATTTGTGGCAGTCTTGTACCACCATGGAGTTTCTAAAAACAGCTGCTGTTCTTCCATTACAAGAAAGTTTACTGCATGATATCAATAAGTACAACTACATTCGGTCAGGCACTTACTTTTATTCAGTTATGGATGTGGGCATCATTGGCTAAGTGAGTTTTGAGAAGATTTGTAGCTCAGAGTGAGATTTTGGATGTAGGTTTGCTCGCTGAGCTTGAAGGTTCATTTCCAGATGTTTTGTCACCCTACTAGATAACATCTTCAGTGGGCCTCAGGCGAACGCATTTCAGCTCCACTTACCAGCGTTCTCCCCGTAGCCCTTAATTCCTCGAGACAACAAGAATCTATCAATCTCGGCCTTGAAGACATTTAGCGTCCCGGCTTCCACTGCACTCCGTGGCAATGAATTCCACACTAACTCGATGTGTTTGTTGATAGAGTTCCAGTTGAAATGCCATGCTTCCAGAAATTCTCGTGCGTGTCTTTGTTTGGCTTGTCCTAGGATGGATGTGTTGTCCCACATCAAGTTAGAGAAAAAGAACAGGAAGTGACTTCACCACAGGAAATAACATCACCACAGGAAATGACATCACCAACCCAAAGAAACCCAAATATATAAATAGAAAGCAGGAATTTTCGGCAATGCTTCACCTGAGGCCCACTAAAGATGTTACCTAGTAGGGTGACGAATTGTCTGGAAATGAACCTTCAAGCTCAACGAGCAAACCTACATCCAAAATCATTGGCTAAACCAGCACTTATTGCCCAAGATGCACCTGAGAAGGTGTTGGTGAGCTATTTGACTACCAGGACCTTAAGCTGGTACAGATACACCTGTTCCCTCTGAAACCTAATGTATGTGAAATCAAGAGAATAATGGGGCCAGAATATCATGAACATTAATTTCTTCAGAATATTACCTTCCCAAACAGCTGACCCAAGATTTTATTTCTGTCTTTCTTAACCCATTATACAATGTTGTGTATAACCATGCTGTATTTACAACTACTCCATCTCCCCCAAGTCTTTGACTTTACAAATGTAGGTAGTTGGATGTCTTGCACATTCCTCTTTCGACTTGGAAAAATGAGAGATCTTTTGTTTGAAGTCTGATAACCCTGATTCTGATCTGTGAATTATTTCTCCCTGGATCATCTTTTGTATCTGGATATTCTTCTTAGAGGTTGTTGTTCTTTATAAATCTTGTTAGTTTATGACCTTATCTGAAGGACCTTTAATATCTTGAATTTTTGTCACTGAGGGATTCTTGCTAACACAGGTAGTTAGTCCATAACCTAATCTGGTGTATGTGCAATCTTGTGAATATCCAACAGATATTTTCTTATTCTTGACTATGTCTTGATTCTGTGGATATAGGCCTGGCTCCTGTGGATCATGTGCAGCTTATCTCCCTCGAGTTATTGATCAGGTTGGATGACTTCAGTCGCCCTCTGTGGTAGTTTGACTGGTGAAGTAGAATGTGGTGGTATAAAAGCACAGCAGGTCAGGCAGCATCCGAGGAGCAGGAGAATCGACATTTCAGGTATAAGCCCTTGATTCTCCTGCTCCTCTAATGCTGCCTGATCTGCTGTGCTTTTCCAACACCACACTCTTGACTCTGATTTCCAGCATCTGCAGTCCTCACTTTCACCTGACTGGTGAAGCACACTACTTCAAAACCTCAGTCACAATACTGAAAGATTGCTGCTCAATCAGCCGTCAGAGCGTTGAGTCGTTGAGTCTTCTATTGTCTGAAGATGATCATTGAAGTATTTCTAAATGAGTGCAAATGGGTTATACTGCTCATTCTTGATTTCAGAATTTGTTTCCTTCCACAAACTTTATTGAGTTTCATCTTCTGATCAACTTCAGTGATGAAGGAGTCTTTGTTTCAGATCTGACATTGCTGTCTTTCGCTATTGATTATTGCATTTCAGCTGCTTGCTAACTGTCTGGGTCTTCTTAAATTGTTAATGTTCTTAAAGTGATAAACTCACTGCTTGAAATGTTTTCTTTTCTTCTGGATGTTCTGAATTACTTTTCATGGTGGTCACCAGATTCACACCACTCAAACCGTTGCTATTTTCATAGAAGACTATTCCTGGTAACTTGAGGTATTTGCTATCTCTATCTATATATGGTACTGAATAAGGTTTGTTTGAGGTAGTTCACCACCACCTATCCTCATTTATTTATGCTTTATCTTGAGCCTTCCCATCAATTAGTGGTAGAGGATACAGCACAGTACAGTATCTAAAATGAGGCACTGCTTTTAGATAACAAGAAAGTTTATTTCAATGTAATAATGAGTACATATTTTGTCAGAAATAATTACTAAAGACCTTGGGAACTTGTGCAATTACTTCTGCTCCTTCTGAAAGCATGATTAAAACTCCTTGCTTTTGCCTACATACAGTGTCTTATATCATCAGAATGGTGGTGCCAATGTAATATGAACATTAACCTCCTTCAGATTAGCAACGCTTTACACAAAAATCTCTGATTTTTCAAGTCTATAGCATTGTCCACTCATCCATGTCTTTGTTACCTTTGGCCTTGATTATTCCTATGCCTTCCTGCTGGACTTACCAACTTCCTCCTTCTTATAAACTGAAACTCATCCAACACTCTGCTATCCATATCCCAACTTATACTAAGTTTGTTCACCAATTCCTTGTGGACTCCCAGTCTGGCAATTCCTCAATGTAAACTTTTCATCATTGTGCTCTGATCTCTCCAAGGGTTAACATTTTCCCATCCCTCTGACCCTGTGGAACTTCATTTGCTTCCTGAGGACTCTGCTTATTTTTTGCCTTCATGTCCAATTCCTTCATTAACAGTAGTAACCTCAGCCATCTAGATCCTAAGCCCAGTAATTCCCTCCCTAATCTTCTCCATATCTCTTTCCTCCTAAAGTGATAGCTGACATCTCTGAGTTAGCAACATGTGGGTTCAAGTCCCACTTCCTGTGAATTGAATGCAATGTCTAGGCTGACACTATGGTTAAGTGATTAAAAACGTGTTACACTCTTCGACGTGCAGTCTTTCATGAATGCTAAACCACCTGCACTCTTAGGTAGACATGAAAGATTATATGACTTTCACTTGGAAAAGAATTGGGAGTTCTGGGCAATATCTAATCACTCACTCAACATAATTGGAACAAATTAACTAGTTATTATTACCATGCTATTTGTGGGTGTTTACTGAGTGTAAGTTGGCTGCCATAAGACAATAAGAAACAGGAATCTTGTAGATTACAACATTGCCTACATTAAGTTAAGGAAAAGAAGCATTTGCTGTAAAGGTTTTCAGGGCATTCTAAGCTCAAATCCACAGACAAGCACAAACATTTACTTTTAAAACCTCTTCTTTTCATCATATTTTTGATTGCCCTTTTAACATTTCTTTCTGTGGCTAGGTTGGTTTCAAACAAATATTTTGTTTTATTTATGGAGTGCCAAAACATTCAATGAGCCTGTTTCTGCATGGATTTTACAATATATTTGTGTTTTGATGATTTGGGGGATGTAATTCCTTAAATGTTGCTGTCCCTCAGGAATCCCTAATCCAGCACTGTCCTAAACCTTCTGCTACTGTAGTCTCAATGTTTTATAAACTGCCTTCTCTGCTGCCTTTTTCCTAACAGCCCCTCGGGTCAGTAACATGATTCCTATGACTCTTGTTTACCTTCATGTTTTTTACCACGCAACCTCATTTATATTAAAATCAAACAAAGCAGCAGTGTCTTGCTGACTTTGACAGGGTCAACAGCTGTCATGATCTAAACTAGTTAGCATCATTTTTAAGAAATTCTTTGTGAGGCAGGGAGGGAAAACAAAGTCGGACTGGTTGATACCAAGTCAAGAATCATCAGGACTAGAAAAGCAGGTCTTGTGAATCAAAAATGGTGCCAGTGATGCCAGATATGAAAAGAAATTCAGCCATAAAGGTTGGTGTTTGGTTTCAATGCAAATTGTATTCAGGCACTTATTGTCATTTTGGAGAGAGCCTGTTGCATGCTGTGATTGTTATGCTCAATAATAACTGAAGTTTCAATCATATTCTCTTCACTGATCAAGAAAAATTGTAGTCAAATTAAATTTTTATTTATTGGGAATTACACTTTTTCACTTTTTAGAATTATGTTTTAGCCTGAGTAATTTTCTGTTTTTGTAGCTATGTTTAAGATTTGTGGGTAATGATGGGATTCTGTGTCAGATGTATTTTGAGCTTCGTAATGCTGAAGCATCAACATGCAGTTTGACTTGTATGGTTAAAAGGCTGAGATACCACTACCCATCATGATCGTCTGCTTGAGGGTTTCAAATTTCTCTTGTCCTGTTGTGATATACCATTTCCTTTCTAATGACACTCCTTAAGACCCAGCTCTTGCCTGTCTTTTGGTTCATGACTCAATATCACATTATGTAGCTTGGAGTCAAATTCTGTTTGAAAGTTACTCCTGCAGAATGCCTTTGGACAGTTTACTATGTTGCAGTTGTTGTTATGTTCGTTGAGCTAGGCATTTGGTTTGCAGCCGTTTTGTCTCCTTTCTAGGTGATATTCTCAGTGCTGTTGCAGCTTCCTGTGAAGTGCTGCTGTACTCTGTTGGCTGGAATTTATTTGGTTTCATTCCCACTGCTTCCAGTTACTGGTTCTGGTTGTTCGTTGCAGTGGTCGGTATATTGGGTCTAGGTCATTGTGTTTATTGATGGAGTCCGTGGATGAGCCCCATGCTTCTAGGAATTCTCTGGCTGTCCTCTGTCTGGGTTGTCCTATTATTGTTATGTTGTTCCAGTCGAATTTGTGGTACTTGTCGTCTATGTGTATAGATACTAAGGATAGCTGGTTGTGGCATTTAGTGGCTAGCTGATGTTCATGAATGCCAGTCGCTAGTTGTCTGCCTGTTTGTCCTTTATAGTGTTTCGCGCAGTCTCTGCATGTAATCTTGTACACCACATTTGTCCTGTATTAAAGGAGCACATATATACCAGTTGTTATTCTTTAGATATCTCCTCTTTGGGCTGAATAGTGACTTCTGCAAGTCTCCAACATCAATTGTTCTAACTAGTTTTTCTTTTGAAAAATATCTCAATTTTTGGCTGTCAATGTGGTTCATCCTATGTCAAAATACATAAATTTATTCCCTAGTTTTATGCTTGGGTGCATAATTCCTCTTGATGTTTCAGGCACTACTAAGCGAGCACTGCCCCATTTTATGTGTTGTCTTTGAAATGAGACATTAAATCAAGGTCCCAAATACAGTATAAGGTAGCCTTAGCAACCACGCCTCAGGGACGGGAAAGATTGAGAAGGAAAGCCCTTTGTGGTAACCTCAGAGTTTGGAAGCAAAACAGGTACGGAAGACTCTGTGGGGCAGTTTTTAAAAGGCTCACTAAGTTATGACATGGGAATCACTGGCTAGGCCAACATTTATTCTTTTATCAAATCTAACCATCCAGCATTGTGGGATTTGAGCCCTTGTCCCCAGAACATTAGCCTAGGGTCCAGGATAATTATGCAGGGCATTGCCTCTATGCCATCACCTCTCCAAAGACAAAGGCAAGTAGGGAAATAATACTGGGCCTGGCCATGATTTATCCTTCCAGAGACATCACTAAAACAGATTTGTTGCTCATTACTAATTTGCCATTTATAGGGGTTTGCTGGATGCAAATTGATTGCTGTGTTTTTCTCTTGTTTTGACCTGTGAGTCATGCACCATTTTCTTCAATGTCTTGCATTGTTCATCAACCGTCTTTTTGTCTAAACTCCTTTCCCAATTCACTGCCTCACTCCTATGTAATTACCTTTATTTAAATTTCACACAGCTGTTTATGACCGATGTTTCTCTCACTCAAAATGAATGATATTCTAGCATATTCTTCTACTATGTTATGGTCACTATTCTCTAAGGATCTGTTCCCCTTGGATAATTTATTAAACCTGTCTCATTCACTTTTCCAGTTCCAAAATAGCCTGATCACTAGTTGGAACCACAATATATTGTTGCAGGAAACACCTATAGTATACTTTATGAATTCTTCCCTATGGCTACCAGTGCCAATTTGATTTTCCCAATCTACATAAAGATTAAAGTCACCCAATGTTTGTGAATTGCCTTTTTTTTTACATGATTTCATTATCTCCTGATTTATTCTCTGTCCTACAGCACAGCTACTTTTTGTGATCCTATAGATCACTCTGACTTATATCTTTTTCCCATTATTATTTTGTATTTCTTTCTGTTGTGATTCTATGTAATCCAGTCCAAGATCATTTCTTGTTAATGTACTTATTCTACCTTGCGCTATCCAAACAACCTCACCACCCTCCCCTGCTGCCTGTTCTTTCCAAAGGTTGCATGTGCCTGAATATTCCCAGCTTCAATTACCTTCTAATTATATTTCCATGATGATTATTAGATCATATCTGTTAATCTCTATTTATGCTGTTAATTCTTTTATTTTGTTCGGAAAGCAACATATAACTGATTCATTTTGCCTTTTCACGTTTTGTTCTCTCTTTGTCTCTCTTTCTTGCTTTTCTTTATGCTTGTATACTTTGTCCCTTTCTGACCCACTCTCAATCATTGTCAAAATAGTAACCCTATAATGCTGCTGTATCTGCTTGCTTTGCAAGCTTATGTTTTCCACTTCCTAAATCCTGATTTGACTGGTTATGTTCAAAGCCAAATGAACTGTAACTAAAAATAACTGGAACCACACAATATTTGAAAACAAGCCATCCTACCCATGATGTTCAAGCTGTGTATGAGCTCCCTCTCATTCCACCACATTTCACTCTATTAACATATCTTCTCTTCCTTCGTGGATTATAAAAAGGCCCTTAAAATTCATTTGCTATTTGCTTCAACTCAAGAGTTAACTGGTTATCCATCTAATTGTTGTCATGGTAAAGAAAATTTCCTGAATTTCATATCAGCAACACATATTCTGTGATTGGTTGGAGAAAAATAACAATGTTACTATGGTCAGCATGGATGAGTTGGAGTGAAGGGTCTGTTTCCATGCTGTACAACTCTATGACTGTACTAGATCAGGTCAAAGGATAATGAGAAACTACCAACTTGGTCGTAATGGGAACAACATTTTGAAGAATTGGACTCATTAAAGACTGTATTAAGCCATTGTAACGTACTGAAAGACAGGCCATGGTGCTATGGTGAAACTACCATCCAAACACTTCGCAAGACTGATGTAAACTATCTCTTTCTTGGTCTTGTCAACCTGTCTGCAGCTTTCAATACAGTTGACCATTATCTTCATCCGGCTGCTCTGTATTGTCATCCCCTAGGTGAGATTCCTCTCAACTGGATGTATTCTTACCTATAGCTGTAGCTGGAAAGCCACTTGTCATTTACCTGTTTCCAAGTTATTACATTTTGAGTCCATGAAAGTTTGAACCATGACCCATTCCTGTTTCTCATCTACGTGCTGCCCTTCAACAACTTCATTAGAAAGACATCATTGGTTTGCTGATGCCACCTTCATCAAAACGTCTCTTGACCTCTCCACTGTCTCTAAATTGTCAGGTGGCTTGGCTGGAATTTAAATCTAAAGTTAATAGAAACTTCCTGCTGTCCTCACCACAAAAGCTGTTCCCTTAGTTGCTGACACAGTTGATCTCTTTGGCAACTGTCAGGAACTAAATCAGATTGGTTTGTGTTGCTTCCAGGTTTGTGGCTCGAGGTCCTTTTCTGAACTTTGGAGAAATGGAAACCCTTGTCAATTCTGGGGCAGTTTGTGTCCTGTAATATTGTTTCCCCTTACCCATGAGTGACTACTGTCTGACTCAGGTGGATTTTGCCAAACTCTTTTATTTCCATGTTTGTGTATAATACTGTTCTCTGTAAGTATACCTCTCACAAGTACAGAGTATTCCATCCGTAATTTACATTCTCTTGCATATGTCTGATGTCATTGTTAATCACTACATATATATAAAACTATCTCATTTGCATATTCTTCTGATTAAGCTACATGGATGGTTCACATTCTTTGTCCTAAAATTGAGTCTATGATGACCTTTCAATCCCACTTCTGAGACCACCAATTTTCACCTCCATAAAGATCCCATAATTCTGTCCTAACCTAAGCTGATCTACTGAAAAAACACTTACCTATTATTTTTGTCCATGTAGATTTGTTAATGGGCACTGCCCAGCCTTCCACATTCAACTCAGTCATCCAGAGCTCTGGTCCTTCCACCCTTTCTTGTATTGTGTTCCATTCACTCATCCCTCCTGTGCTCAAACTAAGACATTTCACGAGACCAGTATAAAGCAAGAAAGTGAAGAAGGTGATCTAGCTTACAAAGAGATCTTGATCAATTGAATCAATGGGCTGAGGAGTTGCAGATGGAATTTAATTCAGATTAAATATAAGGTAATGTATTTTGGTGCAAACAAGGAGTTATACAATTAGTGGTAGAGCCCTGTGTAGTGTTGTAGAACAGAGAGACTTAGGCGCTCAGGTACATAATTCTTTGAAATTTGCAGGTAGACAAGGTGGTTAAGAAGACATTTAGTACACTTGCCTTCATTGCTTAGACCGTTGAGTATAGGAGTTTAGACGTCATGTTGAGGTTGTTCAGGATGTCGTTGAGGCCTCTTCTGGAGTACAGTGTCCCAGTTCTGGTCATCCTGTTATAGGAAGGATATTAGTAAACTGGAGAGGGTTCAGAAAAGATTTCCCAAGATACTTCTGGGAATGGAAGCTTTGAGATATAAAAATAGACTGGGGTCTTTTTCACTGGAGCGTAGGAGGTTGAGGAGTGACCTTATTGAGGTTTATAAAATCATGAGGGGCATAGGTAAGGCAAATGACAAGGGTCTTTTCCCTAGGGTGGATGAGTTCAAAACTAGAGGACGCATTTTTGTGTTAAGAGGAGAGAGGTTTAAAAAGGACATGGGGGCAACATTTTTACACAGGTGAGTGGTTTGTGTGTGGAATGAATTGCCAGAGAATCTGGGGGATGCAAGTACAGTTACAATATTTAAAAGAAATTTGGATAAGTACATGAATAAGAAATGTTTGAAGGGAAATGAGCCAAGTGCAGACAGGTGTGACCACTTTATTTTGGGAACATGGTCTAGTTGCACTGAAGGGTCTGTTTCCATGCTGTACGACTCTATGACTATTGAATGACAAAAAGGAATAAATAATTGACCAGGGCACCAAGGAAAATGTCCCTAATCTTCTTTGGTAAGTGTCTTATACATTGCAGAATATTTTCTCTGACGTTGGAATTTTTATCTGAGTGTTACTGCTTGACTAAAAGCTGACAAGTAAGGTATCACTTGACCCATAATCCAGACAATACAAGTTCAAATCTCTAAATAACAGGTTTAAATTCTGTTCAAAATATAATCAATGTATGTATAAAATAGTATGTGTAAAAGTAATCATGAAGGTGTTTGTTTTAAAAATAAATAACTGAGGATCACTGAGGTTGTTCAGGGAATGATCTGATCTGTTGTGACACCAGTCCCCCAAAACATTGTTCCCACTATGAAGTGGCCTACTTAGCTGTATCATGCAATACAAACAATATCAATGCAGACTGCATTGGATCAAGGAGATGGCCCACCACTACCACCCATCTTTGGGGTAACCAGTGTGGGGTGCCAGTCTTGTCAGTGACGGACACCCCAAGAATGAATAGTGGAAACGTACAAAAACTGGATTGTTTAGAAGCAGAAGATTTTACATATTGCAAAAATCATCACCAACTTGAGGAGGGGAGGTGTTAATTTTATCTCTTCTTTTTTACCCACAGATGAATTGTTATGACCGGAGATTACGGAAAACTGGGCCTGAACGGGAGAACAGTAGAAATGATCTAGTTACTCCTCCAACACGTTCAAGGGTCAATGGTTGGACATTACCTCTGCATTCCTTCCAGCTGATTGCCTTTGTGCTATATTTCTACCTGGCAGTTGTTGCCTTTGGGATTTACATACCAATGTTGCCATATGCTTGGAAATATGCTGGTTATGCTGTATCCTTTTCAAAATATGACAGGGGATCAATTCATGTCAAATTGCAAATAACTTGTGTGTGTTTCACCAAGTTTATTGGATCGGGAAACTCTAACACTAACTCTTTTAAAATGAATTTGATTACTTTCTCAACTCCTAAAAACAGTATAGAAAATCCATAACAAGCATCAGATTCTGTTTTGAGCAATTGGATTAAATTGTGTGGTTTCACGCACTCACGTCTGTGATCACCATGAAATAGAGGGAAAAGTGAATAAGTACACATACATGAGATTGTTATTTTCATGACAATGTTAGAGATGAATATTTTACTCTGTACTCTGAATGCAATTTGGAGGGCAAGGTGGCTGCGGTCAAAGAGCCAACCCTCCAGGCTTGACTGTCTCTTCAGGAACATAGGATGTAGGAGCAGGAGTAGACTAGTTGGCCCTCTGTATCTGCTTCATCGTTCAACTGGATCATGGCTAATCTTTTACCTCCAGGCCGTTTTCCTCAAATATCCCCATATCTCTTGGTATTTTTAACATCTAGGAATCTATCAATCTCGGGCTTGAACAGAATGACTGAACTTCCACAGCCCTCTGGGAGAGAGTTTTCTAAAGCTTCAGTACTCTGAGTGAAGAAAAATTGCCTTTTTTCAGTTCTAAGTGATTTGTCCTTTATTTGGAAACTGTCTCCTGGTCCTAGACACTGGTTTCTCCACGTACTTGTTGAATCCTGTAAGAATTTTTCATGTATCAGTGTGATTGCATTAAATTCTTCCAAACCTGGAAGCTACCCAGGAGTAACTTCATAAATGCAATGAAGGATGATTTTTCTTGAATCTTTTGTTTGCTAATTCCAAAATATTGGACATGATGGAGGATGAGGAAACCGTTTGACTCATAGTTAGGAATCACTCAGTTGGGTAATGTAGAATCCATTTGCTTACTGACCTCATAGAATCATAGAAACCCTACAGTGCAGAGAGATGCAATTCTGCCCATCAAGTTCACACTGGCCCTCAAGTCATCCCGACTATACCCAACATCTCATCAAGTCGCATAACCTCACATTTACCATGACCAATCCACCTAACCTGCACATCTTTGGGCTGTGGGAGGAAACCTGAGCACCATACTAACACAAGGGAAGCATACAAACTCCACAAAAACAGTTGCCCAAGGCTGGAATCGAATCCAGGTCCCTGGCGCTGTGAGGCTGCAGTGCTAACCACTGAGCCACCATGCTGCCCCTGTTGAGGGTAGGTGATGTATTTTTGAGCATAGGATGACCAATGATGGAAGTACAAGGATTGTGTAGATGGGGCCTGAGCCCACAATAACCTCTTCTGAGATGTATCCAACCAGAGTCGGTAAAGATAATCTGAGTGGAGCTGATTGTACAGTTGATGAGCAGAAGAGAATAATTTGAAATGTAGCCCACATGGTTCATGCACAGATGGAAAGTCCAACCTTGTGAATGATTCACAACCAGGCCCACAGACTAGCAAAAGTTTCCACTTGTGGTGATTATAACCCTGAGTCACAACAGAAGTGAATGGTTTACAAAACCTGTGATTTTACATTTGGACAACTTGGTATTGAATGATATTATTTAGTGTGAAAAATCAAGGTCACACTAATTAATCAGGACATTGTGTAAATTGTGTTCCTGTTTATGTCTGTCACCAACTGGATCATGATCATTTCTTGCGTGAATGACCTTTGAGGAACTAGCTTGTCAGGCAGTGCTCAAATGGACCTGTCATTCCCACTGGGTCAGAATCCTGTAACTTCCTCCCTATCAGCAGTATGGACGTAGTGAGGACACATGCAGTTTCAGGAATATGGCCTACCACCACCTTCTGAAGAGCATCAGGTAACAAATGATAGCCTTCTCAGCAGTGTTCACATCCTAAGAGCCAGGGCGGTACCAATCCCCTTCAGGAGGGCAGACTCCCTTTGTGTGAGCAATGATAGGACTTTTTATGGCTTGAACTAGCAAACCCTTTGTTTGTAATTTGGAAACTATTTAGTGAGGTCTGGGAATTACCCAGTTTTTGCTGCCCATCCCTAACTGCCTTTGAGAAGGTAATAGTGAGCTGCCTTCTTGAACCACTGCAGTCCATCTGTTCCAGGTACACCTGGGGTGCTGTTAGGAAGAGAATTTCAGCTACAATGACGGAATGACAATATAGTTTCAATTCAGGATAGTATATATTTGGGAGAGGAACTTGTAAGAGGTGACATTCCCATGTGCCTGCGCCCTTTATCCCGCCAGGTTATGAAGGTTGCAAGTTTGGAAGGTGCTGTCTGAGAAGCCTTGGTGAGTTGATATGGTGTATCTTCTTTATGGCATACACTGCTGTCACTGTGTGTCTGTGATGGCAGAGGTGAAAGCTGAAGTTGAAGGATGGGGCACTGATCAAACAGGCTACTTTATTCTGGGTAGTTTCACTCAATTCTGAGTGTTTTTGGAATACACTCATCCAGTAAAGTGGAGAGCATTCTATCACACTCCTGACTTGTGCCTTGTAGATGATGGACAAGCTTTGAAGAATCAAGAGGTGAGCTCGTCATTGTAGAATTCCTAGGGTCCAACTTGCTCTTGTAGCCACACTATTTATTTTAATGTTCAGTTTCCAGTCAGTGGTAACCCTCCAGGATATTGATTATGGAGAATTCAGCAATGATGAAGACATTGAAGCAATTGTTCAATTCTGTCTTGTTGCAATGGTCATTGCTTAGCACTTGTGTACCGTGAATGTCACTAGCCACTTATCAATACAAGCCAGAATGGTGTCCAATTCTTGCTGCAAATGGATACAGATTTCTTCAGCCTGAAGCCACTCCAACATCTATTCAAAAAGGCAGCCATCACCTCAGGCCAACTAGGATGCACAATAAATATTGGCCTTTGTCAGTGAAGCCATGAAAATGAATTTTTAAAAAATCTTAAATGAAAATTTGGAAAATGCATTCCCGGCAGTGATACCATCAATATTACCAATATTAAAGCTCCCAGTTACCTCACTAATGATTCAGTCATCTAGAAAGTTTATAAAATTGTCATTTGCCCTCTACATTTTGTATTTGCGGCTAAGGCTCTGCCAATATATAATACTTCAAAGTGTGACCATCTTCAGTGATCACCATCTTTATTTGGAGACTGTATAATATGATTGGAAACATGCCTGGATATTGCAGCGCTGTTAATTACTGCAGTGATGTTGGAATGATCCCTCAAAATGACAAGGTCATTCTTTGCAAAATGTTGGCTGTGGCATTGCATGCATTGAAAAGTCACAACATGAATTTTTTATAATCTTATACAAAAGACCAGACCAACGTCTTTTGTCTCAAAATATAATATCGCACACCAGGTAAATGTCATTTCTGCCTTTGTCTTTGAGTGGTAGAATAGTACAGCACAGTTGAAGACTACTCAGCTCTTGCAATATAATACATTTAGGTCCACTTACCCATAGATGTTGCGACAGTATCTTTTCTGAGCACTCTGACAGACAGTGCATTCTGAATCCTAGCCATGTTAAGTATTTTTAATATTTATTGTAGCAATCTGGGTAATGAGCAGATCTTTACAAAATCCGATAGAGGCGTGAAGCAACCAATCACTTTTTCCTAAGTTGTCTGTATGAAAATAATGTTTATAAACATTGCAGGAAGGAAATTGTGAGGATAATATGATTTGTATGTTGTTTCCCAGAAAACATAACAGAAGGTTTCATTTGAACATTTAACAAGACGCTTCATGAGCTAGCATGACTCACTGATAGTCATGTGATGGTGGAACATTGATATAGAGAGAGTGAAGCTATATTAAATGAAACAGGTAGTTTTCAGTTATCTTTTCAAGTCTCATACCATTCAAATACACTAAAGATGCTTCAAAAGGTCAGGTTTTTTGAAGATATTTCACACAGAGATTACAACACTGAAACCAAACTATTCATTGTAATGTGCTTATGCCAACTCTTTATTCCTTTCTCCTTCACCTTTACATCAAGCTGCCTCCCACTCTCAGATGCGACAGTGCTTGAAACAGGGCTCAAAACCACCTTGTAGGAGTGGACAATTCACTCACAAAATGTCACAAGCAGTTCAATTAAAGCAAAGGTGAGAGCAGAAAATTCAAGAAAAAAGATGTACATCAGCTCAGGGGAGATACCTGAAACGCAAATGTCTTCAAAGGCAGCAGCCTCCAGAGAAAAGGTCCTTTCCTTTCTAATTTCCTAGTAATCCTCTGGTGGGCTGGAAAGCAATGAGAAATGTAAATCAATCCTGTTTGAATTTTCATGCCATGATAAGATTCTCGTGCCAATACCTATGGCAGCAAAGGGATAGAATACCAAAATAGATTCCCATTGGAACTGTGCAAGTTAAAGTGAGCATACAGACTCTGTAGGTGCAGAGAGAACCGATAGGTGGCAGTAGTCCTCAGATCTGTGGCAAATAATGGGTCAATGGTTTACGGAGGTTTTTTCATATCCTCTGAAACCTTGATCCCATATTCAATGAGAAGGACTTTATCTTCTCTGAAATCCAGGAGGTTTGAAGGAGGTAGGCCAGGACTTTAGATGCTGAGGCAAGGTTTTGATTTGCATTCATCATCAGTCTTTGACCCTCTGTATCTGCAGGTACCACAATTTTAAGATGTGCACATCTTAAAGGAATCACTATTTGTGCACAGTTTGTCTGGTTTCCTGTGCTTTCTGTTCTGGAATAGTTTCAGCCAATCACAGTCAATTAAGTATTTTTTTAAAATGCAGCTACTACTGTAATGGGAATTGGTTTAGCTCAGTTGGCTGGATTGTCAGTTAACAGAGTAGCATGATGCCAACAGTGTGGGTTCAATTCCCATTACCAGTTTGAAGTTACCATGAAGGACTTTCCTTCTCAGCCTCTTCCCTCACCTGAGGTCTGGTGGCCCTCAGATTAAATCACCACCTGTCACTTCTCTCTGATAAGAGAGCAGGCCCTATGTTCTGGTAAGACAATGGTAACACAACAATAACTACTATAATGTTGGTAAAACAGCAGCCAATTTGTACACAGCATGGTCCCACAAACAATAATATGGTAATGGATTAATGTGGGTGGCACGGTGGCACAGTGGTTAGCACTGCTGCCTCACAGCGCCAGAGACCCGGGTTCAATTCCCGCCTCAGGCGACTGACTGTGTGGAGTTTGCACGTTCTCCCCGTGTCTGCGTGGGTTTCCTCCGGGTGCTCCGGTTTCCTCCCACAGTCGAAAAATGTGCAGGTCAGGTGAATTGGCTATGCTAAATTGCCCGTAGTGTTAGGTGCAGGGGTAAATGTAGGGGAATGGGTCTGGGTGGGTGCGCTTCAGCGGATCGGTGTGGACTTGTTGGGCCGAAGGGCCTGTTTCCACACTGTAAGTAATCTAATATGATTTTTTATGTTTGCTTGAGGGATAAATCATGGCCAGGATATCAGATAAACTCCCCCAGTCACCTTTGAAATAAAACCATGAGATCTTGTATTCGCAATTCGAGAGGAAATGAGGATTCAGTTTAATATTGTCATCTGAGAGACAATGTCTTTCAACATTGTATCGGCATGTCAGTCTAGGGCATGGGCTCAAGTACCTCAAGTGGGAATTGAACCCATTACCTTCTGATAGAAAGGTGTGAGTATCACGACTAAGTAATAGCTGACTCTTATCATATAGTTGACAACTGTTTAATATGGACCAAAATGGATTAACGTAGGAAGGAGTTAAAGTGTGAGGAATGTGCTGAATAAACAACAGATCTATCTTCTGGTTAAATAGATTGGGTTTTGGAACTCCATTGTCCTCTAGTGAAAATGTTTACTGTGGAACTAATAATAGTGAGGTCAAAGGGAAAATGTTCCCGTGGTAACCAGCAGTATATAAAGTTTCAAATGCTGCAACCTCAACCACTCACCAAACGTAAGTGCAATTATGAAAGAAAGATGATTTAAAAACTAAGTATCTATGTCAAGCCCTCTGTAAATTGAACTTAGTTTACCTAAGTGTTAGAAGCTGTTACTGTTCTTTGTCAGCCTGCAACAATGAGGTCAAGGTAGTCTCTGGCACCAATGGAAAATGAAGTCAAGCAACTTCATTATTAAATGAAAATTTATTAAAGATAGTACTTGTAGCATCTTTCCTCATCTTGGGAGATCTCAAAGCATGCCCATGCATTTTAGAAGTGCAATATATGTAGTGAGGCAACCAGGTGTGCTACCCCCCTGGTCCTAGGGTCAAGGATATGTCAGAGTGATTCCAAGACATTCTGGATGAGGAGCGTGATAAGCTCGTGGTCATGGTACACAATAGTGCCAATGACATAGGTTGAAAAAAAGGCACGAGTTCCAAAAAACTGAATCTAAGGAGCCAGGGAGTTAGTTGAAAGGTATTGGTCTCAGGATTACTACCAATGCCATAGACTAATTCGAGTAGAAATAGCAGGATAGATCAGATAGGAACATAGGAACAGGAGTAGGGCATTCAGCCCCTCAAGCCTGCTCTGCCATTCAATAAGATCATGGCTGACCTGTGGTCTAACGCTGTCTCCCTGCCTTGGACCCATATCCCTTGATAACTTCACTTAATAAAAGTTTATCTACCTCAGATTTAAATTTAACAATTGAATTAGCATTGACTGCCATTTGAGAAGGAGAGTTTCAAACCTCTACTATGCTTTGCATGTAGGAATACTCTCTAACATCTCTCCTGAATGGCCTGGCCCTAATAATAATAGAATCTTCAACCAGTGGAAATAGTTTATCTTTATCTGCCCTGTCTTCCCTGTTAATATCCTGAAAAACTTGATTAGATTACCCTTAACAGTCTAAATTCTGGAGAATATTATCCTAATTTGTCTAATCTCTCTTCATAACCACTGAAGTTTGCGTATCATCCTTGTAAAGCTGTGTTGAGCTCCCTCCAGGGCCAAAACATCATTCCTAAGGTGTGGTGCCCAGAACCGCATACAATACCCTAAGTGGGGTCTGACTAGATATTTGTATAGCTGCAGCATTGCATATGTGTCCCTATACTCCATCCCTTTAGATATGAAGGCCAGCATTCCATTAGCCTTCTTGAAAGTTTTCTGTACCAGTTTGTGGTATTTTAAGGAGTTATGCTCTGAACCCACAAATCTTGTTGGACTGCCACTGAATTTAATTTTGTACTTTTTAAAAAAATACCTTAATCTATCCTTTTTCAGTCCAAAATGGATAACCACACTCTTGCTTATCGTAAAATCCATCTCCACAGCTTTGTCCATTCACCTAATCTATCAATATCCTGTTGTAATTGTATGCTTTCCTCAACTATTGTCTAATCATTGACTGTCCACAGTGCTGCCAATTTTGTCTTGTCATAAAATTTAGATATTTGACTTTTTGTGCCACTACCCAAGTCATTAATGAATATTATGAATAATTGAGGCACAAATACAGATCCCTGTGGGACACCACTGGTCATGTTCCTGACAATTTAAGTACTTACCTGTTGTTCCAACTGTGCTTCCTGACACTCAACCAATTTCCTGTCCATGTGAGTAATTTCCCCTCAATTCCATGGGCTTCCTCCTGAGCTAACAGTAATGTGGGACTTTATCCAAGCTTTCTGCAAGTCCATAGAAACAACATGCTTTAACTTATCTCTGCCATCACCTTTGTCATGTCTTCAAAAAACTCTGAGGTTTGTAAGACATGACCTACACTTCATGACTCTACATTGGCTCTTGCTGATTAACTGAATTTTTCCAAGGTGATCAGTCACCCTATCTTTGATTATAAAATCCAACAACTTTTCCATTGTAGATGAATACAGTTGTTGCTCTCCCAAGTTTCTCACTTTTGAACTGAATATTAAATTCTATGGTGTTATGATCACTACTTCTTAGAGGGTTTCTGGAAAGCTGGTGCAAGGGGGTGTTTCAGCTTTCTGGGACACTGGGACTGGTTCTGGAGGGAGGTTGACTACACCTAGGTAGCCATGGGACTGAGGTCCAAACGTGTGTATTTGCGAGTGCAGTTGGGGTGAGTTTAAATGAGAACGGAAAGGAGAAGGGAACCTAAGCAGAGTGACAAGGAAAAGAGAATCCAGGACAGTAAAAAGAACTGTAACATGCAAATGTGGTAGGCAGGTAATCAAAGTTGAGAGGCAACTAGGGCCATGGGCCATAGACATAGATTAAAAACCATAGAAAGGCAAGTCTAAAGGCTTTGTATCTTAATGCAAGAAGCATTTGGAATAAGGTATTGAGCTGATGACACAAGTTGGGAAAAATGGGTGTAATCTCATCACCATTATGGAAACATGATTACTTGGATATCAAAATTGGAAAAAGAATATTTGACCTTTTGGAAAGACAGGAAGGAAGGAAAAGATATTAATCAGAGATGAAGACAGTTGTGAGAAATTATCTCGGCTTGGATGATGTAGAGGGCATTTGGGTCGAGGTTGAAAATAGCAAGGGAAAGAAGGTATTGGTAGGAGTAGTATATATACCCCTAAACAGTAGCCACACTGTAGGAAAGGGTATAAGCCAACAAATAATAGGAGCATTTAAAAAGAATAGAGCAATACTTATGAGTTTCTTTAATCAAATCAAGATTTATCAACTTGAACTTAATCAAGTTGGAAAAGGTAGCAATAACAACAAATTCATAGGGTGCTTTAGGAATAGTTTCAAGGAGCAATGTATCATGGAGCCAACCATAAAGTAGACAATCTTAGATCTGGTAATGGGTAATGAGGCAGTTTTAATAAATTACCTCATTAAAAAAAGAAACCCTCTAAGAAATAGTGATCATAACACCATAGAATTTAATATTCAGTTCAAAAGTGAGAAACTTGGGAGAGCAACAATTGTGTTTAACTTGAAAAGAAGGAATTGCAATTAAATCAGGGTAGAGTTAGCTGAGTGGACTGAGCAGATGGATTAGCAAGAAAGATAGTAATCAAGCAGAGGCAAACATAATAAGAAATAACTCATGATCTCAGCAAAAATATATCCCAGTAATGAGTGTTATGAAATTGAAGGCATGTACTGAATGCTGTTTTGCACAGAGAGAGTGAATGCTGTTTTGCACAGAGAGCTTACAAGCACCAGTTATATGACTAGCTAGCAGTCTTAGAGTGCACTGGAAAATTGAAAATATGTAAAATTTGGCTGTGAAATAGATACCTGAGTTGGTTGTTGTTTTGACAACAATTCAAATTGAATCAATCAGTTTAAATTATGTCCGAGGATACTAAAACCCAATTGAGTTTGAATTTATTGTTTTTGCCAATATTGAGCCAATGAGACGATCCGATGTTGGGTGTATAAAAAACAGGTATTTTGAAAGTCAGACAGAGAGTAAACTTCCAACAAAAGAGACTGCCATTCAAAACATTCTCAATCAAAAATATCGTTCTCATATGGAACATCTTTACAGTAAAATCAGAAGACGACCCAGGGAAATCTTTAGTCGAAAGAAGAAGGACACCCATTGGAGATGACAGCTGCTGTATGGTTTTGAAATTAAGTTGTTGTAATTTTAATACAGGTTTTTTATTGGAACAGTATATTGTTATAGAGCTGGAGGCAGATAAGAAGCAGTTAAGAGAAAGGGGAGCTTAGAGTTATGAATAGTTGTTGTTTAATGTTCACTTTTAGAGTTAAGGAATAAATTGATAGTATTTTTCTTTAAATTGTGGAATTTGAGAATTCTCTGTCACTCATACTTTAATAGCTTATGAGATGAGGTGAACATTTTCTGGGTGTTTGGTTGAATGAGCAGAAGGGTTCGCCGCTGTGTCATACTAAGAGGAAAGATTCTAAGCAAGGGGTAAACAAATCATGGCTAATTGATAAAATTATGGAGAGTATTAAATTGAAAGAGAAAGTATATAAGGAGGCAAAAGTCAGTGATTCCCCCAGAAGAATGGGATAAATTCAGAATCCAACAAAGGAGATCTAAAAAGATAATAAAGTAAGAGAAAATAAACTATGAAGGCAAACTAGTGAGGAATATAAAAGCTAACAATAAATCCTTCTTTTAATGTATAAAAAGGAAGAGAGAGTCAAAGTTAACATAGGTCCCTTAGAAAATTAATCTGGGGAGATGTTTATGGGTAACAAGGAAATGGCAGAGGAGTAGAACAGATATTTTGCATTAATCTTTATGGTGGAAGATACTTCAAACATCCCATTAATACCAAAGAATAATGGGGGGGGGGGGGGGGGGGGAATGAATTAATTGCCATCAACATCAATAGAAAAGTGATGATAAACTAATGGGGCTAAAGGCAAATATGTCAACTGACCCTGATGGTTTATATCCTAGGATTCAAAAAGAAGTTACAGAGATAATGGTTCCATTGGTTGTAATTTTCCAAACAAACATTGGACTCTGCCAAAGGAGTAAAATCCTCCCAAAGTGACAGTCCTATTCAAAAAGAAAGGGAGGCAAAAAACAGCTAACTATAGGCTGATTAGCCCGGTACCTATTGTTTGAAAAATATTGGGATCAATTATTAAGGAAGTAATAGAAGCATTTTTGGAAAATCATAATCTAATCAAGCAGCGTCAGTCTGGTTTCATGAAAGGGAAATGGTGTCCAACAAACTTATTAGAGCTTTTAAGGAAGCCTTACTAGAGTGATATGGGGAACCAGTAGATGTTTTGTATTTGGACTTCCAGAAAGCATTTGACAAGGTACCACTCAAAAGGTTAGATTATAAGATACAAAAATAAAAATTGCTGAAAATGTTTAGCAAGTCTGGCAGCATCTGTGGAGAGAAATCAGAGTTAACGTTTCAGGTCGAGTGATCCTTCCTCAGAACTGAGGTCTGAAGAAGGATCACGCGACCCTAAATATTAACTCTGATTTCTCTCCACAGGTGCTGCCTGACCTGCCAAGCTTTTTCCAGCAATTTCTATTTTTGTCTCTGATTTACAGCGTCCGCAGTTCTTTCAGTTTTTTGATTATATGTTAAGAGTATTGGAGCTGGTATTTTGGCACAGATAGAGACTTGATAAATGAGCAGGAAACAGGGGGTAACAGGTTCTTTTTCAGGCTGGCAACTCATGATCAGTGCGGTTCCACAGAGCTGTCTGCTGTGATCACAACTGTTTCCAATATATACAAACGACTTGGAGGAAAGAAGCAAATATACTACAACCAAAGTTAGAGACGACACAAATATAGATTAGATTAGATTACTCACAGTGTAGAAACAGGCCCTTCAGCCCAACAAGTCCACACCAACCCGCAACCCACCCAGACCCATTCCCCTACACCTAACACTACAGGCAATTTAGCATGGTCAATTCACCTAACCTGCACATTTTTGGACTGTGGGAGGAAACCGGAGCATCCAGAGGAAACCCACACTGACACGGGGAGAATGTGCAAACTCCACACAGTCAGTCGCCTGAGGTGGGAATTAAACCTGGGTCTCTGGCGCTGTGAGGCAGTAGTCCTAACCACTATGCTACCGTGCCACCCAGAAGTGGAAAGGAAGGTTGCAAGAGGGCTACAAACAGTTCACAGAAATACTGATAGGTTAAATAACCGGGCAAGAAGGTTAACAATTGGAATATAATATGGGAAAATATTGGAAGCAAAACATAAGAACAATATTATTTAAATGGAGAAAAGTTGCGAAAAGTGCCTCATAAAAGGACTTGGGGTTCTTGTACATGAAACACAGGAGGCTAGCACAGGGGTGCTGCAGGTAATCAGGAAGGCTAATGGAATGTTCGCCATTATTTCAAGGGAGTTGGAAAATACAAGTAGGGAAGTCTGTATAAGGTAATGATGAGACCACACCTGGAATACTATGTGCAGCTTTGGTCTCTTTACTGAAAGAAAGATATTATTTCATTGGAGGCAATTCAGAGAAGGTTTGCTCGGTTAATCCTGGGAATGGGGGGATTGAGAAAAGGGTAAACAGATTTGAACTCTACTCATTGGAATTAAGAAGAATGAGTGGTGATATCATAGAAACATGTAGGATTCTGAAGGGGTTTGACAGACAAAACGCTGAGAGAATGTTTCCCCTCATGGAAGAGTCTAGGGATAGAGGGCATAGTTTCAGGATAAAAGAGCTCCAATTTAAGACTGAGATAAGCAAGAATTTCTTCTCTGAGAGGGTTGTGAGTCTTTAGAACTCCTTGCCACAAAGAGCTGTGGGGGCAGAGTCTTTGTGTATATTTAAAACTGAGATAGATTCTTGATTAGTTGAATGGTGGAGTAGACCACTCCTGTTCCTACTTCTTCTGGTTTTATGGTCTTCATTTATGCACAGCAAATTCCTACAAACACCAATGTGACAAAGAGTAGATAACAAATTGTTTTTGTGTTGCCAGGAGTAACTCCTCTAGTTTTTTTCAATATAATGCCATGCATCTTTCACCACCAAAGAGGGCAGACAGTACTTTGATTTAACTTAGCACTGAAAATAAAAGCACCCCCGACAGTGCAGCATTCCTTCAGTACTGTCCTGTATTGTTTATTTAGATTTCAGTACTCAAGTCTGAGCTGTGAGTTGAACCTGTAACTTTCTGACTATGACTGATCTAACTGACTGAGCTATAATATAGCTGCTACAATCTATTGGGAATAATGAACAAGGTGTCTTTTTCATGAATTTTGCTGGAGCAGGATCTTAATTGTGAAAAAGATACAAATACTTTCATTTGTGTGTGAACATACAAAACGGACCGACAGGAAAAGATCAGATGTTGTGTTGCATAGAGTTTTGATGCTTTGCCCAATAGAATTCATGGCATTTGGCACCCTATCCACCAGAATATTCCACAAACCAGAATCTCACTTATTTCCTCCACCTCAGATGTCACACATAAAGTATCAATATTGCCAGTCTGAGGTGATGGTCAAAGAACTTGCTGAAAGTTTGAAGGATTTTTCCTTCAATGTTTGTAATGAAAAAGAGTCCAAAGCAGAGAGGCTCAATGTAGTGTACGTTGAGGCATGTTTTGTTCAATTGCTACTATTACGATGAATTGCAATTTAATGCAAGTTTTGATTAGCAACTCTATTTGATTCTGGTGTGTGTCAAGTAATGTGAATTTCACTGTACTCAGGGTTAAAATGGTCAACAAGGTAACGGGTGTTGCTGTTCAGTGTTGGATTGCACCAGATTTCCTGTCACACTCTCTCATTTCCCTTCAACCAGTGAACTAATTACTCAATGGTCTTGCTTACTGTATATTGACTTGAACTAAAGATCAATTCTGGTCACCCTTCTATAGAAAGGATGCTGTTAAACTTGAGAGGGTGCAGAAAAGATTTACAAGGATGTTGCTGGGACTGAAGGATTTGACACATGGGGAGAGGTTGAATAGCCTGGGCTTTATTTTCCTGAAGCGTGGAGGCTGAGGGGTGACCTTACAGAGGTTTATAAAATCATGAGGGATAATGGATAGGGTAAATAGCCAAGGCCTTTTCCCCAGGATAGGGGAGTCCAAAACTAGAGGGCATAGGTTTAAAGGGAGAGAGGAAAGATTTTAAAAAGGCCTGAGGGGTAACATTTTCATACAAACAGTGGTGTGTGTATGGAACAAGCCAGGCTGGTGGTGGAAGGTGGGTACAATTACAATGTTTAAAAGGTATCTGGATGGGTACATGAATGGGAAGGATTTAGAGCGGTATGGTACAAATGCCAGCAAATGGGACAAGACCAGATTGGGATGTCTGGTTGGCGCAGATTACTGTTTCGTGCTGTATGACTTTAAGTAAGAAGCATTAACTTGTTTCTTTAAAAATTTCCATCAGTTCCTCAATCTAGTTTTGTCCCTTAACATCAATGGTTTCAGATAATTGGCACGTTGTTTGTGTATCATTTCATTGTCCACCTGGTTGCTGTCTCCATTGATCCGGCAGACAGCAGTGTGCGTACCAGAAAAAACTACAACACTCCCATGCCAACTCTTGATCGAGCCAAGCATCCCCATGTCATTCAGAATCAGCACTGCTACTTGTGTGAAGTGGATGTGTATGTATCAGCCTGGTTACACAGAGGGTTCATGAGCTCACACGTTCAATTCTACAGTCAGATCTTATGTAATGCGATAATTGTGCAACCCCGCATTATAGAAAATCTGTGCTTTAGAAACAGCACTTAAAGTGTAGGCAATGTAATCGCGTTACAGCCAACACAGGTTTTTAAAGTTCATGTTTTGGAAACAGCGTCAGTGGATTTGTGTTATCGAAACCCACATTATAACAGAATGTACTTGAGTCTCTGCACTTTACATGTCAAACAATAAAAGAGGACAGGGATTAATTCCACACACGGGGTGAAGCAAACTAAGAATCAGAAGGGCCCAGCAGTAGCTGAGTGCTCTATGCATTGCTTAGTGAGCCAAAAGGACAAGAGAAGTCTGAGGCTTATCTGTGATCTTCATTGATCTTCATTCAACTTAACTCAAGGGAGTAATTGGAGTTGAAGAGTTGACTTTAGTAGTAGGGGCTAGCCTAAGAATGGGGTTTGGGGGAACTGTGCCATTTATGCCATTTATTTATTTAAAAATACTTTTATGAATTAACTCCATTGCCCTTGAATGTTTACATGTGTGAACATAATATGTGGAGAGAACAGGCTCACCCATGACAATATCCTATGGTCACATGATACTGTGCTGATACTGTCTGCCTTTGCTATGTTTCAAGGTGGATTTTATTTTGCATCAACATTTGGAATCATGTTATTTTCATAAGCACAACACAGCAAACAACACAAGTTACTGATTAATCTGCTTCATTTCTGTTTTAGGCTCTGCTTTCCAACTCATCTAATTATTTTGTCTTTGCTTCATCTTCCCTCTGACTTTATTGCCAGTTACTTTCAACCTGTCAGCCTTTTCATTACTGCAAGTCCAAATGCTTTCTCCCATTACACATATTCTTTAATTTTCTGCACTCTCCTAACACTGTGGGTGGTATTTAATGCAGCCCACAGAGATTTTGTCCATTGGTTGAAGAGCAAGCAAGCTCCGCACATTGTCTTCTTTCAGGAAGGCTGAACAGATTTTTAAGTAGATAGAGACAGGCCTCCCCTGGAACCAAGGACCCCAGGAATCAAAATCCCACCCTGTGAGAGCTACTGGCCTACCAGAGATTAGCAGCTGTGCAACTGCACCAGCAGGAATGGTAGAAGCTGCCAGAGGTGTACCATCAGAGGCCAAGGATCATCAAAAGAACTCAGAGCAAAGGTGAGTGTGAGTGGCTTGGAGTTCATGGGCACAGGAGCTGTGCCAGTGTTTCCATCACTGCCCAATACTCTTTCTCTCAATCAGGCCTTTTAATGATTCAGTGCACTCCACACCCCGCCTTGGAACACATAGGCTGTAGGGTGGGTGATGGGTTACAATGTTAATTGGCTGCTAAAGGGCCTCAGTAGACATCTCCCACTGTAGTATGGGAGACAGGTTGAGAATGAATGGGAAGGTCATGGAAAGAGCACCCACTTTATTTTATGAGCTGCCAATCATCAAATACACTGGCAGAGTCCATAAAAGCCAGCCCTCAGAACATGTTTACAATGGTAAACAAACTAAAATTAGAAAGCATAAGTATGAAATAATCACTAATGAATCCAATCAGAAGTTCAGAAGAAACCCCTTGACAGAGTGTCTGGTTAGAATGTGGAATGTGCAACCACAAGGGCAGCAGATTCATGGGAACAGCACCATCTGGAAGTTCCCCTCCAAGCCACTCACAATCCTGAACTTAGAAATATGTCACCTTCATTGTCGGTGGTTCAAAATCCTGGAACTCCCTCCGTAAGGCATTGTGGGTCTCCCTACACCACATGGATTGCAGCGGTTCAGCAAAGTAGCTCGCCACCACCTTCTCAAGGGGGAACTAGAGACGGGTATTAAATGCTGAGTCAGCCAGCTATGCTCACTTTCTGTGAAAGAATATAAGGAGTAGTTGCAGCAACTAGTATTGATATGTTTAAGAAAAATCTTGAAACCAATGCGAAGGAAAAATGAATAAAAATGTATGTTAATCCAATTAGATGAAGTAAGTTGGAGAGATGCTTGTTTGGAACATAAACATCAACATAGATTAGTTGTCCAAAATATCTACTTCCATGTTATTAATTTTAAGTAAACCACAGCTTTGTTTGAGTCTGTCTTCAACAGCACCTGTACTTCGCAGCACAACCCAGTGAGAGTGATTCAGAATTAAAAGCCTAGTATAACTTATTTTCTTCTACTCCCTACTCCCCAAGATAGGGAGTTCTGTGACCATCAGTGACAAATCAGCTTTAAATGTAGTTGAAAACCTGTGAAGGATGTCACCAGCCTTGAAGGTTTGCAATTAGTATCGTTTTGGAGATTGGCATTTCAGTCAGTGCATTACATAAAGTCAGTACCGAAACATGGGCATTCAGCCCCTTAAATCTTATCCTATTAGCCTGCAACTCAAATACTTCAGAACATTTTATGGTCCAGAGGAAGATCATATGTTATACCTATTGCTTGCTCTCTAAATATCCATAACTTCCCATTGCTCTGCCTTTTTTTCAAACCAGTAATCTTTTAAAATCTATTTATAGATTTTGCTTCCACTTCTAGAATGGCATCTCATTATTAGACCTGTCCTCTGCCATAAACTTCTCCTAGACCCTCCCTTAATGATTATTTTAAGCTTCTGTCTTTTGTGCTTGGCTGATCTCATAGTTGCTATTTATTTATCTCAACCCCTGGTGATTGTTAATATCTCCTATCGGATCTGATTTTAGACTTGTTTGTTCTCATTGAAAGACATCCAGTTATGAAGCCCATATAGTAATCCACTTTGTAGATTCAATTTGAAACCTTCAGCTCTTCATTTAGTCAAGGTATATTTGTAATGTGGGAGATTGCAAGATAAATTGCTTTTCCATTATAGCATCCATTATTTTGCCTTTAAAAACCCCAGAAGCAGATCATTCCAAACCTTCATTTCCTTGAATAAACAGTTTCTCCTTAATCGCCGATCCAACATAAAATCAGTCATGTTGTCCCTCATTGGTAAAGGACATATCACACAGCCATGTGCTGAATGAATCTTTCTTTTTGCTTTCTCTTTTCAGGGGAGTGAAAGCCAAACATTGCAGCACTTGTAACAAGTGCATTTCAGATTTTGATCATCATTGCAAGTGGCTGAACAACTGTGTAGGAGGGCGAAACTACTGGTATGGCATTCAAGAATTTACTTACAACCCTTCCAATTTACAACAAAACTTTAGCTAGCGAGTTGAAGGAGTCAGCAAATCAATATGGCTACAAGTCAAAGTGCTTTCATTTTCATTGACCTGGATTTTGTGGTTGGAATGACTGTTAGCATTCACCGTCACTACTGTTCTGAAACTGATAGCAACTTATAAAGTTTATATGTGTCTAGGGTGGCACAGTGGCTCAGTGGTTAGCACTGCTGCCTTGTAGTGCCAGGGACCCGGGTTAGATTCCAGCCTCAGGCGACTGCGTGGAGTTTGTACATTCTCCGTGTCTGCATGGGTTTCCTCTGCGTGCTCTGGTTTCCTCCCGGAATCCAAAGATGTGCAGGTCAGGTGAATTGACCATGCTAAATTGCCCATAGTGATAGGTACATTAGTAGGGAGTAGGTGGGTGGGTTACTCTTCGGAGGGCCGGTGTGGACTTGTTGGGCCGAACGGCCTGTTTCTACATGGTAGAGAATCTAGTCTAAATTAGAAACCCAGTTATTGCTGTCAGTGATTGTACACTTATTCATAGGGTGCACTGCCAAAGTCCACCTAGTCTACCATTGATTATTAATTACTGAACTGAAGATAACTTTCCTTTTTATGTAATTACTTTCACTGTAGAAATACTTGAAGAGATTGCACCTGGTTGAATGAAATGGAACTACATTATTAATGGTGTGCAAAGTGCATAATCACTACTGGCCCTAGAAAGCAAATTTTATACTTATGAAATGTTTCATTTCTCCATGATAATATAATGTCTGTTTAATGTCCATTTTAAGAAATAATCTCACAATCACCCCTTGAGGTTTGGTGGCATTACTATTGCTGAACCCCACTCCCCAAGTATTCTGAAGGGTTATCATTGACCCAAGCCGAACTGGACTAACCATATAAACACTTTGGCTACAAGGGCAGGAAGAGGTCAAGATACCCACGCCAAGTCATTTACCTTCTGCCTACCATTTATAAGGCATAGATCAGGATTGTTGTGGAATACCTTCTGTTTGCCTGAGGAGTGTAGCTCCAACAGCACTTGAGAAGCTCGGCACCATCCAGTACAAAGCAGCCCACTTGACTGGCATCACATCCACCACTTGTCAGCATATATTCCATTCAGAACTCTTATTGGTGGCAGCAGTGTGCACAAACTACAAGATGCACTGCAGTAATACACCAAGGTTACTTAAGGAGCACCTTTCAAACCTGTGACCTCTACCACCTGCAAGGACAAGGTCAGCAATGCATGGGAACACTGTCACTTGCAAGTTCTGCTGCTCGCCAAATCAGATCCTAACTTGGGACCATATTCCGAACCCCGTCACATTCACTGGATCAAAATCCAGTAAAACCAATCCTAACATCACTTTGGGTGGTCCTACACTGCAAGGAATGCAGTGTTTCAAGAAGGCAGTTCACCACCACCTTGTCCAGGGCAATGAGGGATAGGAAATTAATGTTGGCCTAACCAGTGCTGCCAACATCGCACAAACAAATTTTAAAAATCCCTTTTTTGTAAACTGTAGTTTAAAGAGAAAACGTCTCCTTGCAATGTGGTCAGGCACTAGTTATTTATGACTGATTAGATTTGTGAGTCATATTTCAGCTGTTAACTGTGGATAGTTTCGGAATGGTGCTACATGCATTGCTGTTTTGCTTCAAAGCCAGATGTAGTTAATGGTTAACTGCATAACAGGGCCAGGGTAAAGATATGAACATTCCAATTTGTATGTAGCAGTTGCCACGGTAGCAGTGAACTGCTTATTTACAGGTCAAGCTGTGTTTCATGAGTCTTGGTGGATAACAAATTGTTTCCTTTTGCGTCACTTTTGTACAATTCATTAAAGTTGCTTTCTCTCAGCAATAACAGTCCAATATTTTCCAAGCTCAGAACCTTTGTTCCCAGTTGCTCTCATTTTATCTTAAATGTAAGCAAGAGCAACAAATTTTAATTGACGGTACCCATCATCTAAACTGCGTAGCTGTTCCTCCAGTTTCAATCTTGCAACAATTCATGTGCTATAGAAATTTGTAGTCCATATTACTAATACCAACGCTGCCTGCGCAAGTTCCTGCAAATCCACTGGGAAGAAAGACATACCAACACCGGTGTCCTTGACCAGGCCAACATCCCCAGCATCGAGGCACTGATCACCCTTGATCGGCTGCGATGGGCTGGGAATGTCCTCATGACCAACTGACACAACACTCTCCAAGCAGGTGCTAAACTTCCAGCTTCGAAGCAATGGTGGACAGAGGAAGGACGTCAGTGATAGTCTCAAGGCCTCACTGGCTAAGTGTGGTTTTCCCACAGACACCTGAGAATTACTGGCCCAAGACCATCCAAATTGGAGGGGGTGCATCCAGGAAGGCATCGAGCATCTTGAGACTGGCCATCATGGAAAATGAAAGCTTGGTGAATACAATGAAAGGAGCACACTGCCACACCAATGCTCCACCCACCCCTTCCTGCGACCACCACCTGCCCCAAGAGCTTGCAGTAGCCATATCGGTCTGTACAGCCACCTACACTCACCCTGAGATTGGAACAGAGTCATCCTCACCTGTGAGGAACTGCCGATGATGCTCACCAATTGGCTCACCAATTCCAAAGGGCTCCAAGATTCTCTTCTTACTTGCTGCCTCACTGCAAGATCTCCTCCTTTGCAATGATCACCTCCCTACTTACCGACTAATAGTGGGTTCTGTCCACCAACACCTTGATGTCATATTCAACAATAACTTTGCCTAATGTTGGGAGTCTTCCAGTATTGTCCTAGTATTCAGTATGGAAAGTTGATTCGGGGGGGGATATCAGATACAGTGGGTAGAAAGGCAAGCTGGTTTTAAGCAGGAAGTGGGTTCTACTCCTAATGGTATTAGGGAGAGGGTTGTCATGTTCTGTGTGAAGAGAGATTATTGTACCCCAGGTATAGAGAGGGTGTCAGGTTGTGGACATTGGTGTGGGGGTGTCAGGCCCTTTAGCAGTGTTTGTGGCAGGTCACGGGTAGAGAGTTATACGGGATCCCAGAGTAGAAGTGGGACAGGGATGTCATGTCCATAGCATAGACGGTGTATGTCAGATCAATGGCAGAGGTGTTGTGTCCTAGATGTAGAGGTGAGGTGTTGTGTCCTAGGCAAAAAGTAAGGTGTCAAGTCCAGCAACAGAGGGTACTGGGTTCTGGGCATAAAGGGAATGTTCGGTAAGGGACATTTTGGGTCCCAGAATTAGAGCTAGCTATTAGGTCCTGAGGGATCCTGGGGCTATGACTTATGTTATGACATGGCGATGAATCCCTCTGTTACTTAAACCCGAACACCCAGACAAACTCATGTCGCCTCGTAATCTGTTAAAATATGAGTGACAGAGAACTCTCAAATTCCACTACTTAAAGAAAATAACATCAATTTATTTTCTAACTCTAAAAGTGAATATTAAACAACAACCGTTCCAACTCTAGGCCCTCCTTTCTCTTAACTGTTTACTATCTGCCTTCAATTCTGTAACAATATGCTGTTCCAATAAGATACTTACTAAAATTACATCAACTTAATTTCAAAACCACACAGCTGCTGTCTTCTTCTGCCTTCCCTCTTCCAGCGGAGGATTTCCCTGGGTTGTTTTCTTTCTTTTTACTGTGAGTCTTTTTCATATGAAAAGGAACCTTTGATAGAGAGTGTTTCCTCATTTCTTCGAGAGCAAGATGTTTGCTCTCCAGGTGTTTCTGTCTTGATGGCAGATGCTCTCTCTCCAATTTTCAAAATGTCTGCATTTTTATACCCTCAAAATTGATGATTTCATTAGTTTGATGTTGGCAAGACAATAAATTCAAATTCAATTTGGTTTTAGTATCCTGGGGCATAATTTAAACTGATTGGTGAAACTGTTGTCAAAACAGCAACCAAAACTCAGGTATTCATTTCACAGCCAAATGTTACATATTTTCAATTTTCCAGTACACTCTGGGACTGCCATCTAGTCATATCACAGGTGCTTGTAAGCTCTCAGTTCAGACCAGCATTCACTCTCTCTTACAGGTATAGTACATGCCTTCAACTTCATAACACTTGGCCTGGGTAGGGAGAGGGAGTTGTCAGGTCAGGTTTGGGGATTAAAGTGTTTGAGGAAGATGTAATTGGGGGTGTGTGCTAAGGAGTTAGATTAGATATTTAGTAATTACTAAGGAGTTAGATTAGATATTTAAAAATGTAACTCTTCCCGAGTAACTACTTACTTACCTGTAGCGAAACTCTCTGAATTCTCTGATTGAAATGGTTACTTTTGGATGGTTCCAGGCACTGGCGAATTGGACATCAACATCTTTAAATTGCGATGCAGTTCCTACAGATGCTGTAAGGGTCCAATGTGCAAATCCCATCTATTCTGCAGAAACGACTATCTGAGGATTGGAAAATCTGGGCCTTGAATTTACCTAATTTGATTGACTTTTCTGATGAGATTACAGAGTGGGTCGATGAGGGTGAGACAGTTGATGTGGTGTACTTGGACTTTCAAACCATGCTTGATAATTTATCATATAATAAATTCTCCAGCAAAGTTGAAACCCATTCAAACCCATGAAATAAAAGATTCCAGTGGCAGCATGGATACAAATTTGTTGGGATATGGGAAAGAGCTGGGAAGTGGGAATAACTAAACTATTTCAACAGAGAGTGTCATAGATCTGATTGGCCAAAAGCCTTCAACTGTGCTGTAACAATTCTGTGATTCAACATTCTTCACTGGAGTGTTTCACTAGACTTAAAGTTTTGAATCATTCTGAAGTTGTGAAGATGCTATACAAATGCAGGTCCTTACTGCATACAAAATTCTAATGAATTGCAAACTTATTGGTCTCTGTCAGTTAAGTTAGATATAATCATGTTTTAAATTTTTAAATTCACCACACCTAACACTCCTTTCTTTCCAAATCTCTTAAGGTTTTTCTTCCATACTGTGGTGTCAGCTGTTCTCGGTATCCTGATGATTGTACTCGTCACCCTTTATGTTTTCATCCAGCAGTTTGTAAATCCAGAAGAACTTCGCACAGCCCCTCAGTTTGAAAGTGAGTATCTCCGCTTTATTATGAGGTTTATGTTCACCGGAATATGATGGTTTTACAAAGAAGGAACAAAAGACTTGTTTCTACCATTTTTATTCGTTATTCCCCCAGTGGAAGTCATGGCATTTTCTGTCAATGCATAAAGCTCTGAAAATTTTCTCTAAACCTGTCCTTCTGTCTACTTCATTCTGTCTCTTGTTGTTTCTTATAATCTATCTTTTGATGAAACTATTGATTATTTTCCCTATTACCTCTTTAATTAACTTGGTGTGACATTTTGTCTGACAGTGTCGCTGTCAAGTGCCTTGCTGCATTTCAGTACACTAAGTTCTTTAAAGTTTGTTGCACACAGAAGAACTTAGGTAGCATAGACTGATTCCCAGTTCAGGATTCCTACAATGTTGTTTGATTGAATGGGTGACACTAGGCATGGGAGTCAGAGCTCGATATTGCCATTCCAGTACTTTAGAGGCGATTATATTGTCTGTAGTTTGATATTGAATGTGCCAGCATTTAGTTTTAAAATCTAGAAATAAAAGGCTACCAACAGTCAAGATGATCTTGAAGCTGCTAAATGGTCCTAGCTCATAATAATGGAACTATCCATCACAAGATCCATCTTACCCAAATAAAGCCCTACCCGAACTCTCAGAACACTGCTAAAGCTACCAGTACTCTACAATCACCCTGCAGTGCAAGGACAACAGAGGTTCCTCAGGGTTGTTTTCATTTTTCTTGAGTTCAGTAAATGAGTGTGAGGCCATTTCCCATCTTTGGGAAACCCAAGCCCATCATATCTGCCCATTTACACCCTTCTTCCATCTGGACGTGTGGACGGGCAGGGCTCAGGTTTGCCAACTACTGAGGCAATGTCAGATGAGTGTGGGTGCCAAGACAGTTGTTTCAAAGCCCTGCAGGTATTCACTGAGCCATTAATTCAACTTTCCACATTGTTCTTATGCCAACCACCATTCATTCCCACCCTCCTGCTCCCATGTAACCTCATAACTCTGTGTGCCTTCAATGTACCATCACATTCCATAGGCATATAGAATAGAATAGAATCCTTAAAGTACTAGAATGGCAATATCGAGCTCTGACTCCCATGCCTAGTGTCATCCAATCAACCTCACTGCCCTGTGGCCCAACATTTCAACTCCCCTTCCCACTCTACCAAGGACATGCAGGTCCTGGGCCTCCTCCACCACTGCTCCCTCACCACCCGACGCCTAGAGGAAGAATGCTTCATCTTCCGCCTCAGAACACTTCAACCCCAGGGCATCAATGTGGACTTCACCAGTTTCCTCGTTTCCCCTCCCCCCACCTTACCCCAATTCCAACCTTCCAGCTTAGCACTGTCCCCATGACCTGTCCTATCTGCCTATCTTTCCACCTAAACACTCCACCCTCCTCTCTGACCTATCACCTTCATTTGCTGCCTGATCTGCTGTGCTTTTCCAGCACCACTCTAATCCAGACTTGGGTTTCCAGCATCTGCAGTCCTCGTTTTTACCCAGTGTGGAAACAGACCATTTGGCCCAATGAGTCCATACCAACCCTCCAAAGAGCATCCCATCCAGCCCCATCTCCCTACCCTACACACTGCATTTCCCATGATTAATCTACCTAACCTGCTAATCCTACTACAGGGTAATTTAGCATGACCATCCACCTAACTTGCACATTTTTAGATTGTGTGAGGAAACCGGAGTACCTGGAGGAAACTTACGCAGACGCAGGGAAAATGTGCAAAATCCACACAGACAGTCACCTGAGGCTGGAATTGAACCCCGATTTCTGGTGCTATAAAGCAGCAGTGCTAACCACTGAGCCACCATGCCACCTTAATCTTATAACTCAACCCTCCGTCCTGGTAACATCCTTGTCAATCTTCTTTGCACCCTTTCCAGTTTAATAACATCTTTCCTATAGCAGGGCAACAAGAACTGTACGCAGGACTCCAAATGTGCCCTTCCAATGCCTTGTACAGCCCTAACATGATGTCCGAACTCCTATATTCAATGCTCTGACCAATGAAGGCAAGTGTACCAGACACCTTCCTCTGGCAGCACATTCATATATATACCACCATCTGTGTGGAAAAAGTTGCCCCTGAGGTCCCTTTTGACAACCAGTGCCCAGCAAGGTTCCCCAACTTATTATGGTTTCAGATGGGATTCTCCAAATTGTCAAGATCCTGGTTAAGGAGGAAGGAATCGGCTCCCCTTCTTTATTCCACCACCACCCTATCCCCTTCTCTATTCATCATAACGAGGTTAATTTACAAAGGGACCGCTTTCTCTTGTGTGTACTTTCTTCCCAGGCAAATAAATTTATGTTTCAAATAAAACCAATTCAACCTGGTTTTCTCAAGTTAATAAATAAGTGTGTTTATTAGTTAGTAAATGTGAGACATGTACACACACAGACTATAAATAAAAAGTGAGCCTAAAAGAAGGATAAAAATTAAAGATATGAGAATCAGTTTGTAAATCAATCATGAAGAGTGGACAGTAGAACATTGGGCTATTACAATGAATGTTCATATTAGTATTGACATTGATCGTTGAACAGTCAATTTCAACAACCTTGATCTTGTAAATTGATTTAGGTTCTTTTGTCTTAGTTCCTTTTGATAGGAGCTGGTTGGCAACAACCAGTGTAAGAAAAAATATTTTCATTTCTTTACCTGCAGTGCAGAAATGTTTAATGGCAATTCTTAAAGACATAACCTTCATGGCACACTAGTCTACATGTTAGTAGACCAGATCATTAAGACACCCAGATTAAGGTTGAATCTCACTTTTAACCTTTTTCTTTATATATCTCTGGAAGGGTAGAAACAAATATGTCTGCAGAAGATTGCTTTCCTGCTGAGATAGGAGATTAGGATGTCAGCCTCTTATTAAGGTGTGACATTCCAGGATTCTTCTCCAGATAGTGTGTGTGAGAATTAATGAGAAAGAACATGGAGTTCTTGAAAATGAATAAATAAATCTAGAGAAAATCTCACAAGCAGGCCTCAAAATAAAATATTATTTTGACCTCTTTTCCTGAATCCTCACCAGGCTTCCTCCAAGGTTCTCAAGCTCTTAAACAAGATAGGTTTTAAGAAATCTTCCGAAACTGCTGTAACCGAAACAAAAATAATGAGGGACAAGAAATGTATATTCTCCCTAGGGCTGTTGATGGCAATCCTGATGTTGGAAGACATGCTTGTGACTACTCACAGAACACTAATATGAATCTCTTTCTGCCTATGTGAATATTATGTAGGTCCATTTATATATGGGAAATTGAATTTGCTGTTTAAAAAATAGTTTTAGCTATTGCAAACAATATCCCAACTCCATTAAAACCCAGCCCTTCTCTTTCCAAGTAACTTCCTCCTTAAATCTACTATCCTGCCCTTCTGCCTGTCCATTAATTACTTGTGAGAATCTCATGATTTCTTCATCTCCAGTTGTAAAGACTGCCCACTCATAGAGTCATAGAGTTACATAGAAACAGACCTTTAAGTCCAACTCATCCGTGCAGATCAGCTATCCTAAACTGATCTAGTCTCATTTGCCAGCACTTGGCCCATATCCCTCTAAACTCTTCCTATTCATATACCCATCCAGATGCCTTTTAAATATTATAATTGTACCCACCTCCACCCAATCCTTTAGCAGCTTATTCCATATAGGCGCCACCCTCTGCGTGAAAACATTGCTCCTCAGGTCCCTTTTAAATCATTCCCCTTTCTCCTTAAACTTGTGCCCTCCAGTTTTGGACTCCCCTACCCTAGGGAAAAGACCTTGGCTAATCACCCTGTCCGTGCCCCTCATGATTTTATACACTTCTATAAAGTTACCCCTTAGCCTCTGATGCTTCAGGGACAAAAGTCCTAGCCTATTCAGCCCTCTCCCTGTAGCTCAAGCGCTCCAATCCTGGCAATGACCTTGTAAATCTTTTCTGAATCCTTTCACATTTAACAATATCCTTCCTATAGCAGGAAGACCAGAATTGAACACAGTATTCCTCACCAGTGTCCTCAGTTATCTCTGGTTATCTCTGGTTATCTCTGGTTTCCCTTGCCTTGGAGCACTTGCTTCTTCTGGTTTTTCATCATGGACATACAGAAGGATTTATGGCACAGATAGAAGCTGTTCAGATCTGTGCTAGTTTTATACCTTAGTCTCCCCAAGCTCAATTTATTACCTCATTTTTTCAGCGATACTGAGGTTCTGTACTGCCAAATGACTTTTTTTTGTATACTATGGTCCTGGGCTAAAATTAGCTCATGTGGAAACTTTAGCTTATGTGGTTCAGTGCTGTGGATAGAGATGAAAAATACATAACAGATACAAAAGGAATAACAAGTGATGGTGAACAAAGTACAACCCTAGGGGTTAAAAGGGTTAAAACGATGACAGGTTGTGCAGGCCAGGCTTATAATTCCTTGAATATATATGAGTAAACATTGATCTAATTGAATTGTTTAAAATTATGAAAGGCATTGAGAGGATAGATCGAGAGCAATTATTTCTTCTAATGGAATTGTTGAAACACAGAACAAGATGCTGTAACATTAAACTTAAGGCTGAGTTGTTCATAGGTATTGTCACAAAACATTTCTTCACAGAAAGTGTAGTGGAAATCTGAAAAGCCCTTTACCCAAAACACAAGACTTTGGAGCAGGAATAGCCATTTAGCTTGAAGCTTCCTTAGCATCATGGCTGATCTGTTTGTGATTTCAGCTTCATTGCATTTGTTTGCACCCCATAACCCATGACCCCCTTGTCTATCACAACCACCTGATAAAGGAGCAGCGCTCCAAAACCTAGTGCTTCCAATTAAATCTGTTGGTCTATAACCTGCTGTTGTGTGATTTTTAATGCTGTCTATCAAAGAGCTGTTATGATTAGCTCAGCTTCAAAATGAGGTTGAGATATTTTTGTTAATTTAGGGGCACTAAGAGAAATGGAACCATGACCGGTAAATAGAATGGAGAAATGAATCCAATTGATTCGGAGAGCAGGCCAAGGATCCAAATGACCTCTGTTTTTCTGGAGTCAGTCCCTTCATACGTTAGACCCCTGTGCCATGGATCACACTTCAATATATCAATATCACTTTGCAGGTCAAATATGCACTAAAATGTATAAAACATTCTAATTACGGCCTATGTCCACTTAGAATCAAATGAATGAATGCATGAGGAGAGCAATGAGTTGAAGGGTTATGGAGAACAGACAGGAAAGTGGAGTTGAGTTCAAAATAAGATCAGCCATGATTGTATTAAATGGCGGAGCAGGCTCGAGGGGCTGAATTGCCTACTCCTCCTCCTAATTCTTAACATGCCCATTATGTACCTAATCCTTTGACTACTGTTTTATTTACCTGTCTCAATATCATCTTATGTAACGTGGCATCAAATTTTGTTTAAGAAAGCACCAGATAAACACCTGGGATATTTTTACTGTGTTAAAGATACAACATAAATACAATTTGTCATTGCTAGATCCCAAACAAAGTCTATATTGTTAACTGGATTAGCACACAGGTCAGAGGATGTCCAACAGAAACAAGGATACTGTGTAGAACATCCTGAAACTTGGTTTTCACCATGGAACAAATATGCAAGGACAAAATTATACACGTCATGAAACTAATTACACCTCAGCAACCTTGTCTTGAAGCTGATCTTGACTGTCTTGTTGGAGAAATTATTCAGGTAGATATTTTGGATTTAGAGTGGGATGTCATTGCATTGCTTTTTTCTACACAGATGTTCGAGGAAACAACACATGGTTGGTATTTCTGCCCATTGCTCCCGTGGAGACAACACAAACTGGAATCTCAGTCATAGCAGGAATCACCATTATCCTTGGGCTCGCTTCACTGATGTTACTTGGTCATCTGTTGGGCTTTCACATTTATCTATGTGAGTCAAATGGAGCCCAAACCTTTTCACTTATCATTTCCAAATGTTAGCAAATTTGTTTTTGTGGGGAAGAGCAGAGATTTAAATTTCAGGTTGCTGTGCTGAGTCACCCTTGGGTGAGTACTTGGAAGGCTGGGGATGGGATGTAATTGGAAGGAAAGGGCACCTATTTTATCCCTGTAAGGTGGGTGGTGTGTTGACCGATTTCTAAGCTGAAGTATCCTGCTTTCAGAGAACTCTGAATTTCAAATCCCACATCTTATTCATTGGCACAGGGTTTTGAAGGAGTGTGTGGGTGAGATAGAGTGGCCTAGTGACTGTGTTCTACTTAAGAAGGGAAGGCTGGCTGAAAGATTTCCAAATATTGCTCATCTAGACCTCACCTGCATCAGCCACTAAAAACTTTCTCCAAAATTTTCTTCTTTCCGGAGTCAATTATCCCAATTCTTAACCCTCTATAAACTCTACATTGTACAAAATCTTCCTCCTCCTGATTTCTCTCCAAAGCATTAATCACCATTGGCAAAATATCTTAGGATTTTTTTAAAGTATATTAGAGGACCTTGGATAAGGTTGGTACAGGAAAATTGCTTCCTCTCATTAGGGATGAAGAACAAATGAAAATAATTTTCAAGTTAGAGCCAACCCAATCAGGAGGAAAATCAGAGAGAGAAACAGAGGTTGCTGGAAAATCTCAGTAGGTCTTGCAGCATCTGTGAAAAGAAACCAGGGTCAATGTTTTGGATCTGGTGACCCTTCCTCTGAACAGAAAGTGTGTTTTCAGATTTGGATAGCAGAAAGCTGGGATATGTTCTGCCAAAAGGCTGTGGAAATTAGATTAATTGGGAAGTCTTCTTATGTTGAAGAACCTTTTATGAACTCAAGAGTACGTGAGCTGAATTTCATTCCTGTACTTTTCCAGTGTTCAACAAGTTAAGTACGTATGAATATGTTGTGCGGGAGCGTCACAAGCAGGATGTCCGAGGCCAAGGAAGTGATGTCGAGTCTGCCCAGAATGCATCTGCTAGGATGACTGCTCTTCAGGTAGAGTATGATAGAGGCAATGAGAAAGTCATGGGTTCAGGTCCCATTCCTGCCTTGATCATCTCTAGGCTGGCAGTGCTGCATTGTCGGTACATCTGTGGTTTGCGTGAGTCATTAAATCAGGGCTTCAACTGTACACTCAGGTGAATATGAATGATCCAGGTCATATTTTAAAGAAGTGGAGGAATAAACTGGATAACCCAGTCATTGAAAGCAAACAATTAGGAAGACAAATCGTGTGTTGTTTTTATTGAAAGAGGATTTAAGTACACGAGCAAGGAAGTCTTACTGCAGCTTTGTTGAGACCGCATCGAGAATATTGTGTGCAGTTTTGCCCTCCTTACCTAAGAAATGATATACTTGCCATAGTGAGAGTGCAGTGAAGGCTTGCCAGACTGATTCCTGAGATGGCAGGTTTGCCCTGCTTGGAGGGATTAGACTTTTAATGTTATGGATTGATATTAAGTTATCCCAAAGCAATGTTTTTGAGCAATAAGACTGCACTAATGCTGCATTTTGAGTTGTGCTTGCTTTTAGGTAATTTTTGGGTCTGTAGATTGTGAAAAGAGCTTTTAGTAGGCTGATGTACTCTTCCTTTGGGAGATCAAGGAGATTTTGAATGTTCCTAAGAAACTATTTCTGCAGGAAGTGTGTTTTGTTGTGAATCCTATTGGACAGCATGGATCAGTTGGATCAATGGTTAGAGGCAATGAGGAGTTTACAAGAGCAAGGGGTGGGATGGATGGCAATTTCAGGAAGGTAGAGACATAACAGATACAGTCATTGAGCTGGTTGACTGCTTGGAATGGTGGGAGAGGTAGGCATGTCATGCAGAAGTCTTCTGTGGCTATCCCCATCTCATCTGTTTTGGATACCATAGGGAGGTAGGATCTCTCAAGGGAGTATACAACTGACAGGCAGGTTTCTGGTTCTCCTGTAATGAGAGGAATGTCAAGTTCCAAGTAATAGGGGACTCTCTAGTCTGGAGCACAGACAGACATTTCTGCAATCGTTAGCAAGACATCAGGATGGTGGGTTGCCTCCCTGATGTCAGAGCTGAAAATGTGTTGCTGGAAAAGCGCAGCAGGTCAGGCAGTATCCAAGGAACAGGAGAATCGACGTTTCGGGCATAAGCCCCAGAAGGGCTTACGCCCGAAACGTCGATTCTCCTGTTCCTTGGATGCTGCCTGACCTGCTGCGTTTTTCCAGCAACACATTTTCAGCTCTGATCTCCAGCATCTGCAGTCCTCACTTTCTCCTCCCTGATGTCAGAGTCAAGGATATCTCAGAGGGGGTACAGAATACTCTGAAAGGGGAGAGGGACCAGCAGGAGGTCGTGTACATTGGTACCAATGACCTAGATAGGGAAAGGGATGACATTCTGCAGACAGAATGTAAGAAACTAAGCAGGAGGTTAAACGTAGGTCAGGACTTCTACCAATGTCGCGTACTGGTGAGAGTAGGAATAGGAGGTTACAGCAGATGAATGCGTGGCTGAGGAACTGGTGTAGGGGGCAAAAATTCACCTTTTCTGGATCATTGGGGTCTCTTCAGTGGTAAAAATAACCTGTACTAGAGGGTGGGTTCCACCTGCATTGGAAGGGGACTCCAAACTCCTTGTGGGGAAGTCTGCTAGTGCTACTCAGGATTCTCTAAACTAGTAAAGGGGGTGGGGATGGGAACCAAAGTGGTAGTGAGAAAAGAGAAAAGGCTGAGGTTGGTACAGTAGGTAAGGGGAGCAAATCTAATAGTCAAAGCAAACAAGAGCTTGGCAGAGAATGAAGTAAGAATGATAAATTAAACAACATTTATTTCAATACAAGAGGCCTGACAGGTACGGCAGATGAACTGAGGGCATGGTCGGGCATATGGGACTAAGATTCATAGCAATTACAGAAATGTGCCTCACGGATGAACAGGACTTGCAGCTTAATGTTCCAGGGTATAGATGCCAGAGGAATGATGGACAGGGATGCAAGTGAAGAGGGGGAGTGGCCTTTTTAGTTAAAGAGAACATTATGCCGTCCTTAGGGAGGATATTCCTGGGAGATTGTCCAGCCAAGTTGTATGCATGTAACTTAAAAATAAGAAAGGGATGATCAGCTTGTTGGGATTGTATTATAGGATACCCAATAGTCAATGAAAAATTGAGAAGCAAATATATAAGCAAATTTCAGATATCTAAGAAAAATAGAGTTGTTACGGTAGGAGAGTTTAACTTTCCAAACATAGACTGGGACTGCCGTAGCGTTAAGGGCTTAGATGGGGAACAATCTGTTATATTGAATAAGAAAATGTTCTTGTACACATATGTGGATGTACCTGCTAGAGAAGGGACAATACTTGATCTGATGGGAAATAAGGCAGGGCAAGTAACTGAGGTGTCAGTGGGTTCAGTTTGTGGCAACTGATCGTAATTCTATTTGTTTTAAAATAGTTATGGAAAAGGATAGAACTGATCAAAAGTTAAAGTTCTAAATTGGAGGAAGGCCAATTTTGGTAGTGTTAGACAGGAACTTTCAAAATTTGATCGGGTGAAGCCGATAATACAATCCCAACAGGTAAATGGGCGGTTAGGAAGTAGGAGGCCTTTACGTATGAGATAACAAGAGTTTAGAGACAGTATGTTCCTGTTAGAGTGAAGGGCATGTTTGGTAGGTGTACGGAATGCTGGATAACTAGAGAAACTGAGATTCTGGTCAAGAAAGAGAAAGAAGCGTTTCTCAGGTCTGGACAGCTGGAATTGAGTCAATCTGTAGAGGAGTATAAAGGCAGTCAGTGTATATTTAAGATGAAACTCAGGATGGCTAAAAGGTGGCATGAGATAACTTTGGCAAATACAGTTAAGGAGAATCCAAAGATGTTTGATAAGGACAAAAATATCACTAGGGGGAGAATAGGGCCCCTTAAAGATCAGAGCTGAAAATGTGTTGCTGGAACAGCGCAGCAGGTCAGGCAGCATCCAGGGAACAGGAGAATCGACGTTTCGGGCATAAGCCCTTCTTCAGGAAGCCCTTATGCCCGAAACGTCGATTCTCCTGTTCCCTGGATGCTGCCTGACCTGCTGCGCTGTTCCAGCAACACATTTTCAGCTCTGATCTCCAGCATCTGCAGACCTCACTTTCTCCCCTTAAAGATCAACAAGGCTGTCTATGTGTGGAACCACAGAAAATAGGTGAGATAGTAAACATCAGTTTTGCATCAGTTTTAACTGTGGAGAAGGACATGGAAGCTAGGGAAATAAATAGTGATGTCTTGAAAAGTGTCCATATTATAGAAGAGGAAGTGCTGGAGGTCTTAAAATGCATGAAGGTAGTTAAGTCCCCAGGACCTGATCAGGTGTTCTCCAGAACTTTATGGAAAGCTAGGGAAGTGATTGGTGGGCACTTTGCTGAGATACCTGTATCATTGACAGCTAGAAGACTGGAGGTTGGTTAATGTAGTGCCATTATTAAGCAATGCTGTAAAGAAAAGCTAGGGAACTATAGACTGGTGAGCCTTACGTCAGTGGTGGGTAAGTTGTTGGAGAGGATTCTAAGGGACAGGGCTTACATGAATTTGGAAAGGCAAGGACTGATTAGGGATAGTCAGTATGGCTTTGTGTGTGGGGAATCGTGTCTCACAAACTTGATTGAGATTTTGGAAGAGATAACAAAGAAGATTGATGAAAGCAGTGCAGTGGACATTGCCCATGTGGACTTCAATAAAGCATTGACCAAGGTTCCATGTGACGTACTGGTTAGTAAGGTTATAGCACTTGGAATGCAGGGGAGCTAACTAATTGGATACAAACTTGGCTTGAAGGTAGGAAACAGAAGGTGATGGTGCAGGGATGCTTTTCAGACTGGAGGCCTGTGACCAGTGGTGTGCCACAAGGATCAGTGCTGGTCTACTGCTTTTCGCATATGTATAGGAGATTTAGGTGTGAATTTAGGAGGTATGGTTAGCAAATTTGCAGATGACACCAAAATAGGTGATGTAATGGACAGCAAAGTAGATTATCTCAGAGTACAATTGATCAGATGGGCAAATGGGCTGAGGAGTGGTAAATGGAACTTTGTAGCATCATTGAATCCCTCTAGTGTGGAAACAGGCCATTTGGCCTAGCAAGTCCACACCGACCTTCCGAGGAGTAACCAAGCCAGATCCATTCTCTTACACTATTAGGTTACATTTACCCCAAACCTACACATCCCTGAACAATATGGGCAAATTAACATGTCCAAATCACCTAATCTGCTCATCTTTGGATTGTGGGAGGAAACCAGAGCACCCGCAGGAAACCCACGCAGACAAGGGGAGAATGTGCAAACTCCACATAGACAGTCACCTGATGTTGGAATCAAACCTGGGTCCCTGGCACTGTCGAGGCAGCAGTGCTAACCACTGAGCCACCATGACACCCTGAATTATTTAATTTAGGTAAATACATTTTGGTAAGGCACACCAGGGCATGACTGGGGAATGTTGCTGAACAAAGAGATTTAGAAATGCAGGTACATCGTTCCTCAAAAGTAGAGTTGCAGGTAGACAGGACGGTGGAGAAGGCAATTTGCACGCTTACATTCATTGGTCAATACTTTGAGTATAGGAGTTGGGAGGTCATGTTGCATCTGTATGGGACAATGTTAAGGCCACTTTGGGAATACTGCATACAATTCTGGTTACTCTTCTACAGGAAGGATGTTGTGAACCTAGAAAGAGTGCAAGAAGAATTTACAAGGATGTTGCTGGGACTGGACAGTTTGAGCTATAGGCAGAGGCTGAATAGGCTGCGGCTTTTGTTTTTCCTGGAGCATCTAAGGCTGAGGGTTGACACTGTAAAGGTTTATAAAATCATGAGGGGCATGGATAAAGTGAATAGCCAAGGTCTTTTCCAAGGGTAGGGTAGTCCAAAACTAGAGGGAATAGATTTAAGGTAAGAGGGGGAAGATTTAAAAGGGACCTGTGGAGTAACTTTTTCAAGCGGAGGGTGGTACATGTCTGGAATGAGCTACCAGAAGAAGAGGTGGAGGCTGATACCATTACAAGATTTAAAAAACATCTGAATGGGTATATGAATGGGAAAGGTTTAGAGGGACATGGGCCAAATGTTGGCAAATGGGTCTAGGTCAGATTGCTATGTCTGGTCAGCACAGATGAGTTGGACTGAAGGGTCTGTTTCTGTGCTGTATGACACTATGACTTATCCCATACTCAATGGAATTTAGAAGGTTAAGAGAGGATCTCACTGAAATTAAAATAAAATGTATGGTTGGGTGCAGTGTTGATGTTTCCCTTGGCCAAGGTGTGGATAATATGGGGTCACAGTCCCAAGTATGCAGTTGGCTATTTTGATCTGTGCTGAGGAGACATTTCTTTGCCCAGGGAGTGGGCAACCTGTGAAATTCGCTACAACAGAAGGCTGTGAAGGCCAAATCACTGAATATATTTAATGAAATAAAAATATTTATAGAAGCTAGAGATCTCAAGGTATATGGGGAGAGAATGTAAAATTGAGATAGAAGAACAGTTATGATCAACATGAATGACGGAACGGGCTTGTTGGGCTGAATGACCTTCTTCTGCTACTATTTTCTGCTTCTGAAAATGGGTACTACTGATTAACTCCCACCTTTCAATGTAATGCAAGCAGTGGGCCAAGTTTATGTTGACTGCTCATTTGAATCATTGCTCCCTGAGGCCAGTGTTAATCATACTATTCATTGACTACATGCTGTTAGCTTACTAGAGGTCAAGGTCATTCTTTTACTCATTAATTGAATTTGAACATTACTGGCAAGGTCAGCCTTTGTTACCCAGCAACTGTAGAGGACTGAGATGAGTATTTTGATGGAATAGTCTTGGGAAGAACACAAATGGCTAAATACAACAAAATATGTAATACATTAAGAAGCCTCCAGGAAATTCAGAATCAGGGCCAGGGAACTCGACTTGTATCAGTTTGGCACAGTGTTTGCATCAGGTTTGGAGCCCACATTGAGGCAACTTCTAGCATGGAAGTGGTGACAGTTCCAGTCACACAGTTGTGGAACCAACCAGATATGACATCAAATGGAACTCGGGGTGTGGCAGTGTGGAAGTTGGGCATATGGGGTGTTCAGGGGAAGGAGTGATGATGAATGTGAGTTGTAAATTGGAGAGGTGGAGTGATGGGATAGGGGTGTGGAGGTTATCAAATCCGGGAGGATTTGGAATTGGACTGGAGAGTTGTTGTGTCGAAACGCAGGGTGTCAGATCCAGGGGATCAGGTCAAGGTGTCGGGTTCATGGTGAAATGGCAGGAAAGTGAAGTTTAAGATTCTCAGGTCAGCCTTGATCTCATCTAGTAACGGGACAACCTTGATAGGCTGAATAGCCTACCTCCTCTTCTATATCTTAATATTAGGACAATAGGGTGGAAGTGATGGGAATTAGGGTCTGGGAAGGTGTGAGTTACCCATAGATTGTGGGAGATGGCCGGTGTTGAGTCGGGGCATTAAATTTAATAGTTACTCACGAGTTAGAGGAGGTTTTAATCTTTCTTGGCTCACTGTTCAGGCAAGTGATTTCAAACAATCCAAACATTTTGACTCAAGATTCTGAGTTGGGGACATTTTCAGAAGATTCCAGATGCTGAATAATTTCCCATCAGAAGTCTAAATTTTCCAAGCAGTTCCCTCAATGTCAACTACCCTGAAACTTCCTCGTGATCCCAAAGTGCAAATCCCATCTATGCTACTGAAATGACTGTCTTACCATTGGATAATCATGTTTGCTTTCTCAATATCTTAGCGTAATAGAGCACAAGTGTGATATTTCCTCTTGGGAATGCAGTATTCATGCTCCTGTCGCTGCCTCTCTGCAAATGCCTTTGCTGTTGCCAATAGGCAGTCAGCTAAAAGTCATATCAGGAGGGGACAGATTGGCCTCTCCACCCAGAGTTGCTCGAGGTCATCCTCCAAGGTAGTCTCCATCACTGAAAGTCAGCATCCTTCCACCAGCTATATCCTTTGTCCATCTCTTCTTCCTTCACCTTCCTCCCTCTTCGTGTTGCTGTCAAGAAGACCTTCACAGCTGCCTTTCCCACTGAACCAAAGATTTTTAGGACATCAGTACGCACATAAATGGAATCTTGTTTTGCCTCCTTTGCAGCTAAAGGATCAACTTATGCTGCACTTGCATTGCAACATTTCCACAGATATGAATCTGTAGGAAGGTGGAAAATAGTTCCTCCTCCAGCAAGGAGTAACATTTAAGAATACTTTCTCCCCATGTTTGTAGAGTACACCCTCCCAGTTGGCAATTCTATGTTTATAATTATGAGTACAGAAAAGATTAAATATCCCTTAAAACCTACATCTTCAGCCAAGCTATTGTAATACTTCCTTAACACCAGATTATAATACCACAGATATTGGAAATTTGACTGAAAAACACAAAATGCTAGCAATACTTAGCAGATCTGGTAACATCTGATAGCAAGCAGAGGGTGGTCACTTTTCGGGTTGATTAACTTTTGTCAGTGTTCTGACAAAGAATCGTTAAGCTGAACATTAACATGCTTCACCGCTCCACAGATGCTGCCAGGTCTGCTGAGAATTTCCATCACTTTCTGGTTTCAGGTCTATCATTTCCTTACACAGCTTTGTTTGGCAATACTTGGGATGACTTATTACATTAATGACACTATATAAGTGCAAGTTGTTATTATAGGAGAGAGTAAACATGCATCTAGCCACTTCTGATAGCTGTACACCATCAGCACTAGTACCTGCAGGTAAACAGCATGTTCTACATTTCGAAAGTGGTTTGGCCATCTCTGAACCTCCCCAATATCCAGGAATTCTCTGGCTAGAAATTATGCTGTGTTCTCGTTCACAATGATTAGTGCTTGAACCACCTGGGATCCTTTTATAGATTCATGTCTCCGATTTGATATCATGTGGGGAGGCATGACCAGTAGACATTTAACTCAATTTAGATGAACAATAAACATGTTTATAAAACATGACTTAGTAACTAGTAGAATTTCAGTTGAGGCACAGGATTTCCTGTTGAGACAATAAGGCTCAAGTTAAGATTACGTACGTATTACTATTTCAGCTCCATACAGTTAACACTAAGAACAAACGTTGAAGCACTGTTCGCTCTCAATGAACATCTGTAGAACTCGTTAGACCTGGTTCGCTCCTTCCAGGAACAGTCTTGTCCATCTTGATGGCCAAAGCTTTCCCCAGACAGTCAGTTAACCCTTTCAGGTACTATTACCCAGGAACAGCAACAGAAATTGCTGGAAAAGCTCAGCAGGTCCAGCAGCATCTGGGGAGAGCAATCAGAGTTAACGTTTCAGTTCGACTGACGCTTCCTGTGGTTGTTACTGGTACTTGAAATTACCGCCTGAGTGTAACTAGAAAGAAGAACAAAGTTGCATTTTTACGTAGCTTTGAACATCAGGATTACCATAGAATTATTTTGGAAGGGTAATCACTTTTATTTTGTAAGTTTGTGCACCAACTTTGCACACAATAAGCCCCCCCAAATGGCAATAAGATAAATGGCCAAATCATCTCATTTTGGTAAAGCCATTCGAAGGATGTTATTGGCTAGGACACAGGGAAGAAATCCCTCAGCTTTTGTTGAGTATTATAATGGGATCTTTTACATACATTAACATTGCCTCTGTTTCAAGTATCGTCCAATATAGATGACATCTGTAGTAGTGGAGCCTCAGTATGTCACTAGGAGTTAAAATATGTATACTCCTGATGAAGGGCTTATGCCTGAAACATCGACTCTCATGCTCCTTGGATGCTGCCTGACCTGCTGTGCTTTTCCAGCGCCATTCTTGTTGACATTGACCCCCAGCATCTGCAGTCCTCACTTTCTCCATGCCACTGGGAGTGTCAATCTGGATTGTACTTACAATGAGCCAGATTCTGGGCAGGTGGAATCTTGTTTCCTTACAGAGCTGACCTTAATGGAAATTGATGTGTGATATAAACTGCCGTCTCCTTACTGCTGAAAGCATGTAGTGAAGGCTTGAGTGATGGAATCTCCTATGAGTTGATTGGTGAGGCTTGCTAATTGTAGGTTTACTGATGGGAGAAGAGTCCTATCTTAGCTGCACAAATCACTCTGAAAGCCAGATGAGGCAGATAGATGAGTTGAAATGTGTGACAAATGTTAGACATTGAGTTCTTACAAACTCATAGATACAATTTTATTTAAAATGACATGACAGGTGCTGTGATCCAAGTTGATGTTCTGGACAAGTCTTATTCCAGACAGGATCCTGGCTTAATGGATAATGATTTTACTTGTTTTGCTTTCAATGAAGTGGCATCTCACTGAAACATAAGCTCACAATTCTGCAGGCTTCACTTTAATAACAATACAGAAGTTTAATACAAACAGAATGAAGATAAAATAGCATGATCCAAACTAGCTGCTTAAAGATTTTTAATGCACAGTAAAATCATGACTCTATTAATCCAAAAACACTCCCTTAAAAAATGAAACAGACAGCATTTGTACAGTACTGGTTAGACCACACTCGGAATATTGTGTTCAGTTCTGGTCACTTCATTATAAGAAAGATGTGGAAGCTTCAGAGAGGGTGCACAGGAGATTTACCAGGATGCTGCCTGGACTGGAGGGCATGTCTTATGAAGAAAAGTTGAGAGAACAAAGGCTTTCTCATTGGAGCTAAGAAAGGTGAGAGATGATTTGATAGAAATGTACAAGATGTTGAGAGGCACAGATAGAGTGGCAGAAATGCCTATCATGAGTGAGCATAATTTTAAGATAATTGGAGGAAGATTTAGGGGAGATGTTGAAGGTAGGTTCTTTACTCAGAGAAAGGTGAGAATGTGGAATGCACTGCCAGCAGTGGTAGTAGAGTCAGATACATTAGGGATGTTTAAGCGACTCTTGGGTAGGCACATGGAAGTTAATACAATGAATGGTAAGTAGATTAGTCTATCTTAGAGTAGGATAGAAGGCCGGCACAACATCGAGGAGCGAAAGGTCTGTACTGTGCTGTACTATTCTATGTTCTGTGTTAAAGAGGTACCTGAGTTCTGAGATGGCTGTGGAATGTGGAGAGAAAAGAGGAGAATCAGGATGAGATTCAGGGAATAGGGCTAAGACTAATCAAGCCTCTACCAAAAGTGGAGAAAAAGAAAGTGAATGAACTAAGTACTGGAGAACATGGGTTTGAGTATCTTGCAGGAGAAAATTAGAAGGAGGATGACAGTAAGATTAGATTACTTTACAGTGTGGAAACAGGCCCTTCGGCCCAACAAGTCCACACCGACCCGCCGAAGCGCAAACCACCCATACCCCTACATTTACCCCTTACCTAACATTACGGACAATTTAACATGGCCAATTCACCTAACCTGCACATCTTTGTGACTGTGGGAGGAAACCGGAGCTCCCGGAGGAAACCCACGCAGACACGGGGAGAATGTGCAAACTCCACACAGTCAGTCGCCTGAGGCGGGAATTGAACCCGGGTCTCTGGCGCTGCGAGGCAGCAGTGCTAACCACTGTGCCACCGTGCCGCCCCTAAGATATGGAGGATTCTGAAATGACTGGGTTGTGGAAGGGAAGGATGTTGTAAATAATTCAAAACAAATCGCTGCTAGAGTCTGCTAACCTTTTGGCTATAATTTGAAATGTCTTCTTTCTATTGCTACCATTCACTCATTCCTGTATTGTCATTTCAGGGTCTGCCTGTAGCAAAGTCACAGGGAGAAGCAGAACTTGCTGCATCCTCCAGATCAAGGTAAGGTATTCAAAAACAGTGTACCTCAACATTTCTCCTGTGGTGTGCAGTTAATTTGTTTAAGTGTGCAAACACATAACATTTTGCTTTGCATGGAAAATGGAGAAATTGCACACAGCTACACAGCTTCTAAGGAATGTCGGGCAAGAAAACAAATGTAGATGCTGCCAGACCTACTGAGTTTTCCCACCAATTTCTGTTTATGTTTATGATTTTCAGCATCTGCAGTTCTTGGTTTTTTCTTATGTGTTATCACGGGGTGGCACAGTGGCTCAGTGCTTAGCACTGCTGCCTCACAGTGCCAGGGACCCAGGTTCAATTCCTCTCCTCGGGCAACTGTCTGTGTGGACTTTGCACATTCTCCCTGTGTCTGCATGGGTTTCCTCCAGGTACTCCGGTTTCCTCCCACAGTCCAAAGATGTGCATTGTGAATTGGCCATGCTAAATTGCCCGTAGTCTTAGGTGCATTTTCTTTCTTCAAAGGGTCGGTGTGAACTTGTTGGGCCGATGGGCCTGTTTCCACACTGTAGGGAATCTAATCTAATCAGTAGTTGCTTCGTGGCTCTTAATTTTCACATAAAATGTTTGCCACTCTTGTATCAGAAATGTTTGAATTATAAGGTCCCCCATATATAAGGCACAATCAGTTTCCGATGCTCATCATCTGTTAGTCTCAGATTAATTGTGCCCAGCATTGGAAAAATATATTATAAGTTACGAGCTGCTTAATGAGATGCAATGTTCTTAAACTTGTCTGAATTAGATTTACTGAAACCTTTAATATGTATGTGCAAACCAAGAGAAACTGCTGTTAAAAGTGTAATAAAATATCACATGTGACATGGTCGAGCATTGAGATAGTTGAGACAAAGGAAAGATATAGAAGCCAACAGAAGACAGATGCTGTAAGATAGAATAATCGTGATCAGTGGGAGAATCAGAAGCCAAATGAACAAGGGATAATCTAGTCAATTTTCCTCAGTATTCAACACCATTACCACTTACCCTCCTCTCTATAATTATTAAAACTCTAGGGTTCATAGTGGTCCAGAAACTGAAGTGGACTAGCTGCATACAATCTGTGGCTATTGTCAACATTTAGGGACTAGATGTTCTGTGACGTGTAATTCCTATCCTGAATTCTGTAAGCCTTCCTAACACTTATAAGGGACAAGGAGTAATGATAGAATACACTTCACTCGTCTGTGTGAGGAAAGCTCCAACGACACTCAAGAAGCTTCACAATATCTAGATCAAAGCAATTTTTATGTTCAGCATTCCATCCTCCTTCTTAAACATTCACTCCTGCCACCACTGGTGCGAAACAGCTGTCATATGTACCAACTAGAAGATGCACTCCAGTGCCAGACTGACTGAGAGCAATTGACTCTTTACAGCCCCTGAAGTAGCCTAGAAAGACTCTCAACTTTATCAAAACTGCATGGGGGAAGCAATAAATAACAGCCTCTCCAGCAACACCCACATTTTCAGAATGAATTTTTAAAAGGTTTGTGGATTTATACCTTAATATTGTGGGCAGCACGGTGGCACATTGGTTAGCACTGCTGCCTCACAGCGCCAGAGACCTGAGTTCAATTCCCGCCTCAGGCGACTGACTGTGTGGAGTTTGCACATTCTCCCCGTGTCTGCGTGGGTTTCCTCCCACAGTCCAAAAATGTGCAAGTTAGGTAAATTGGCCATGCTAAATTGCCCGTAGTGTTAGGTGTAGGGGAATTGGTCTGGGTGGGTGCACTTCGGCGGGTCAGTGTGGACTTGTTGGGCCGAAGGGCCGGTTTCCACACTAAGTAATCAAAAAAAAAATTCTTTAAGGCACCTAAGGGGATACTTGTGAGTCAACAGTTGGCTATGTCCATTACAATTTCCCATAAGAGCATTTTTGTTCAATGAATGGAGCAACTCAATATTAAAAACAAACCCTCTATACTCTGTCAGTGCCGTGCAATAACTTGTCCATATGTCCGATTAGGTACAATCAGGGCAAGCGGTCAGCTTTCTACAACACAAATGTAACAATTGCATGAAGCAGTGGGACACAAGTTCTGATTCTTGGACACTGAGAGATCTCAGTCTTCCCTGGATCAACATGAATACCCATGGTACTTGGTTTAAAACATAGTGTTGGCAGTAGACTTAGGAGAGGTTGAGGCTCAGTTCCTTAATGGGGAGATAAATAAAGAAAATAGAATCCTTGCCAGGTTTTAAGTTTATTTTATCTCCTACATGAGCATTTATTTAAACACTTTGTGCATGAGTTTGGATTTTGCCAGCAGCACAAGTTCACTGCAAGTACATTCCTCGGAATGGCAAAAGCATGTCCTTTAGGTTTATTTTCCAGATCTGTTTTTCATGACTGCTTTACAATACGCTACCATATGTTGTGATATATGCTGTTTCTCTTTGTACAACTTCATCAATATAAAATGATTCATTCTGGTCTCTGGATTTATGCCTGTATTACCATGTAGTTGGCTATCAGGAGGGCTGCACATTTGATCTATCTTCCTAACTTTCCATTTCTCTGTTATCAGTGTAACTCAATACCTCTCCCTTATACCCAGCAGCTGAGAAGTAAAGGTGCAGAATTACAGACACTGAATTGGTGATGCTGGGCTGGAATTATTTTTAAACCATAAAGAAATCTACCCATCAAGAGACTGTTATAGAAAGCAAGGAGTGTCATTTGTCAATGGATGCAGCATCTCAAGTGGCCTGTATATTTGTAACTAGTTTCCTTTTATACCACTAACAGATAATGCTTTGGTATAATAGTGTCCCCTAATGTAAGTCAACTGAATTACATATTGGAGATTGTAAAATGTAGTTTCTGTAGATTTTGTTTTGTGCCATTTTATTGTGGATCTCTCTTGACAGTCAGCGGAAGGTTGTGAAATTCCATGTTTTGTGCGGTAGGCACATATTTTAACGCAAACCTCATACATGCAATTTAATGATAAACACCTCAGCATAATTGTTTCCTTTCATGAAAATTTGTCTCAAACCCACCGTTGTTGGAGAAAAAGAGTAATGTAGTTTCAAGATAAACAGAGACTTGCATAATAACTTCTAGCTTCAATTACATGTTTCCTCGCTTGGGGAGGAGTGTAGGAGAGGAAATATCACTCGGCAGAATCTATCTAAGATGTATAATTGCAGTATCCTGCCTGCAGCATTTTGGGTAGCTGTTTATTGCAGGAAGAGCTAATATGTGATGTATAACAAATATAAAGAAATAGAAGCTGAGCTGGCCAGGAGGTTATAGTTTCTTATGATCTCTGCCATGTACCTTAGAGAGTTGTCTGGCAAGGGCTCATTTTACTTGTGTAATAGTTGCTGAGAAATATTCCTAATGAGCAGCGGTTTTTGGGTCTAATGCAACAGGTATAATATTCCAATTGAAATTTCATGGGTTAATGGGTAGAATCAGCAAACAAAAACAAAATGCCAAGACAAGATTTATTTTCAGTTTAAAGGTTGCCTTTACTAACTTTGTGCACCATCCTGAGATATATCCTTCTTTTTCCCAGTGCTTTAAAATATCAAGACCAAGGTCCAGTTGCCAACAGACTATCCAACAGTATCTGTCTGGAGACTTCAAGTGTTTCTACAGCTACAAGCTCCTCACACACTGGGCAGGTAATTTGTGGCTCAGTTGCATTTTATTTCCATTGGTTTTTAACAACGGTTTGCCAATGTCAGAAAAATCCAATCATAACATTAAGCATTTTCTTAAGGTTGTTGAACATTTTTGTTTTGTTTTAATTTAAATGTTGTGCAGATACTCACAGTTAGTGTACAGCAGTGGGTTGGTCCACAGTCATATCTCCTGTGCAGTTATTTTGGTGGGATACTAAGTGTTTCAGTCTGAGGAGATACCAAGCCCATTCTTTGACCTCTGATGAGTTAACTTCTATGACAGGCTCCAGGTGACCTTCCTGTGATTGGATTGCAGGAGGAGGACAATTATCCAACATTTGCATTTATGATTGTCCCTAACTAATTAGATAATGTGTATATTGACTCTGGGTGAGGGCAAAATTATGCTGGGAAGCGATGCTTCAATAAGCTGTGATGGCTCCTATTATATATGCAGCAATACCAAGTCTGCACCTCACAATATGATAGGTTTGCTGCAATACTCCTCTTTAAGTGTAGTTATGGTCATGTAATAAGTAAAAATGAGACTATTATTCAGGATCGACCGCTAAATTCATGTTGTGATCTGGTAGGGACAAGTAACTTGTTTTAAAAGTTGACAAAGCCTAAGGTCCACATACTTAAGAAGAGAAGGTCACAAGATTCCATGGTTTTGGAAAAACAATATACTTTACTTTACAAAGGTAGAACACTAATAGAATCTACAATATACATAATACAACTTATATTCTCACATCTGTAATCGGCATGAAACAAATATGAGTAACAAACTGTGATTGAAAACCCAACAGAGCACATCAAATGAAAAGTGTAGTCAAGCCAAATCCCACCAATTTCTGGATAGTTTTCTTTTAATAGTTGTGGATGTGTACTGTTCTGTTCGCTAAATCCTTTCTCCTATTTCTATTTTGAATCTAGGTTCTGATTAAAAGGCCTAAAAGTGGGGTCAAAGGGGACGGTCATATTGATGAGACTAAATTCACTTCGGAGAGAACATCTACTGGTAGGGTTTTTTAAAAGCATTAATTTTGTTAGTGCAATTGATGATTTATCCTTTTTCTCTTTGAACATTCCTCTAAAGTTTCTACTGATGAGAGAATGTAATTACACTGTGCCATGTTTACACAGAACTTACCCATTGTATACAATTTTGTCCTATCCAGCTTTCCATTTCAAAGGTTCTGTTGAATCTGCTTACACCAGGTTTTCAGGAAGTGTAATCCATATCATAGCAATTCACTGCATTAAAACATTCTCTCATCTGCACCCTTTTTTTTGTTTATCAATTGTGTTAAATCTGGATCCTGCACCGGAAACAGTTTCTCCTTACTTGGCCTATCAAATTCCTCTGAATTTTAAACATCTCAATTAAATTTTCCCTTAACTTTTTCTGCCTCTCACAGCAATAATCCCAGTTTCTCCAGTCTCTCTCCACAACACCAAAGTCACTCAGCTTTGGTCAATGTCCTCTTTATTTTTCCAAGGCCATGACAAACATGACGACGAAGTTTAGCTTCGAAAAGGTGAGAGAAAGCGCTCTAGTTTTTTCATATTTTGCCAGAAGATTGACAACTTCAGATCCCCAACTTCAGAATCACACCAGTTCCTGAAAAACCAAATCCTTTTATTGAGGGAGGAATGTTAGATAATATTTGGTTTGATTTACTATTGTTGCATATAGTGAGATATAGGGAAAGGTATTGTTTTTTTGTGTGCTACTCAGACAAATAATCTCTCACATAATTACATCAGGGTATGATTTGTAGCATAATTTCTGGCATTATTAGAATCATAGCACCATACTGCCTCATCAAGACAGGAGGCCATTTTGTCCTACAAACTTGTGCCTGCTATCTCATGTCATTCACTGAACCATTTCCTCATAGCCCTGCAAATTTTTCCTTTAGTTGCTTCCAGTGCCCTTTCCAGAGCAATGATTGAATCTGTTCTTCCTTCCAAAATATATCAGTTTGAGTTTCTCTACATCATATTTCATCTGCCATGCACCTCCTTAATCCACCATCTTGTTAACATTCTCTTCAAGTCAATTACTGGTCTCACTATTCATTGAATTTCTGAGATTGGTTTCATCTGCTTATTTTTAAATTGTGCTATGTATACCCAAGTTTAAGGGATTAATATGAATTCAGAAAGCCTTACTGAGACATTTTTATCATCGATGGTCACAGGTGAGGTGCCACAGAATTGGAAGTTGGCTAATGTGGTGCCTCTATTCAAGAGAGGTGGTAAGGAAAAGCCAGGTAACTTTAGATCGGTGAGTCTGACATTGGTAGTGGGCATGTTGTTGGAGGGAATCCTGAGGGACAGGATCTCCATGTGTTTGGAAAGGCAAGGACTATTAGGGATAGTCAACAAGGCTTTTGTGTGAAAAGTCGTGTCTCAGTAACTTGACTGAGTTTTTGGAAGAAATAACAAAGAGGATTGATGAGGGCAGAGTGGTGGACATGATTTATATTGATTTCAGTAAGGCGTTCAACAAGGTTCCTCATGGTAGACTGGTTAGCAAGGTTAAATTATATGAAATACAAGGAGAACTAGCCATTTGGATATAGAACTGGCTCAAAGGTACAAAATGGAGGGTGATGGTGGAGGATTGCTTTTCATACTGGAGGCCTGTGGCCAATGGTATGCCACAAAGATTGATGCTGGATCCACTGCTTTTTGAAATTTATGTAAATGATTTGTATATGAACTTAGGAACTACGGTTAGAAAGTTTGCAGATAACACCAAAATTGGAGGAGTAGCAAACAGCAAAGAAGGTTACCTCAGATTACAACAGGGTCTTGATCACTTGGGCCAATGCACTGAGGATTGGAAGATGGAGTTTAACTTAGATAAATGTGAAGTGCTGCATTTTGGAGAAGCAAATCAGGGCAGGATTTATACACTTAATGGTGGGGTCCTGAGGATTGTTGCTTAACAAATAGACCTTGGAGTGCAGGTTCATAGTTCTTGAAAGTGAAGTCATAGGCAGATAGGATAGTGAAGAAGACGTTCGGTATGCTTTCCTTTAATGTTCAGAGTATAGGAGTTGGGAGGTCATGTTGTGGCTGTACAGGACATTGGTTAGGCCACTTTTGGAATATTGTGTGCAGTTCTGATCTTGCTATAGGCAGGATGTTGTGAAACTTGAAAGGATTCCGTAAGATTTTTAAGGTGCCAGGGTTGGAGGATTTGAGCTATAGGGAGAGGCTGACTAGGCTGGGGTAGTTTTCCCTGGAGCATCGAAGGCTGAGGGGTGACCTTATAGAGTTTTATAAAATCATGAGGGGCACGGTTAGAGTGAATAACCAAGGTCTTTTTTCTAGAGTGGGGAATCCAAAAATAGAGGGAATAGGTTTAAGGTGAGAGGGGAAATGTTTAAAAGGGACCTAAAGGGCAGCCTTTTCATGCAGAGGGTGGTGTGTGTGTGGAATGAGCTGCCAGAGGAAATGATAGACAGGTACAATTACAACATTTTAAAGGTATCTGGATGGGTAAATGAATAGGGAGGGTTTAAAGGGTGTGGGCCAAATGATGGCAAATGGGACTAGATTAATTTAAGATACCTGATCAGCATGGACGAATTGGACTGAAGGGTCTGTTTCCATGCCGTTCAGCTCTATGACTCTAAGTCATTGACACTGATCCTGGAAAACTGCACTGTAAACTTTCCTCTGGTCCAAAAAGCAATAATTAGATTAGATTACAGTGTGGAAACAGGCCCTTCGGCCCAACAAGTCCACACCGACCCGCCGAAGCGAAATCCACCCATACCCCTACATTTACCCCTTACCTAACGCTACGGGCAATTTAGTATGGCCAATTCACCTAACCCTGCACATCTTTGGACTGTGGGAGGAAACCGGAGCACCCGGAGGAAACCCACGCAGACACGGGGAGAATGTGCAAACTCCACACAGTCAGTCGCCTGAGGCGGGAATTGAACCCGGATCTCTGGCGCTGTGAGGCAGCAGTGCTAACCACTGTGCCACCGTGCCGCCCACAATCTACTAATATTCTTTGTTTCTAGTGTCATTGCATAGATTTCAGAAAAACATTGTACCTTTAAGACAGTTAGATGACATAATGGCATGTTATTTCCAACATCCCGCCTCACTTTAAATTTTGCACAATCAACCATGTATAGTAAATACAGAACCCAAATTATGTGTCAGTCTGAGATCTTATAACTGTGTAGCTAGTGTTGTTAATAAACTTCAAGTCATCTGTATCAACAAGAATCCAGTCTTTGTCGTTTTTGTAACAAGGGCTAAAACACAGGAACTTAGACAGTACCAGACTAGAAATCAACCTCTTATCCATGCTGTCCCTTTTATTCTATAGGCTTCAACTTTGCCAGTAAGCCTATTAGATGACTCTTTATCAAAGATCATTTGACAATCCATTTACACAACATCAACTGCATTACCCTCATCAACCCTTTCATTTATTTCATCAAAAACAACTCAGTTAACTTAGGGAAGGTTCTCTGCCTCACTTGGCTATTGCCACCGAATCCTATTCACCGGCATTCAGTGGTATATTTCATAGAATCCCCACAGTGTGGATGTAGGCCATTTAGCTCATCGACTGTCTGAACAGCATACCACCCAGACTCACCCCACTAACCTTTCTCTGTAACCCTGCATTTCCCATGTCTAATCCACCTAGCCTGCATGTCCCTGGACACTATGGGCAATTTAGCATGGACAATTCACCTCACCTGCACATCGTCAGACTGTGGGAGAAAATCAGAGCACTCAGAGGAAACTCATGCAGATACGAGGAGAATGTGCAAACTCACCACAGACAGTAACCCAGGGGTGAGATTGAACCCCAGTCCCTGGCACTATGAAGTATAGCGCTGACCACTGAGCTATCGTGTTGTCCAGTCGATTGGCATTCCCAAAGCACAAGGAGGAAGCAAAGAAAAGGAGCAGTGGCTCCTTTTCCATCACTCTCCTTCCATTGCAATGGCTTAGAATGTCCTGAGGCATTTGAACAGGTATTCCTCAGCCTTGGTCTGGGTTGAATAGTTAACTTTCCTGCTCTACCAAGAAAACTTAAAACCTTTGAGTTCTTCAGCAGCAGCAGAAGATCATGCTATCAATACATCTGTCAGTAAAACTTGCATAGCCTTGCATTTTTTAGAACAAGTTTAGAGGAGTAATAATTCAGAACAACAGTTCCTGTCTGAGATGTCCTATCATTTCATGCAAATTGTGAACTGTTCCTATCAGTTTCTATCTCATTCCTGATGAAGGACTTATGCCCGAAACATCGATTCTCCTGCTCCTTCGATGCTACCTGACCGGCTGTGCTTTTTCAGCACCACAGTCTTTGAACAGTCTCTATCAGCTCCCACCACTGGGATCTGAACCAGATTTGCAGCATTCAGAATGAGTAGGAAAAGGCTTGCATCCAAGAGGTAGGATTAATGCAAACTCAAATGACCAAGTTTTAACTCAAAGTGACATCCAGTGACTTTTTAAATATAAACAAAAACAGAAATTACTGGAAAAGCTCAGCAAGTCAGGCATCATCTGTGAAGAGAAATCAAAGTTAATATTTTGGGTTCAGCGACCCTTCCTCTAAGCGTCACTTGATCTGAAGCGTTAACTCTGATTTCTCTCCACAAATGATGCAACGTACACCGAGCCTTTCCAGCAATTTCTGTTTGTGTTTCTGATTTGCAGCAAGCACAGTTATTTCACTTTTTACTTTTCATCATAATTTGTTAACTGTTTTGACTTAGACCCTTAAATAAAACTGACATTTATTTTCTCAATTACAAAGACAATCTATGTGAGGTCGATAATCTGTTTGATATACAATAATTAAACTCTTTTACAACCATCTCTTAAGGAACTTTGATTTGAACATAGGGTCACTTTTCTTTCACCAAGAAAACCATTTTGCTTATTGCTGTGTATTACTTTGGAGTTACAGTAACCTATAGTTATGCAAAAGCTGTAATATCCCAGAAATAGCCACAGTAACATTGAAGAACAGGATTATACTCAGTCACAAACAAATAAGGTATTTGAACCTAGTACAACATTATAAAAACACCAGTTGTTCAGTCACAGAAGTATAGTGAGTCCTTTGAAGCATTAGCTGTGGCTCATTTTTGCGGATCAGTCCCAAGGTTGTAGTCAGAGACTTGAACACATAATCCAAGCCAAAGCGTTGACTGCCATTTTGAGTAAATGTGAAAGATCCCACCTCCCCAATGACTGTCAAACACAAATTACTTCATAGAAATCTTGTGAATCACATTCTCATATGTTAACCGCTAAAACCCCAGGCACAGATAAAAGCAACACTGCCAATGCAATCATGACTTTGCAGGAAATATTGGAGGACTCTCCATGCTCTCAAAGATTTCTTAAATGTCTACCTCTCTCCAGATATGTTACTTAGAGTGCATGCATACTTTGTTTCAAATACTTCTGTGAGTTTATCGAAAATGCTAGATTTGAACACAGTTAAATAAGTATTTCCAATTTACGAGATTTGCTGACTAATGGCTGGGAATTTCATCCTTGAGCAAGTAGCAAGAGTTGGGAAAGTTCCCAAAAATACTGGGTCTACAGGTAGAGAGAGGATATTGACCAATAAGCTTAGAACAAAAATACTGGGCGGCACGGTGGCACAGTGGTTAGCACTGCTGCCTCACAGCGCCAGAGACCCGGGTTCAATTCCCGCCTCAGGCGACTGACTGTGTGGAGTTTGCACATTCTCCCTGTGTCTGCGTGGGTTTCCTCCGGGTGCTCCGGTTTCCTCCCACAGTCCAAAGATGTGCAGGTCAGGTGAATTGGCCATGCTAAATTGCCCGTAGTGTTAGGTTAGGGGTATGGGTGGGTTACGCTTCGGCGGGGCGGTGTGGACTTGTTGGGCCGAAGGGCCTGTTTCCACACTGTAAGTAATCTAATGAAGCTTGGCTGAGAGCAAGGGAACAATTAGAGGGTTGAAACACTTGAGTCGCTGCCTTATTGACGGATTGGGCTGTTTGATCATTTTCACAGTGTTTATTTACAGAAACTTAAGCGGGTTTGGAATGGTGGTGTTAGCTGTTAGCACTTTAAATGGTCTGGATGATTGACACTTGCATTGCCCTATAGTATAAGAGACTTTTTAGCATCCAAATAAAATAAATTCATCGTAATTTCTAACTTAACAAAAACATCCCATTACCACTTTAAGGTTAATTACTTCCATACAGTGCATAACGGATGCATGGGTGTGGAAGTGGGATGGAGGCTATGAGAGATGTTTGTTGGGGGTGAGGATCGGGAGCTATGCCAAAGTATGGGGTCATAGTGGGCCATGGAGATTGTTTGGGGTGTGCAAGCCTTGGTATGGGGCGTATGAAAAGGACATTTAAACCTACCTCTTTAAATCTTTCCTCATGTTGGCTAAGGTGCATGACACCTCTGAAGTTTTGTAAATCAGTGACATTTTAAAAATCTGGCCAGACCTCATGAAAATTGCAGATGAATGGGCACTGCCCATCTCCAAATGGAGGAAGCCAGGTTGAAGTGCCAAGTGCATGTTCACAACCAAGGAAGCCTGGAATGAGGTTGGGACTCCTGGAATTGGGCTGTCACTTTTAAAGGACTTCTGAATCAACCTGACTGCAAACTTCTGGCCCACAAGTCACTTTCTCACTTCTGGAATAATCACTATATTCTGGCCTCTTTATCAATGAATTTGACGTATGAATCTTCCTTTCATTTTCTCTTTGATGCTTATTCTCCATAACTGAAAGGCAAAAAAAAATGCTGTTCGAATAAAATCCAACTTGCTTGAGGGTTTGCTGTTCATGCTAATGAAAAGCAAGTTATACAACAATTTAAACTTGTATAATCCCTTTAACCTAGTAAAACATTCCAAGTTACCTTTCAGGAGTCAGATAAGCTTTTAAACGAAGCCATATAAGGACATATTAAGATAGATGAACAAAAGCTTGGTTAAAGAAGTTTTAAGGAGGAGATAGAAAGGCATTTAAGAAGAAAATTCATACCCTTGGGGTGTACATGATTGAAGGCACAGTCCTCGATGGTGGGGAAATGGAATTGGGGAATTCACAAGAGGTCATAATTGAAGGAATGTAGGGTTCTTGGATGGTTAAGACTAAAGGAAGTTACAGCAACATAAGGCTGCACCAGTGGGGGATTTGGAAACAAAGACAGGAGTTTGAAATTGAGACGTTAGTGGTCTGGGAGCCAATATAAGTCAATGTATTCCAATTACATGTTGATGTGCAGTGTGTCATTTACCTCTTAAAATATGAATGGATTTGTAACCTGTTGCTTAATTTCTTTTCCTCTTTTCAACAGTTAGCTCTATTCCTGAACCACTGGACAACTCTGATGTAACGCTACAGACTGATCATAAGGGCACTCAAGGGTCTCACCGACGAAGCCTGGAGTCCATAGAAGAGATCCCAATTGTACAAAACCCTCTTGGTAGTGCTGCTATGGACAATGGACACAGGGACAATAATGGCAATACAGGGAAGTGCTTAGATGCATCCAATCATAATGTGCTTCTGGATAACACTCCAGGCTTGCTGGTGAATCCAAGGGACTCTGTGCAGTTGTCTGTGAGAAGTGTTGGCCAGCAACCGACAAGGACTTCTTTGGTCAGACAGGATAGAGATACAGCTCATCAGAGGCACGGCCAATTAACACAGCAGTCCAGTGATGTTGGGCAGAATACTGTGTCAGGGTGAATTGAAGACTTTCACTGAACGCAACTAAAACTTTGAGAGAGAAAAATAGATCTAAAGCATAGATTTTACTGTCGTCTTCTTGTGATTGGCCTGCAGTCAACAGCATCATCAACAGGCTGAGTGCTGGACAAGTGCAGAATTCCAAGGAGTGGAGTTATTTCTCAAAATTGCTCTGTATCCTAGTGGTGGCATGATGGGCTTCATCTAACGACAATGGTGAAAAGCGTGACTTACAGAAGAAAACAATCTGGCTAATTTAAACAGTTCAGACCCCAAATGTCCTCAATTGACACAAGTCAAGTCTGACAGTAGTTAGACTTTAGTAGATCCCATCCAGTAGTGACCCATAAACTCTCCCAACTCCAAACTGGAGATCCTGTGCCAAATTCTGAGGAGTGAGTCAATTATACAGCTGGGTGATCTATGCCACTGAAAGGGCATTTTAGTCCTGCCTACCCCAATCCATTTGTTCACAATAAAATGCCCCGCAGCTATTCCACCAGAAGCCATTTCTGATTCTGAAAAATGGTGATAGGAATATCTTTCACTCCAAGCGAAATACACACAAATTGAAAGAAAGGCAAGTGACCTGTTCTGGTATTGATGATCTTTCCCTTAGGACATCTATTTGACCTTATCAGCCACCTGGTGTCAGATCCACTTCGGCCAATTGATGGAATAATTTCTTGAAGAAATCTGAGAACATATTGTGTGCAAACTTCTCCTCTCCCAACCCCTCCCCACCACTACCACCACCAATTGAGTACTGTTGCCCTTGCAACCCCAAGTATTACAGGCCTCAATTCCAATCAGATTTGTAGGTCTACACTGTTTCTGTATTTCTCTTAATGATTGTTAAAATTGTGATTAGCAACTGAAAGTTAGATGTGAAGTTGAGCAACAGAAATGATTACCTACTTTTTAAAATAAAACTCAATTTATATCACTTAAACTTAATACACTGCTGTAAGTTCACCTTCATTCACACCACATTGGCAAATGATCCCTAGCCCAAGAGAATGCTGTTTCCATAAAATGGCATATGATATTTCTTTAGCATACTGGCTCAGAAAAGTGCACGTGACTTTCTCATGGTCAAAGTTCCCATGAAAACCTGCTCACATGCAGAGCCTATCATTGCTTTCCAGAGTTAGGTACTTTAGACCGAACTGCTCACAAAGTTCAATATGTCAGTTTTTTTGATCTGCACCCATCAAGGAAATCTTTAATTTTCTACATTGTCCAATCTTATGAAGATGAGAGTTGCTTTTTCCCGAACTAATGTGAATGTAAATCTGCTTGGCTGGCAGCTCTGCAGTCTCAGCAGTGCCAGGATCGAGTGGTGAGCACTGCAGAGGTGATAAGCAGTCCCTGAGGAGGAAATGTCATGGAGCCCAAACTCCGAGGCAAGGTCAATATTTTGGATGAACCTGTCTTGCAGACACTAGGAAAGGAGGGAATGGATGGAGTAGTTCCAGTGGGTGCAAGGACCGAGAGAATACCCTAGAGAAAGTACTCCCCAACACTGTTGGCTGCTCTCTAAGCTTCCATCTTCCCTTACCAGACATGAAATAACAATAGGAGTGGAATGAAAGCATGAAGCAGCCATTACTTGGAGTTAGTTAGGGGCCAGAATAGGTAGATGGGTTGCCTAGCTCTTATCCATCTGTCATAATATGGGAGTTAGATTGGGCACACGACAGTGAGAAGGTCATCCGTTTTGGTTTATGAGCTCCCTGACTTTCAAACATGTTGATGGCAGATTTGTAAATGTTACAGTCCTACGGATACAGTATGTTGATTTCCTTAACAGAAAAATGCAACGTAGGACAAAGGAAGTGAAAGATCTGTTGTAAACTTTTGCTGTCTCATGTCAGATGTCCCATGAAAATTTAGCAATAAATCATGGATATAGCTAATTGACATTTTACTCTACCTTTATTACACAAAACATACAAACAAATTCAATGCAAAACAGTTTATTTTGAAGCATGTGATCAATCAGGGAAACCACCATCTATCATGATCTGTCACTATCTGTCATAACAGAAGACCCACAGTCATATCCAAAAATTAAACAGAAACAAATGAATGGAGGAGCTCTCTGAATCACATAAACTGAAAATGCACATACTATGTAGCCTGAAGATAGGGTTGGTGACGGCTGGAATGGATTATGGCTGTCAGAAATCCTGTAAGCCTGCACATTATTTTGTGGGTTCCTGACAGGTTTCTGCACACCACTAGAGATCCCAGTTTGAGAACCACTGATCCACACTAATCCATATAATGCCCTTTAACAGTAAATACAAAACAGTTTCTCCATAGTGAATTTCAAGTATTTTGAATGCGACTAATTTGTTAATCATTTCATAGAATATTAAAATGTTCTATGTGCACATACTTGACTTATTGTATTTTCAATTTCCTGTATTAATATTTCTAATGAAAACTCCCGATGTAAACTGCCATGGTGTAGCAAGACCTTCCATCAAGGACTTTCCTTATAATCTTATGATCTGTTCATGGAACTGTACCACTTCCATTGGCAGCAGGATATAATTACAATGTGACAAGTTAAAATAGGGAGTTTCCATTAGAAATATTGACATAGGAAATGATCACACAAAAAAGGGCAGCGTGGCTAAATTAAGTCTTCGTGTCTTGAGTCGAAGAGTGTGGTGGTGGAAAAGCACAGTGATTCAGGAAGCATCCGAGGGGCAGGAGAGTCGATGTTTCAAGCATAAGCTCTTCATCAGGAATTCCTGATGAAGAGCTTATGCTCGAAATGTTGACTCTCCTGCTCCCAGGATGCTGCCTGACTGGCTGTGCTTTTCCAGCACCACACTCTTCGGCTCTGATCTCCAGCATCTGCAGTCTTTACTTTCTTCATGTCTTGATCCAATAATCCACCTTCCTTGAATCCTACTTCTAATAGAGAAGATTAATAATAGTTATCTGGCCATCAGCATGTTGCCAGAGGTGATAAATATTAAAATTAAAAAGTCATTGAAAATCATTGAAAAAAGCATTTTAAATAGTAATCTTCAAAGAATCATCATTTCTCATTTTTTTAAGAGGGCACCCAGATAAAAATGAACAATTGAAAATTAAACATTTCAGTGTTTATTATGTTAAAACTTAAGTATACCAGCTCGATCTGAGCAAATTCTTGCTAGAACGATTTGAAGAATTATTGAGATGAAACTAAAGTAGTATCCACTGGTGTTGTACCAAAGAACTACTGAATAGTTGCAGTATGGTCTCGACATGCCATTTCCTATCAGTATAATGAATAGATTATGCAAATAAATTTAGATTTTAATTAGAATCATTAAAATGCACTCTTGGTGAAAATATACTGTGCTAAATTTGTCACTTTTTAACATTTATAGCCATATATCTGTTTGTGTTTTAGTGCCTACTTCGTGAAACTTGAAAAGATTTAAAATGTTTTAGTGTGTGTATAACTGGATTTCAGTCATATTTTTGAAGTCTTTCACCGGTTTTGAAGCATTTTTAAACTGTTCCATTGTGTTGTTGCGGTATAGTCTGCCATGTTTTAGATCAATTGCAAATTTATTGTTTGTTATAAAGCAGAGTTGTCCAGTCTATTAGCTAGATGTGGCTAATTGGAAAACAGATGTGGCTAACTAAATAAAACCGAGTAATGGACACTATCATTGGGCATATGATTTTCTCTCTCATGTTAGCATGGTATATGCATGTGAACTGTGACTTTTGTGTGCATTTGTTTTAAAATAGATGAAAGGTGGTGTATCCAAGTATTTTTTGAATGTTGTGAATATATGATTTTGATCGTTGAACGATGCTAGATTTTACTAAATAATATGGTTCAGTGGCAGTATTAATTCCTTTGAGCTAGATTTAATGTGTTCAGACCTAACTCCAGACACTTGAAAACTTAATCCAAGATAACAGCCCCAAGTGCTATGCTAAGAGTGTGCTGCATGGTGTATAGTGTCATTTTTTATAGGTGAGATGTGAACAGAGGTTATGTCTTCCTCTTAAGTGAACGTAAAAGTGTGATACCTGGAACTGGGTTCAGTTTTCCAGTTGAAGTCAAGCCAATGTTCTAAATAGTCTTAAATTAATTTACTTGCATTTGTATTCGCTGTCCCTATTCATAAAGCCTAGCATGCAATTTACTTGATCAACTACTCTCTCACCCTGTCCTGCCACCTTCAATAAGGTTGGTACCTGGGACTTCGATGTTGTGGCTATTACGGAGACATTTGTATTCGCTGTCCTATTCATAAAGCCTAGCATGCAATTTACTTGATCAACTACTCTCTCACCCTGTCCTGCCACCTTCAATAATTTGTGTGCAGGTCCTTCTGTTGCTGCACCCACTTTAGCATGGAACCCTTTATTTTGTATTGTCTACAATCTTGATCTTTTTTGCTAAAATTGAAATAATAATGCACAGCCTCATTCAGTTCTTTGCTTGTTTCAAAACTGTTTAATTAACTGCATTCTGATGTATAGTCAGTGAAATTGTCATAAATATAGTTTGGGAAGAAGCAAGAAATATTGCATGAAACAAGAATTGTATGTGATGGCTGTGTAGCCAGCATGAAACTGGAAGTAATTTGCTTGCATCTTAATTCTCTTTGTTAGGTGAACTGTAAGAGTTTTGTTAAACAAGCTGTAATTACGCACTTCTTAAACCTTTTCCCCAGTGGAAGGAGGAATCAGGGTATGGATAGAAAATTTTCGAGTGGGGATGAGAGTGGAGATGAACAGATTGTTGAGGGAGTCAGAGGAATTTTTGTTGATAGGAGAGAGAAATTTAAAACTCGTGACAAATGTGAACATCTATCTTTGTGATTGTAGCAGCACCCCTTATACCTTTCCCAACATAATAGCTTCTGAACATATGTTGTCTTAACCTGGAGATTCCACATTAATTTGCAAGGAATTGATTACAAGATTTCCTGACTCATAGTTCGCTGAGTATTCTTTTGTTGACAGGTTTATAACTGTTCTGTCTCTTTTGAAGACTCCCTTCACACCCCCGCACCCAACTACTACAGTCTTCCTCCTTGAATCCTTCATTTCCCACCAATCCTCCTCCTTTCACAGTTTGTTCCCTCCCTCTCTTCCACCTGTTCAGTCTTCCAAAAGTCTCTTTCTTTCTCCTATTCTACTTGCTGCCTCTCCTTCTTATATCCTTCTTGTAGCCATTTCTTTTCCACCCAATCTTACAGCCATTTTCTTTCCTCCACCTCTCTTGCAGCTCTTTTCTTCTCCTCTCTAGACCTGGTAGATGTCACTTTGACAGACATTGCTCTGGCCTTGGCACCCTTGGCAAAAGAACCCACTAACCCTGCAGCCTCCAGATGTTGGCAGACCCCTGGTTCTTGGCACAACCAGCCAAAACTTTCCCTGGCAGCTCATTCATTTACTTCCCTTGATTCTTATTTACTGGGCTTACTGCAACTCCAGTCGTTGGCAATTTCCGCCTCTGTCTTACTATAAAGCTATCATCAGAGAACATATCTTCATTAATTCTGCCCATTCTAGTTTCAGGGGCAATTTTTCCCTGATTAGTCATCCCTGTGATGGAACTTTCCTGAGTGATTTGAGGATTTCAGAGGCGAATTCATCTGCTGCCCCTGTGTGTTTTGAGCATTAGGACCATATCCAAGATCTCTGCAACAACTCAGCAAACCTCCTTGAAAAAGACCTTCCAAATCCAAGCCTCTACCACCTAGAAGAATAAAGGTAGCAGGTCCCTGTAAGTTGCATTTCAAGATGTGGATATTGACAGCTCCATAAAGTACTGCATTCTACTTTTGGAAAGTACCTGTAGAGGGGTATGTTTTGGAAAGAGTACAGTGCAGATTAATCTGGATGGTATCCCAGCAATGAAAAGCAAAACTTATTTACAACTATTGAAGTTCACCGCATTGAGGGATGCCCATTTTTGTGTCAATCAAGGATCACCCTCCACTGTGATTGCTGGGGTTCTTATCCATATCCATCCCATTTCTAATAACTTTGCTCCTTTGCTTCTGCTTTCTCTCTCTCCTAGAACCGTGATAGCATTCCTCTTGTTCTCATCTTCCAATCCACCAGCCTTGACATTCAATGGATCATCTTCCACTATTTCTACCAAACCCATTGTGATATTACAACCAAGTCCATCTTCCTCTTTCTTCCCAGAATTCCAAATTTCCCTTGGTAATACCCTAGTCCACTCTTCTGTTACTTCAACACCATTTCCCAGTCCTGCAGCATTTCTCGTAAAAGGACAAGCAATGTAACACCTGCCATTCACTTCTTTTTCTATAATTCTTCCATTCCACTTTGTCACTTGTCATTTAAATTCTCTCCCTCACTCTAACTATATGCTTCTCTTTTTCTTTATAGAATCCCTACAGTGTAGAAGCAGGTCATTCAGCCCCTTGAGTCCACAGAGACCTTCTGAAAATCATTCCTCCCAAACCAAGACCCACATCCCCACCCTATCCCTGTTACCCTGAATTTCTCAGGAGTAATCCACCTAGCCTGCACATTGCTGGACACTCTGGGCCATTTAGCATAGCCAATCCATCTAACCTGCACATCTTTGGACTGTAGGAGCAAACCGTAGAACTCAGAGGAAACCCACGCAGACACAGGGTGAATGTGCAAACTTCACACAGACAGTCACCTCAGGCTAGAATTGAACTGTGTCCCTTGCTCTGTGAGGCAGCAGTGCTAATACTGTACCACTGTGCTGCCCCATTGGCCATTAACCAACTGGTCGACTTAGAATGAGGTCTTTTTGCATGAGGATGTAGATGTTGATAGCTACCTGCTCTGAAGCTCTAAGCTTCTTAAGGCACTGATATGCAACCATACCAAGGGGGTTGATCCTCTGCCGGTAGACCATCACCTGGGAGTTTCAGTTCTTTTCATTTGGATTTCAATGGCCAGCTCCTCTGCCCTATACATGGGCATATGATTTAGGAAAAGGCAGATGATCTTGCTGCTGATGTTGCTTCTTCTAATGTTGGATCTGCTGACAGTGGTGTTCCTTCTACCTTGACCCTCACTAGCAGTTTCCATTTACTCTGTATGTTGACAGCAGGGGAGTGCAGTTGAAGTGGATGAAGTGTTGGAGTAGATAAAATATCTTCAAGATCGTTGGCCATCATCTGTCAAGAAATGAGAGCATTCTCTGATAGAAGAAGTACTTTGAATAGCAGTGTCTCATATGGCCATGCTTGGAGACCCTCAGGTTATTTGGTCAAAGCCTTTGAAGGTTGTCATTTTCACATTATGAATGCCTTCCCTCACCACTCTTGCCTCCTCCAAACTGCCATTTTGCAGACACCATGTGAAAGACCTGCATTTTTGGACAAGTCAGAATCCATGCACAAAATTGCTCTCATTTTCCTCTTAAGTACCCTTAATGCCTTCTGAATCAGCTGAAGGAATTCCTCATTGCACTCACAGCTACTCTGGGAAAGTCTGAAACAGATGGGATCACTTCGGGATCCAGACTCAATGTCATTTACTACAATATTTTCACTCCTCCAGCAGCCTCCTCCCAGGCCTGAAAAAACCCACACACAATTTCTAAATTTTTGGAAGATACAAAGTTTTGTGTGCATGCAGGTGGGGGGCGGGGGGAGTTAGGACTGGCAGGGTGAGTGGTAGTGTTGTCAATGGGGAGGAGGGCTGCAACAAATTACAACGGGATACTACAGAACCTGTTGATTGACACCTAATTGCCAATGAATTGTTACATAGCTGCGTGTTACGTGATATGTTTTGTTAACAGTAAGTTAGGGCACATATCACTTTTAAGACAAGAATTCAGATGGAGTGAGGAAGAGCAAGGATCTGGGAGCAGAAATACACAAATCACTTATAAATCGCTACACAAGTTGATAAGGCCATAACAAAAATAAATCAAGCACTTAGATTTATTTCATGGGAATAGAATTGAAATGTAGAAAAGTTGCATTAAATATGGTTGTATTGCACCTTGTGTACTGTAATGTCATTTTTTACCTTTCTTCTGTAACAATATTTACTAAGCTGTACTTGGCATGAAAGTGTATTACACATATCGACATTGCACCACCAAGCAAGGTTCTTGAGTTGGATTTAGAAGCTCCCAAAAATTAGGTCAATTTAAAGATTGGTGCATACTAATTTAATTATCATTATTCCTTTGGCACGGTTTTCAAAATGTTCAATAGGTTGGGATAGAGAGCTTTGGCAAAAAGGAGACATGAAATTCATTCCAAATTCAACACTAAAACTGAGCATGGTAGCTCAGTGAGTTTCCATTTTTCCCTTGTGTATTGTCTATAATTTTCCTGCAGTAGTTTCCACACTTACAATTAGAGATTGTTTTGCTTGGTATGTTTATTTTGTCACTGTGAATAGCCACAAGTTGAATGTTTGCCACTTTGTCATGAATTTAACAAATTGCCTGAAAACAAAGCAGAAGATTATAAGCATGTAGAGCAGATGGATTGTATCGAAATGGAGGAGTTATAAAAACATTCTGAGGGAACTGTAGAGCTCTACTACAGAATTATAGATCTAGTTTGACCAAATTAACCACCATGCAGCAGGAGTAGTAAGAGGTTACAGGTAATACAATAGCATGAAGAAGTGCAATGCAGACAGAAACCAGAAATTAAGATTAAGCTACAACCACATAAAAGATAAGTTAACATAACACTATAGATCGACAGCTGATTAGATCAAGAAATAACCTCACCGAATTTTCCACAGAGTGATAGACAGTAAGGAGCATATAACCAGAGACGTGCAAGAATGCGAAAGAAGTGTTTGAGGAAGAAATCTGCAATAGTAATAACAGGAACCTAGGAGCAAGAATCATATGAAGAGCAATTCTGAGTCGGTGAATCAGAAAGGACTAAAAGAACCGAGGAAGAATTCACAATCATGGTACCCGAGGTCAGGGACTTAGATAACCGGAGTACACTCTGGACCACAGCCTGGTCACCTCTGTGATTTACTGGTTGTGTTCTGTGTAAGAAGTAAGGCTTGTGATTTTAATCAATGGTGTCATATAACTGATACTGCCTCTACGTATTTACCTGATTACTGCTGTTTTAGTTTGTGCAAAGGAATTTAGATAAAAAGCACAATAGCTACCATTCAACAACTCTTGAGTCCCATCTGCCTTTCAGATAATGATTGCTAACCATTTAGGTTGCTGTGCTTTTATTTAAGATTTCTTCTATTTTTAATGAAGCAATTTTATCCTGATTGTTTACAAGTAGGGAGGGCAAAATAAGGTTTATCTTCTACACTTGGGCAATAAGCAACTATCGAAATAGGATCAGATTTAAGACAGGGATTGGCTAAACTGCTGATTTAAAGCATTTTCCTTTGAGCTCTGCAACCTGGGTCTGAATCCAGTGCAAACTAGTGGGAGAAACAACTTGCCTGGAGCTCTGTAAAATTCAGTTCTTGTACCAGCCTTCAACTCAAAAACCCTTTGGGCAGTTGTATTGCTTCCTGCTGCTGTGGTTCAAGAGGTCACAAGTTTTAATAACCCAAGAAAGCAATGAGCACAAGCTAGCTCCGAGCCACAGAGACAGCCTGTTGTAAAGTGGAAATAAGGAGCCCAGAGGGTGGGAAGCTCAAGAAAGTTTCATGCCAACACTTACTGAATGTGGACACAATGCACAAAACTGGCTTCTGATGGCAGTGTTACTGAGAAAGAATGTGAAGGTTATAGAATCTATAGGTTATGGAAATACAATTCTGGAAAAGCTGAAGTCTTGTTTAACTGCAGACATTGAGTCAGTTGTGATAATGTGGACTATTTATTAGCAGAATTTGTGATTGTTATAGAAGTGTACTGTGGAAATATCACAGGATTGATTGGATGACATAAAGGATGAGTAAATTAAATCTGAAGTCAAAGTTTCTTTAAAAGCAAGAAGGAGACTTCTTTCCAAGGAGGGGCAAGCAAATCTGAACGAGTTAATTGATCAAACCAATGTGGAAAACATGACACACATGATAACAAACAAAAGTGGAAATTGCTGGAGAAACTCAACAGATCTGGCAGCATCTGTGACAAGAAACACAGTTAACATTTTCGAGTCCAGTGACTCTCCTTCACAACGTGTTAGTAATGTTTGCCATTGGTCAAACTGATTATTTGCTAGAGATTGGACAGTGTAGAGGTTCGAATACACAGTTTCTTTGTGTGGAAAATGGGTATTAAAAAGTTTGCCTCACTGTACAGTTAGCTACAATTAGCGAACCAAAAAATTAACTAGATTGGAAAGAGATTCATCTGATCAGCAGCTAGAAGTTGGCACAGAGTAGGTTGATCACCTGTTCTGGTCTGGTCTTTGGACAGATCAGGTTCACTTGTGATTGTAAGTCTTGTAGGGGTAAGATTTTTTTGCAGTGATTTTTACAGTGTACTTTGATAAAGAATGTTGCGTACATTCTGTTGTTAGACCTGCTTTGGTTTATTGATATCTAGAGTAAACCTAAAGTAAGAATAAAAACCCACAGCACATGCAGCAAGCTATTAGGAGGGCCAATAAAGTGTTAGACATTATCGTAAGAGGATTAGAGTACAGGAATAATGAAGGCTCATGGAACACAGGGAGAACTAGCCATTTGGATACAGAACTGGCTCAAAGGTAGAAGACAGAGGGTGGTGGTGGAGGGTTGTTTTTCAGACTGGAGGCCTGTGACCAGTGGAGTGCCACAAGGAAAAGTGGCACGGTCCTCTACTTTTTGTCATTTATATAAATGATTTGGATGCCAGCATAAGAGATACAGTTAGTAAGTTTGCAGATGACACCAAAATTGGAGGAGTAGGGTTACCTCAGATTACAACAGGATCTTGACCAGCTGGGCCAATGGGCTGAGAAGTGGAAGATTGAGTTTAATTCAGATAAATGCGAGGTGCTGCATTTTGGGAAAGCAAATCTTAGCAGGACTTATACACTTAATGATAAGATCCTAGGGAGTGTTGCTGAACAAAGAGACCTTGGAGTGCAGGTTCATAGCTCTTTGAAAGTGGAGTCGCAGGAAGATAGGATAGTGAAGAGGCGTTTGGTATGCTTTCCTTTATTGGTCAGAATATTGAGTACAGAAGTTGGGAGGTCATGTTGCTGCTGTACTGGACATTGGTTAGGCCACTGTTGGAATGTTGCATGCAAATCTGGTCTCCTTCCTATCGGAAAGATGTTGTGAAACTTGAAAGGGTTCAGAAAAGATTTACAAGGATGTTGCCAGTGTTGGAGGATTTGAGCTATAGGGAGAGGCTGAACAGGCTGGGGCTGTTTTCCCTGGAGCGTCAGAGGCTGAATGGTGACCTTATAGAGGTTTACAAAATTATGAGGGGCATGGATAGGGTAAATAGACAAAGTCTTTTCCCTGGGGTCTGGGAGTCCAGAACTAGAGGACATAGGTTTAGGGTGAGGGGGGAAAAGATATAAAAGAGACCTAAGGGGCAACTTTTTCACAGAGGGTGGTATGTGTATGGAATAAGCTGTCAGAGGAAGTGGTGGAGGCTGGTACAATTGCAACATTTAAGAGGCATTTGGATGGGTATATGAATAAGAAGGTTTTGGAGGGATATGGGCTGTGTGCTGGCAGGTGGGACTAGATTGGGTTGGGATATCTAGTCGGCATGGGCGGGTTGGACCAAAGGGTCTGTTTCCATGCTGTCCATCTCTATGTCTATGACTGTGACTAAGCCTTGCTTCAAGAACTTGCTATATAAGCACTTGGTTAGATCACACTTAGTGTACTGTGTATGGTTTGGCTTCTTATCTCAGGAAATAAATTATTGCCATTGGAGGAGCGCCATAAAGATTCACCAGAATTGTTCCCAGGATGAAGGGACTATTGCATGAAGAGAAATTGGGCAAACTGTGCCTGTATTCCCTAAAGCTTTGTAGAATGAGAGCTGATCTTATTGCAACTCACAAAATACTTGAAGGGACAGACAGGGTAAGTGCAGGTAAGATAAATCAACTGGTTGAAGAGTCTAAAAGCAGGAGGGGCCACATTTTAAAAATAAGGGAGTTGTTACTTTAGATTGGAGATGACAAATTATTTTATTCAGAATGTTGTGAATGTTTGGAATTCTCTACCACAGAGGACTACTAGACTCCAAATTTGTGTATTTTTAAGGTAGAGGTTCATAGATTTCTGATTACCAATGGCACACAGGGTTATGGAGATATAAAAGTAAATTGAAGTGTTTGATTTTCCATGATCATATTGATGGCAGGACCGACTCGATGTGCTGAATGGGCTATTCCTACTCCAATATTCCTAAATTGTTGGATTTTCCTAAGAGAATGCTGGTGTGAGAAAACTGCTTAGCAACCTTTACTGGATTTGTGTCAAACAAATGTATTTTTATTGAAAAATACAAGTTGTATTAATATAGCATACTTTATGACCACAGAATTTCCCAAAGCATGCTGCAACCAAAGAAACACTTCTTTGAAGTTGTTGTACAGTAACCAATTAATGCACAGCAAGCTCCGACAACCAACAATGTGATAATAACCATATAACCTGCTTCCCTGATCTTGAATGAGACATAAATTGTAGTCAGGGACCCAAGAGACTGTCTTTTAAATAGTGCTGTCAGATCATTTACATCCAACTAATAGGGCAACTTGATTTGGGTCAAAAGAAATACAGAAATTGCTGAAAAAAACTCAGCAGGTCTGGCAGCATCTGTGCAGAGAAAGCAGAGTTCCTATTTTGAGCCCAGTGACTTCTTCAGAACTGACAATAGCTCAGAAAAGCTGGTATTAATGTTGGTGACAGACAGTTGGAGGGAAAAAGACATAAGCAAACAAGTGGAGTTGGAGCCCCGAGAGTCATAGAGTTGTACAGCACAGAAACAGACCTGTCAGTTTGACCAGATATCCTAAATTAATCTAGTCCTGTTTGCCAGCATTTGGTCATATCCCTCTAAACCCTTTCTATTCATGTAACTATCCAAATGCCTTTTAAATGTTGTAATTGTACCAGCCTCATGGCAGCTCATTCCATACATGCACCATCCTCTGAGGGAAAAAGTTGCCCCTTAGATCTCTTGTAAATCTTACCCTACTCACCTTAAACCTATGCCCCCTAGTTTTGGACTCCTCTACCCTGGGAAAAAGACCTTGCTAATTACCCGATCCATGATTCACATTGTTTTATAAACCTCTATAAGGTCACCCCTCTGGCACTCCAGGGAAAATATCCCCAGCCTATTAAGCATTGCCCTTTAGTACAAACTCTCCAACCCTGGCAACATCCTTGCAAATCTTTTCTGAACCCTTTCAAATTTAACAACATCTTTCCTATAGCAGGGAGACCAGAATTGAACACTGTATTCCAAAAGTGGCCTACCCAGTGTTCTGTACAGCAGCAGTATAACATCCCAACTGTTACACTCAATGCACTGACCATTAGAGTTGAGAGTGTGGTACTGGAAAAGCATAGCAGGCCAGGCAGCATCCAAGGAGCAGGAAAATCAATGTTTTGGGCAAAAGCCCTTCACCGCACTGACTAATAAAATCAACCATATCAAACGCCTTTTTCGCCTATCTACCTGCAACTCCACTTTTAAGAAATTATGAACCTGAACTCCAAGGTCTCATTGTTCGGCAAAGCTCCCCAGGACCCTGCCATTAAGTGTACAAGTCCTTCCCTGGTTCACCTTAACAAAATGTAACACTTCACATTTACGCAAATTAAATTGCATCTGCCACTTCTCGGCCCATCGGATCAAGGTCCCATTGTACTCTGAGATAACTTTCTTCATTGTCCACTACATCAATAATTTTGGTGTCACTTGCAAACTTACTAACCATCCCTCCTATATTCACGTCCAATGTCAAAATATATTATATATAATATATAAATATATAAATGTCAAAACGCAGTGGACCTAGCACCAATCCTTGTGGTACATCACTGGTCACAGGCCTCCAGACTGAACAATGATCTCCACCACCACCCTCTATCTCCTATCTTCAAGAAAAATAAAAGTAGGCAGACAAAGGAATGGATATTAGTAAGCCAAGGAGAAAGAAAATCTGATAATGGGGACCGTAAATTGGTGAAGATTGGTTGGTTGTGCTGAAAGCACCCCATGTCATGAGAGGGCCTGGAGTATGGGGGTGGATAGAGCTCATGGAAGGTGTTCAGGCTCTAAAGCTATTGAACTGCAGGGTCTCCAAGTGGAAAATGAGATGTTGTTGTTCCAGCTTGCAATGAGCTTCACTGGAGCACTGCAGCAAGCCTGAGACAGAAATATTGGCCAGGGAACACAGTGAATAAGGCAGTAGGCAGCTCAGGGTCATTTTTTATAGAGAAATAGTTGTGTAAAGGTCTGTGAAGTGGTCACCCAGCGCTTCATCTCTCCAATGTAAATGAGATCATATTGTGAGCAGTGAGTACAGTAGACTAGATTGAATAAAGTTGAAAAGCGTAGTGCTGGAAAAGCACAGCAGGTCAGGCAGCACCCAAGGAGCAGGAGAATCAACGTTTTGGGCATAAGCCCTTCATATATTCCTGACGAAGGGCTTATGCCAGAAACATCGACTCTCCTGCTCCTCTGATACTGCCTGACCTGCTGTGCCTTTCCATTGCCACACTTTTCGACTCTGACTCTCCAGCATCTGCAGTCTCCTCACTTTCTCCTAGATTGAATAAAGTGAGGGTAAATCACTGCTTCACCCAGAAAGTGTGTCTGAAGCCTTGGGACAGTGAGATGCAAGAAGGTGTACGAGTAAGTCTTGCACCTTCTGCGATTGCATGGAAAGGGATGTGTGTTGGGAGTTGAGGTGGTCTGGACCAGGGTGTCCCTGAGGGAATCGTCTCTGTGAAATGCTGACAAGAGAGGGGGGGGGGGAGAATATATGTCTGGTGGCGGTATCCCTCTGGAGCTGGCAAAAATGGAGACATATAATCCTTTGGATGCAGATAAGAATGGGGTGGAAAGTGATGATGTAACTATACAGTACATCCTCAACCCTTGCTTCCTGTAAGGGCTCCACTCCATTGTTCCAATTTATCAGTTTCTGTTGCATCTGGTCTGGTGGTTCCACCGTTTGCAGGGGGGAGGGTCTCAGAAATATTTGCCTTTTTGTCTCAGTCAAAGATTCCCTGCTACCATAGTCTACAACAAGGTCCTTAGTCATGTCTCACACCTCTGCCCTCTCCCTCCCACGACAAAGATAGGATCTTTGTCTGGTGGGGGTCTCCCTGGTGCTCACCTTCTCTCCCTCCAGCACCAGGGTCACTGGACTAGAAATGTTAACTCAACTTTCTCTCCGTGCACTCTGCCAGGTCTGCTGAGTTTCTCCAACAATTTCTGTTTTGCTTTGAGATGTTTTGCAGTTCTTTGTTTTGGTTTGATTTAGGTGTTTTTAATCAAGTTGTTAAGGGATGTTATGACACACCTAGGGAACAGGTGGGACTTGAAAAAGCAGCTCGGTTTAGCTCCCCCTCGCCCCCCAGGAGAAGACAGCGTGGCCATAACATGCTATTTCACTTGAAAGCAACACACACAAAACCGGTACAGTCCAGTCAACACTTGCTTTCGCTTTTTTTTTGTTGTTTACAAACAGCGGTGGGACGCATAATGTGAAAAATGCCATAGGGAGTCCAACCAAAACCCGTTTTTATTTGCACTCGAGTCGCTGCCAACTCGTGTCAGCGCCCGATTCAAAACAGCGTGAGTGGAGAAAACAGATATCAGGCGCTCACGGGGAAAGAGAAACGCACCGCCCCAGGTGCGAGACGCCAACCTCCCGCTCAGGAAGTGTGGGAGATGAAGGGTGTGGAAATCCCCGGTGGCCCCTGGGGAAGGCTCCCATTTATGGACAAAGGCAGCCTTTCGCCTCCTCCGCCGATGTTGAAACTGACAGCGGGCTGCAGCTCCCCCACTCGCCCGGGCTGGGGGGGCGGGGCAACGGGATGTATCAATCTCCGGGTCTGATTGACGGCCGGCTCCGCCAGTGGCCCGCGGAGTTCCGGGATCGGGCTCCGCAGGGCGGGCCAATGGGCGTCCCGCGAGGAGGGGGCGGGTGCAGCCTTCGCCCCACCCACCCCCTCTCACTCTCCAGCCCCGGGGGACTGGCGCTGGGTCTGTTCTCGTCCGCCTCACCTGCCTGTGTACGGACTGCCCGGACAACCTGTAAGTATCAGCAAGGGAAGATCCGTGCTGGCTATGGGGGCTCTCCTTGCGTGCGTGTGCCATTCACAACAAACAAGGTTAAAAAAAAGGGCAAACCATCCTCGGGCAGGAGGGCTGAGGTGAAATGTTTACACCGTCTGGCTGTTGGAAGATGAGCAGCGGAACTCGTTTGCCTTGTACCTAGAGCCCTGGTGTCTGTGCACTTTTTAAAATCTTGATTGGGTACAAACAGGATGTGCTAGCAGGAGCTTGACTTTCAGTTTTTAACGACAAGTTGTATTTGCCATCTTCTTGTCTGAGAGTAGGATGTGCAAGGTTAGAGGAGGTCCTTAGAGCAGTTTGATTTTTTTTCCAACGTCCTCTGCAGTGTGTGGAAGCGTTTTTGGTCTTGCTGCTTTACACCACTGTGACAAAATGTAGGCAGCTGTGCTTCACAGCACCAATAGAGAAGTTGCCAATCTGAATGGCATGATTTCGATAGTTATTAATTCGAGCCCATTAACACGTTGTAGGGACAAAACGCCGCAAATGCTGGGAATCTGAAATTAAACAGAACATTCTGGAAATTCTTTGCAGGTCAGGCGAGAGGAGCGCACTGCTTCAGGTAGCTTTGTCGATACCGATACTTGTTGGTTTCATCAATTCCACCGTTAACAAAATTATATAAATTACCCAAGTAATGGGGAGTTGTTATCTGGCATGGACAGTAGCTGCAATTGATTTTGTTGTTCTCATGTGAGAGACGGGGTAAAACATGATCAGAACTTTAGCTTCTGATTCACGTTCTCCCTACCCCGTCTCCTTGAACTGACAGAGGTGAACTTTTGATCAGGATCAACTCAACCTTGCCTGTGAAATGAAAGTGCAAATGAACTGAGCAACGGGGCGAAGCATCAAGACTGAATAAGGAGGAGTTTCTCCTCCCACTGGTAACTTCCTTTTGCAGGCCAAAGATGAAAAAAAAAACTCCTTTTGGGAGAATGACATGCTCATCAACTGGTCTATTTCCATGTACTGTACAGCAATCATCTGGTGTAGTTTAATCTATATTAAGGTATTCTACATTAACACCCAAGGTGGTAGGAACTGTTGTTTATTCCCCACGTAGACATAAATAATTTATTAAAACTAAGGTATGGGGGGGGTGGTGATGGTTGTCAGGAAGAAGTTTCTTTTTCATGCAATGGGTTAGTAAATGTCTAAAATGCTCTGCTCAAAAGGCGTGGATGCTGACAGAAATTTCATTTGACTATACTGCAGTGTTATGAGGCAAGAGTTTCAAAATAGTTCATGAGAGTTATACTGGACTTGAAATATTAACTTTGGTTCTGTTTCTTCTGGTACTATAAAACATGTCAGGTTCCTCCAGCATTCTTTGCTTTTATATTATAAGAGTATCAAGGGATATGGAAACATGGTAGATAAAGTGGTTAAAGTACAGATTAGCCATAGTCTAATTGTTTGACAGAACAAGGTTGTGGAAATGACTTATTTGCATTCTTGCATTCCCACTAATTTCAATGCTTAAAGTTAGGGTGGGGAGGCAAATTACTCAACTTATTCTAAACTGAAATTAAAAAAAACTTTGATCTATCTTATACATCAATAAATGTTATTTACCCTGAATGGTTGAGTTTTAAGTTTAAATTGGAATGAGTCAGATATAATTTCATTGCTTTGCATACCATTTAAGAAAAATAGTGCAGTGGCAGTAACCAAGCGTCTATATTCAAATTGGGAGACATGCTTTTCTTTTAAATTCAAATTAGAGTATGGGTGTCACTGGCTATAAGTCAGCACTCATTGCTCCACCTTTTTTTTGTGGCTTCACTCCAATTTCTCATCACTCCCAATTCATGTTTGCCTTCGTCGATAAAATGTACCTCCTGAACTCTAGCTGTTTTTTCCCATCATATTGCTGACAAGCCAGTTTCCATTCTGAACTCCTACATGGGTGGTGTTGGTATTGGCATCCACTCCTCAGCTCCTGTTCTCATCTACTTCAAATCTACCATTATTACCCTTCTCAAAAATCCAAACCTTGACTCTTCTTGTCTTCGTAAACTACTGCCTCATTTCCAAGCTCCTTTTATTTTCTGAATCACTTTAATTTGTTGTTACATGCCAAAGCAGTGCCCATTTTTACCACAATTGCAGAGTTGAATCTCTCCAACCAGGTTCCACTATAGTTCTGAAACCCCTTGAATAAAGCTCATAAATGGCACTGGTGTGACCATGATAAGATATCCCTGCCCATCCTTTCTGGTTTTTTTTCAGTCTTTTACATAATCATCTTTCAATCAGTCTCCTCTGTGATTCAGTGGGATTGCCAGTGTGTGGTTTGATGCTTATCTAACTGTAACAGAAAATGATCCACAGAGATTTCTTTTCCCATGCTCATTACCTCTGGAATCTTCTAAGCACCTATCCTTGATCTCCTCCTTTTTCCCAACACATGTTGGCCCTGGCAGACATCATCCAAAAATATGATTCCATATTCCACATTTGAATTGATGACTCTTGGCTCCACTCAGAACTTTGTCAGTCAATTGCTGCATTGTCTCTGATTAGTCAAATTGCTTGACAGTACCACCTATTAAATAAGCAGTCCGTTTGTCCAGTTAAATAAAACGATTGTCTTTAGTTTTCACCGCAAATCCTGTTCTTTTCCCATTGGCTCCATCTCTCCCACTGTCGATTTTTCTGAGGCTGAAGTGGATTTTGTTTGTTTGTAACTGTGTAATGGTACTAAAAACTGAGATAAACTTCCCACCATACATCTGCTTCATCACCAAAGCGGCCTAATTCCATCTCCATTTCAATTCTGATGCTCAAACCCCATTCACTGCTTTTGTGACCTTTAAGCCCTACAATTACAATGCTGTCCCGATAGGGCAACTCTCCTATCTTCCAGTGCCCCTCAACTGAAAATTATCCAAGAGGATTCTGTCCTAATTCTCACCATGTCCCTTGCAGTCATTATATTTCTTCTTGCCAGCCTACATTGATCCTAGGTGTGACAATGCTTCCGTTTAAAAATTTCACCGACACCCGTGAATTCACCCCATCTTATCCATGTAACTCCCTTTACAACTCTAAACCCTTGAGATCTCTGTACTCCTTCCAATTCCTGCATGCTGCACAACCCTGATTTCATTATCCACCATAGTGACCATGTCTTAACTGTCTCTTCTCAGTGATTCGCTTCCCGGACCTTTCTGCCTCACTAACGCTTTCTCAACCTTTAAGATACTCCTTAAAACCTCTTTGATCAAGTTTCTCTCCTGCCCTCATATGCCACTGTTTCATATAGCTGTGCCAAACTTAGCTTTGGTAACGCTCTTATTTGTGACTGGGCTGTTTTACTGAATTAAAGGTGCTATTGTGATCCTAGTCTTTGTTGTTGTCCATTAGAAGATAAATTACAGCAGTCGCTGTGGCCCAGTAAGAGATTTCAGAATTCTCATATACTGGTTGCTTTGCTCTTCGGGATGGTGGGGATTGATTAATGGTGAATACTTCACAGCTAAAAATAGCAAGGGGCCAACTTGTTCTGTTGCATTTGAGCCAACTCCATGCAGATTCATTAAGAAAAGGGACCAGTGTAAACCTTTCACTACCTCAAGACATCCCAGTGCTTCACTGGCAATGACACTTTTTTGACATGTGGTCACCATTCTAAGAAACACAGGACAGATTCTTATAGGGGTCTGAGCTATGTCGCCAATGGCAAGATTCATGGCGGAATCAAACAAGGTGCCTGGCAAGGCTGTTCTGTGTTGGGAGCATTCTGCTCTATCCTTTATGCTCTTGCTAAGCAGTAGGACGTGTTTAGATTAGATTCCCTACAGTATGGCAACAGGCCATTTCACCCAACCAGTCCATACCAACCCTCCAAAGAGCAACCCACCCAGACACATTCCCCTACCTTATATTTACTCCTGACTAATGCACCTAACACTGGGCAATTTAGCATGGCCAATTCACCTGTACATCTTTGGACTGTGGGAGGAAACCGGAGCACCCTGAGGAAACCTATACAGACATGGGGAAAATGTGCAAACTCCACACACAGTCACCTGAGGCATGAATCGAACCCAGGTCCCTGGTTCTATGAGGCAGCAGTGCTAACCACTGAGTCACCATGCCACCCCTAATGTTTCTCACTAGGCTATGGCAAGTTGTCAATTGAAAGGGATTGTAGTTTGTTAAACGATTAGTAACTAATGTACCACATTAATATGTAGCCTCTTACCTTACCAAAAGGACTAGACGAGGTTGACATTGAGAAACCTTGATTTGGAAGTCAGAGGGGGTACCTGGTGACTTCAGTTTGTAGTGGCTATGATGAAACCTCCATGTTGTTCAGCACCAAACGGCATCTGAGGGTTTGATCTTCAGGCACCAGCTCATCCATGGACACTGGCATCTGATATTTGAAGCACAGAGCTGCAGTACAGGGTGCACTGGTGACCTGCATTGTAAGGCTGCAGCAGGGGACATTTTCTGTGGAGGGATAGGCATCCAGCTCACTGCTTGCCTTGCTGATTAGCGCAGTTACACAGCTGTTGGCTTGCTTTGCTGGTCAGTAGTCCTCAGTGAAGGGTGCATACATCTTGCTGTACAGCAGTGTGCCATATTCAATTTCACCATGTGCCAGAAGCTTACACAGCAAGCACACTCTATTGCGTATCCATGATTTCCATGGTGAAGCCTGTTAGGCAGGGGGTCCCAACACTGTAAATTAGGGCAGGCACCCAGTTGGCATGTTCTCAGCCTCTGCGGTCTGAAGTCTGAGCCACAGTCTGGCTACAAAGCAACCAGTCCAGTGAATAGGGCTAATGGGGTCAGAGAGATGTGTAGCCACCAGTCAGGGCAGTTCTTATCTGAGGCTATCTGGTTTGCTTGCTCAAGGGAAAGGGCCACAGTGTCTCAGTGCAGACCTAATTCTGCAGCTGGCATGGAGGGAGCCTACTTTACTGTGGAGTTATTGGCTCTTGAGGTTGATTGGGTGACCTAAGGGGAATTTTGTTGACCCTGGCATGCCCAAGATTGTCTTGCCATAGGCAAGTGAGCCCTCCTTGGCTGTAACTTCCAGGGGACAGTGCGTGGGTTGGCATGAATGATTTGAATTAGCAGGTAGGGCATAAAGGCTATTGAAAGTGGCATAGGGTGATTTGGAGTACATGTAGAATCATCTATGTAGAAATAGGTTTAGAGGTATCACGGGATGGCGTGGGTGATCTGAGAGGGTATGGGGGATGATTGGTAGAGTGTGGAAGATGAAGGATGAAGTTGGCAAGTTCCTTAAAAGCTGTTGGGAGCTGGCGTAATGATTGGCAAATGAAAGCGGGTCTTAGCTACAGTGATAGTAAATTTAGATTCCTCTGGTTTGAAGTAAAAGATTTTGATGGATGTTATTAACCTTTTTTCATTTACGTTTTTTAATTTGGTTAAAAGAAAACATTAAAGTATTGCAAAAATGTATCTTCACTTGCAGTATGTGTTTAGTTTCCATGTATCTTTGTCTCCTATAATATTGTAGATTTAAATGGTGAGCTTTGGCATTGATAGTGAAAGCTGCCTCAGAGATGTTCTTGAGCTTGATAGTTAATGTTTGTAGATAGCTGGGCTGTTCCTTAGTGATAATTCGTTCTGTACCACATCCAACAGTACTGTCCCGCTGTCATTTGATGATCATTGCTCAAAAACAAATACTCAGAAATGACTGGGAATTAGTTTTTGATACTGGTAATTCTTTGTGATGGTTTGATGTTGTAAAGGAATCCAGATGTAACGTTCCCTCTAAATATTATGAATTTAAAATAAACCAACTCCTACTTCCCTCCTTCTCCATGAGCCAGAATTCATGAACTATGGTAATTTATTTACTTCATACAGTTTGAAAAGATACTTGAATCTGATGGTTCAATGTGTAATGGGAAATTGGACTCGAGAAAATGTTTAGAATGTGCACTAATTACCTTCATGTCACTGAGTTCCTGCGCTGATTCAGTCCAATATTGCTAGTTTGTCTGTTAAAGATTTCTGTGCAGTAAATTCTAAATTAAGCTTCTTCTTGCTTCATTGTCCAGCCTGCACCTTCATTGCCAGATTCTGATTTCATCTCCTAAAGACGCTGACTCCTGAGGTAGAGTCCCACAGTTCTCTGGCATCCCTTGCCCAAGTACATGTTCTGAATGAGTGATCTGGATTTTCCTGTATAGATCATTGCATTAGCAGTCAGAAATCTTGCCTTATTTGGCCCCAGTCTTCTTGTTTGCTGAGGTCAATTGTGGGGTCCTCCACTGTCAAAACATAAATTCAGATCAGAAGAAGAGGGTATTGGTTTAAGCTGAGACGGGAAAGATATAGAAGGGACCTATGGGGCAACATTTTCATGCAGAAGGTGGTGTATGTATGGAATAAGTTGCCAGGAGAATTGGTGGAGGGTGGTACAATTATAACATTTAAAAGAATTTTGGATAGGTATATGAATAGGAAGGATTTAGAGGGAAATGGCCAAATGTTGGCAAATGGGACTAGATTAATTTAGGACGAGTTGGACTGAAGAGTCTATTTCCATTCTGTACAACTCTGACTCTACAGATACCAATGAGGAAGGCCATCTTACTCATCCATCTAGAAAAACGCTTAATTTCCGTTACATTCAACTACTTATTTATGAATATTACCCAAACACTTTCACCACTTCCCTACACAAAACAGCAATGTCAGAGAAAGACCATTGAATCAACAGAGTCTGCCAATTCCGAAAAGTAAAGCTGGGAAATTCCTTCTTGATCCCCAAGCATTGAAACAAGAACTAGGGGATTATGATAGGCCATATTTCCAATTAACTAGATGTAAGCCTACTGTGACTGAGAGTGTTATCTGTAGTCAAGAACTTGTTGCGTTGCCTGGGAAAGGACAGTAGAGGGTCCGCTCTCACTGAATGTTTCAATAATCTGTTTCAAAGAGTGATGACAGTATCAAAAAGAAGCTTAAGCTCTCCCATGCATACTAGGTATTACGGCCTCAAATTGGCTGGAGCTGTCGTGTTACTGTGGGACTTTTTCTACAGTTGTGGAAACTTAATGTAAGATACTGTTGGCATTCTAGCAATGTACTTAAGTGTCCTTTGTCCAGTGTTGTCCAACGCATTAACTTTAGTTCCAAATGGTGCACTGCACTACAATGTGATTAGGTGCGTTTCCGTGGGGACCGGTTAGCTCAGTTGGCTGAATGGCTGGTTTGTGAAGCTAACAGCGTGGGTTCAGTTCCCACACTGCTACAAAAGTCCCTCTTTCTTGATCTCTCCCCTTACCCGAAGCATGGTGATCCTGCAGTCAAATGAAAGATGATCTAAGGAGAGATCAGCCTTTTGGTTCTCTGAGACTATGTAGACTATGCCTTTACTTTTGAATTGCATTTCTGATTGAAAGGTAATGAGTGGACACAATGGTTAATGATGTGATTTGGTGCTCTTCACCAAACAGTCTGTGGGTTGTACTTCTCTTCTGGTTTTCATGTCCATTGCAGTTGACATGATTTCAAAGCTGCTTGCATAACTCCTTAACTTTTAACTGGTCTCCCACTTCCACCTTCGGGGCAGCACAGTGGCTCAGTGGTTAGCACTGCTGCCTCAGAGCCAGGGACCCAGGTTCAATTCCAGCCTCTGGTGTAGAGTTTGCACATTCTCCCCAAGTCTGCTTGGGTTTCCGTTGGGTGCTCTGGTTTCCTCCCACGATCCAAAGATGTGCAAGGTAGGTGGATTGGCCATGGGACATGTAGAGTTGCACAGATAGGGTGGGTCTGAGTGGGATGCTCTTTGGAGGGTCAGTGAAAACATAAGCCGAATGGCCTGCCTCCACATTGTAGGGATTTTATGATGATTCTAAAGTTGAGTCCATTCAAGTTTATGCTTCCCACATCCTAACCAGGTCTTGTTCAGGAGAAAGTGAGGACTGCAGACGTTGGAGATCAGAGTCGAAAAGTGCGGTGCTGGAAAAAGCACAACAGGTCAGGCAGCACCCGAGAAACAGGAGGGTTTATGCCTGAAATGTGGACTGTCCTGCTCCTTGGATGCTGCCTGACCTGCTGTGCTTTTCCAGTGCCACACTTTTTGACTAGGTCCTGTTCACCCATCACCCCATGGGCTTCACTGAATTATTATGGTGCAGAAGGTGCCCATTGTGCCTGCACCAGCTCCCTCTAATCTGGACCCAATCTCCTGCTTTTTGCCCCATATTCCTGCACACCATCGCTACCCCAAAAATATCCAATGCCCTCTTGAATATCTGAGTTGAACTGTATGTGGGGAAAAAAGGTTCTTTTCCAGCAGCTTCTGTTTATGATTGCCAGCAGCTGCAGTTCTACTGGTTTTTACCCAGTTCAACTGTGTGAAATTGGCAAGAAATGTAATAAAATAAATGGAAATTAATTCAGTGCTTTTCAAGCAAGTTGTGCAACCCAACCCTCAACAGGCTGCTGTTTTCCACATTCTGGCATGCACAGGGATTATCCCAGCCAATGGGGAAAGGACCAACAGACAAATACAATGACACATCTGTAATTTTCTTTTCTGGTTCTGGTGCTGTGGAAACTACCCCATAATAGAAACAGCAGCAAGTGCCTGGGGGGCAAAGATATTCCCAAGGAGTTTCTGTACGAGAAACAGACCGCAAAATGGCATATTACAGAGCACAGATAATGGGTGTGGATTATGACTGTGTAAAATTGACACAAAATCGTTGACAGCTCTTTCCTGATTGGAAGCAACACTTGCTTGAGATTTCAAACTGCTAACTCAGTACTAATTGTTTTACAGCAACACCCAAGGTCAAGGTCTGTTCCAATGACCCTTTAATGGAATGGTAATGTTACTGGAATAGTAAGAAGCTGAGACCATTGATCCAAGTTTGAGAGTTCAAATCCTGCCACGATGACCTAAGAATATAGTTTCGGGAATGAAACCTGCCATTCTTACCTGGTCAGGCCCATATGTGACTTCACGCACAACTCTGAACTGCCTTCTGTAGTGCACTAGCAAAGCACACAGTCATAGCAAACCCACAGAACTAGGTACTAATAATAAATACTGCCTTTTGCCTGATTCCCAAATCTCAAGAGTTAACAAGGAGGGTGCTAAAAGGATATACAATTATTGATGGGAGCAGAGAGTAAGTTGAGGGAACGATTCAATGAAGGGCCAAAAAGTTTACGCAATTTGGACAAATTGGATTCTTTATTTGTATAGTATTTGGGAACAAAACTCCAATGTACAATTTAAGTACAATGAAAGAAAACCATGAATTTAGGAGGATTTTGTTTTTAACTGAAACAGAGGTGAATATGTCAGAGTACTGGCCCAGAATGGATGAAGGCATTTTAATGTGTGTCAAGAAGAAAGAAGGTAACCCTTGTCAACAAATAGGATTCAGTGTTATTAGAATGCTCCATAGAAATACAATCACAAAATTATAAAATTATAGAATGGTTACAGCACAGAATGAGGCCATTTGGCCCATCTTCATTGTAATTGACAAACCTTACTGAACTCTGTGTTATAATAGTGGCAGCATGTCAACAGTATTTCATTGTGTGCACTATATAAATGCAAGTCTTTCAGTTGAAAAGTCAATTGTGATTTTGAGAGCTATTGGGAGAATTTTGTTGGCAATGTAGGATAGTAGTTATCAATAACATTTTGACTGTTGTATACTTTAATGAATAGGCTCCATTTAAGAAAGGACTTTATTGTTTCACTCTGACCTGCGTTATTTAAACAGAGAGGCCATGTGGAAAATCTTAGACAAGATTGGATGACCTGATAAAGCAGTAAATTCACAATGGTCAGCAATGTTGCTTGTGAATGCATTGATCTATTTAAAGTAATACATGGTGTGAATGAGGTGTGTGTCTTGCACACCTGTGCTCTTCAATATATTCTTTGCTGTCACGCTTTCTGGGAATTTGATTGATATGTTGATGGGATGTCTACCAAATTTGGACCAGATGGCACACTCTTCAACTAAGATGACTGAAACCCTCAACCAAAGAATCAGAGCTGGTCGTAAGAGAAATGCAGCGACTCACAGTATAGGTTGATCCTCCAAGGCAATTCTGAAGGAGTGCTGTACTGTAGGAAGCACTGTCTTTCAGTTGTGACATTAAACAGTGTCCCTATCTGCTCACTGAGGTAAATGTCAAAGGTGACATGTGGTTTTCAAAGAAGGGTTCTCCAGGAGTCTTGATGTTTACCCCTAAACCATCAACAATGAATATAAATGATCTGGTCAATTATATCAGTGCTATTTGCTGTTTCGTATATTCAAGCCACCTGTTTCCCTGCATTATAACTGCAGCCTACTAATGACCATACCCTTGGTGACATTGGGAGTATGGCCTACAACAAATCATGGACGGTTCAATAAAAGTGCCTGGAGACCTATGTCCAATCCTAAGCTTAAGGAAGCCAGGTGATACTGTAACAACTGCCAACTAATTCTGACTATATCCCTCTACTTCCACCAGTGATAATTGTGAATACATGATTTTATTGTCAGTCATGCAAAAATACATGCACACTCCATCTGAGCTGGGATCTGCTCAATGCTTCATTTCTAGGCCTACCTGCTCCATGACAATCAGCAGTGTGGACCACATGGTTCTCCCATGTGTTGCCCAAGATGTTCCAAATGCATCTCAGTTGTTCAATTGCTTATTTGTTCTGGCATAGATGGTCTGTGCCTCAGAGACATATAGAGGGTGGGTATTACAACTCTGTTAATATTGCTTCAAAGAAAGGTAAAGTTATCTCCAGAAATGTCTGTCTTGACAGCAAGACAGCAAATACAATTGCAAGAGCATGCTCAGCATTTGCTGCTTTACCTGGAAGACCATGCAGGAAACAAGGAAATAAACAAAAGCTTGCTTTCTCCACAGTTCCAGTAATATCTACCCTCCAATTTAATGTGGTGGTGGCTAGATAAGCTGTTTTGGTGATGATGACTATGAGGTAAATATTGTCCAGGACTCCAGGAATAGCTCCCCTGTGTTTCAGAATGGTGTGATGGGATCTTTTACACCTATCAGAAAGGGCAAGCCCAACCTTGGTCTAATATCTTGATGAAAGACAGTTCACCACTTCCACAGTGTTACATTGGAGGGACAGCCTTGATTTTTGACTCCTGAGTAGAACTTTCAAGCGTGTTACAAACTGAGCTTCAACTGGCGCAAGCTGTCTGGCTCGAGCTATGGGATGAATCTGTGATCCTGAAATAAAATTATTAAATAACTGAGTCGAAAATGTGGCATTTTTATAACACGATATAACTTCTGTAAAAGCACAAAGCTTTAGAAAAATCTAGGGTGACGTATTAAATGTGTTACAACCCTCTGTATGCAGTAGCTTTTATATTGTATCTGACTTTTTAAGAGTTGTAGAAAACTAATGTGTGGCAGATTTTTCACTCAGTTTTATGTGAGTAACATACACGTAACTCCCAGGTGCTCAGCGCAGCATTACAATTGAATGGGATGGTTTTCGATATGTGTGGGCACTGAGGAAAGTAGACCAGCGCGATCTCAGCTTTAATCCCTGGTCATTATGGAGCTGGCTGCTCTCAGGTCAGATTAAAACTGGGCCGCTCGCCTGGCACAGCAAATGAGGGGGAAAACCTTCCTGTAATGGTGACTTCACCTTTGGGCACGAAACTTGTTAATAATGCATGATCTTCATACATAAAGAGTTAAATGCTGTGCATGATCAGAGTGCAGCTGTAACCTGGCAACAGCCAGTGACTTCAGGTGATGTTGAAGTAGGGTACAAGGAAATATCAATATAGTAAAAATAGAATTTGCTGGGGAAACTCCACAGGTCTGGTGAGAAAGTAGTGTTAAGATTTTGGGTCCAATGAGCCTTCTTCAATATGACTTGCTGGAGCATGGCATCTTTCACTGTGGAAGTGGTTAAGGGCTCCATATTCTGTGGAAACTTTTGGAGAAGACCCAACTATCTCAATTATGTTCTTTATTATTAGAGGAATTAGAAATGCAGTTCTGTTTAGTGTCTGAACTCCGTGCTGTAATGACTGAAAGTTATGTTGCTCTTTGAATATTTGAATCTTATTGAATTGTTATTTTTAAACCTTCACTTGCTACTTGCTTTAATGTAGTTTACATTCAACTACATTTTCATCACTGGAGCCATTCACAGATAGGAAGATTCCATGGTTAGAGATTGAATAAATTCTAATGTGCGAACTCTTTCTCTAATCTAAGCGTTTATTAGCCTTTGTATGTAAAGTAGCAATCCCAACATTTCAAGGTGAGGCCTACACTTGATATATCATACCTTTCATAAGCTCAATGTGCCAAAATATGTTTTCGTGACAATCGCTGTCATTGTCGAATTGTAGAGTACAAGATTACTAATTTGTGCAACCTTACTGTGTACAATCAGTTATGAGTTAAATAACAAGAAAACTGTTAATTGGGGATAAGGTTTGGCCAGTGCGGTTTCTTAACTGGAGCGTAAATGCTATCTGTCACTGTGTAAACAAAGGCTTGTACTGAAACCCTCTGCATGCTCTAGAAAAGATGATCAGTGTAAAGAAATTGGCAAAGTTACAGGCAATTGTTACTGCAGCATTGCAATGTCAAAGGAAGCCCAATGATGTACTTAGTTTAATATCTTTTATGCGTTGTAAAAGAATATTGCCTGACAGTATTAGTGACCATTAGAATGCGTTATGATCATAATAAAGGTACTGCCTCCTAATGTTTTGAAGTGCAATCTGATGAAATACTATCATTTCTCCCAGCAGTGGGGTTAATGGCTGACTGCAAAGCCAAACCAGCAAGAGGCAATATGGACCAACTTTCCACCAAGATTCAGAATGACCGGATACAGGAGAAAGCAGCCACACGACGCATGTCCAATTCAAATGGCACTAACGGGGGAGCTACCACACCTGATGAGCTCAGTGACCTTGAAGAGGCCTTTAGAAAATTTGCTATTCATGGAGACACTAGAGCCACAGGAAGAGAGATGAATGGCAAAAATTGGTCAAAACTGTGTAAAGACTGCAACATCATTGACGGGAAGAGTGTGACAATCACCGATGTTGACATTGTGTTTTCCAAAGTCAAGTATGTCCTTTATCTACTGTTCAGTCAATGGGCAGCTGTTCTTTCTTTGAATTATCATTTTCATCTCCGATTGTTCTCACCTGATGTAATCTTTTTGTTTGGCTAGGTAAAATATTTTACTGTTATCAATAAATTAATGTATCACAGCAATGGAACTTAGGAGTTACTGAAATTGTTATGATCTGTTAAAAAGATTTTTATATGAATTACCAAAGGAAATGAATGGGACAGAAAATCATATGATAATTTATATACTCTTTTAGGATCTGGTGTGTTTTTGTATTAAAATTGTTGGATTTTGCTGTTGTGTTTTCCAAAGTCAAGTATGTCCTTTATCTACTGTAAATTCCCTTCCACCCAGAAATGAACTGCTATCTTGGTTTCATTGACTGAAATAGGATTGAAGTTACAGCAGAGCCCCAGGTTTCACCACCCAGGGAGTTTAGTCTTATACAGGCTGGAGATTATAACAGCAGCAGACAGGAACTGAGCTGCTTTAGTGACTATGTATTTATGTAGAGATATGTTTATGAATAAAGTATATTTTGAAATTTAAAAACAGCAGCAGGCAGGAAGTGTTCATAACTAGGGACCATAGTTTAAAGATAAGGGGGTAGACCATTTTGAGAAATTTCTTTACCCAGAGTGTGATGAACCTGTGGAATGCGCATCACAGCAAGTGGTTATGGCCAAAACATTGAGCTTTTAAGAAGGAGATAGATCTAGCTCTTGTAGCTAAAGGGATCAAGAGATCTTGGTAGGGTAGGAGAGATTAGGATATTGAGTTCAATGACCAACTCTGATATTGATTGAGTTTTTTGAAGAAGCAACAAAGAAGATTGATGAGGGCAGAGCAGTAGATGTGATCTATATGGCGTTCGACAAGGTTCCCCAAAGAAGACTGATTAGCAAGGTTAGATCTCATGGAACACCGGGAGAACTAGCCATTTGGATACAGAACTGGCTCAAAGGTAGAAGACAGAGGGTGGTGCTGGAGGGTTGTTTTTCAGACTGGAGGCCTGTGACCAGTGGAGTGCCACAAGGATCGGTGCTGGGTCCTCTACTTTTTGTCATTTACATAAATGATTTGGATGCCAGCACAAGAGGTACAGTTAGTAAGTTTGCAGATGACACCAAAATTGGAGGTGTAGGGTTACCTCAGATTACAACAGGTAAGAAGGTGTTTGGTATGCTTTCCTTTATTGGTCAGAGTATTGAGTACAGGAGTTGGGAGGTCTTGTTGCGGCTGTACAGGACATTGGCTAGGCCACTGTTGGAATATTGCATGCAATTCTGGTCTCCTTCCTGGCGGCTGGGGCTGTTTTCCTGGAACATCAGAGGCTGAGGGGTGACCTTATAGAGGTTTACAAAATTGAGGGGCATGGATAGGATAAATAGACAAAGTCTTTTCCCTGGGGTTGAGGAGTCCAGAGCTCGAGGGCATAGGTTTAGGGTGAGAGGGGAAAGATATAAAAGAGACCTAAGGGGCAACCTTTTCACGCAGAGGTTGGTATGTGTATGGAATGAGCTGCCAGAGGAAGTGGTGGAGGCTGGTACAATTGCAACATTTAAGAGGCATTTGGATGGGTATATGAATAGGAAGGGTTTGGTGGGATATGGGCCGGGTGCTGGCAGGTGGGGCTAGATTGGATTGGGATGTCTGGTCGGCGTGGACAGATTGGACCGAAGGGTCTGTTTCCATGCTGTACATCTCTGTGACTCTATACTGAATGGCAGAGCAGACTTATTCTGTTTTGTTTTTAGAATATTATGTCACTAACCAGTCTTTATTGCACAGCTCTCAATTTGTCAGGCGGAGGTCATTAAAATTCATCCCATTATACTGTGGATCAATAGTTGACTATTGTCTGTCAGGGAAAGAAGCCTACATCCTTCTCTTCTAAATGAGAGCAGTGGTTACAATTTAAATTTGTTGAACTCAATGTTATTGAAGGCGAAATGCTGTAAAAACTTAATCCAAATACGAGGCGCTTCGCCTGAGCTTCCATTGGAACAGTGGAGTAGGATGGAACTGGGATAGAGAAAGTTGTACACGGATCCACTGTGTGAAGGCATATAGCTCCTGTATCTATGGTCAAACTGGATAGGTAAATGGAACTCCTGGTTTACTGAGTGGAATACCCAGAAAGTCAATAACATGGTACACTGTGTTTTAGTTTTCTATTCCAGCTAAGGTATACCAAAGGGAATTCTTTTTCGCAAACAGAGTCCACTCAATAAATGAAGGGCCACCACTTTAAAGATGTTTAGAAATAGGCACCCCCAATTTTATGTCCTCAAACTCAGCTGTCATCTTGCTGAGAGTAAGGATGAGGGAAGTGGACATTGAATTTCTGCCATTATTTTGCGTTAAAGGTTGCTCTTCAAATTCTGACATTTTCATATTATAGGTCAGGAAAAGAAAAATAAAAGCTTGCATTTGCATAGCATCTTACATGACTTCATTGTTTCCCAAATCATTTTGCAGCCAATGAGATCATTTTATAAGCATTGTTATAACATGGGGAAACACGGAACGAATTGACACCCAGCAAGTGTCAAACAGCAGTGTGATTTAGGCCATCATCTGGTTTTAGGTGTTAATTAAGAGACACGGGTTGGTTTGGGCTCAATGTCTGCGTCCTTGAAAATAATTTACACTGCTTCATATAAGAAGGCCACATAAATCTTTGATTTGCTGACAGTTGGCAGGAGAACAGAAACAATCATCTACTGAGGCAAAACTCAAGCCTTTGGCCTCTGTGAAATGGATTCGAACTGTGCCCACAGCTGTCGTTGTTACTGCAGGTTTATGATAAAACAGATATTGTCAACAGCTTTTGGTCCAATGCTTCTCAGGTTACTGATCCTTAATTTTTTTTTCATTCATAAGAAGTGGGGCCACTAGTTAGACCATTGTTCATTGTCATTCCCTAATTGCCCTGGAGGAAATGGTGGTGGTGAGCTGCCATCTTGAACTGTTCCAATCAATGAGGGTACCCTGAGTGCTGATAGGAAGAGAATTTGACCCAGTGATAGAGAAGGAATGGTAATTATAGTCCCAAGTCATGATGATGTTTGGCTTTGAGGGGAACTTGCTGGTGGTAATACATCCAAGCTTCTGCTTCACTTGACCTTCTATGTAGTGGAAGTCATAGGTTTCAAAGAATATTTCAAAGGAGCCTTGGTGAGTTACTGCAGTGCAACGTGTAGACGATACACACTGCTGTCACTCTGTGTTGGTGGTGGGAGGAGTGTATGCTAAAGTGGTGAATGGGGAGAGCTAATAAAGCGGGATGTTTGCCTTGGGTGATGTTAAGTTTTTTGAATGCTGTTTGAGTTGTCATGGTGTTATTGCATTCCTGACTTGTACCTTGTAAATGATAGACAGGTATCAGGGAGATAGGAGTTACTTGCACAGACTTGCTAGCCTCTGACCTGCTCTTGCAGCATTTATATAGCTGGTTTAGTTCAGTTTCTGGTCAATGGTATCCCTTGGGGAGTTGACAGTGAATAGTTCAACAATGATAACGCCTTTGAACATTAAGAGCGATAGTTAGATTCTCTAATATTGGAAATGGTCATTACCTGGGCACTTATGTCATATGAATGTAACTGGCAACATATGAACAATTGCACTTAATAATTGCAAAACCCACTTGTGTGGGGGCAAGAATTCCAGATTTGTTTGAGGAAGAAATGCTTCCTGAATTTATTTCTAAAAGGCCCAATTCTACTTTTAAGATTATGTTGCCATGTTGTGTCCCTTTCTCCACCATTGTATCAGTAAGCCTCAATTTCCCTCTGTCTATCCTATCAAGTCCCTGTCTCATTTCATGGCTTTGGTAAGGTCACCAATCAGTCTTCTACACATACGGGAAAACAACCTAGGCAATCTGTCCTCAGAATTTACAATGGAAGCTTTGTCAGGGTAGGCATTGAACCAAATGACTAAACCTAGAGAAATATTAACATGTAACTGTGAAAAGAATAGAGGGTCATTGTCATGTCCCTGGGATCCGGGATGTCACCCAGGTTTTATATTAACGGGCCTGTGTACTAAAAGGCTTCCTAAGACACACTTTTGAATTTTTACATTGAGACTATAATCTAACAAAGAAATCCTGCTGTCTCCTAACAATACCTTGATTCACCTGTTACATCGGGGAAATTTAACTATACTTTGTTTAGAAAACACAGATAGTCTTCCCTATGGGTGACTGTTGGAGCCACAATTCTGAAAGGAAAGTTAGTGCACCAATGGTAAAATGAAGTCTTTCTGAAGCCAGGCAGTGTCTGATAAATTACTGTCTCCAGAGAGATGCTTCCTGAGTACATTTAACTGAATACTTTCCACTAACTTCAGCAGCTGAATAGCAGGAGGAGAATGGGGTGCAAGTTCTCTGACTGCCTTCTGGTCTACAGAGAAATTAATAAATGTGAATTTTTACTCACTTTGCATTAGCACAGATCTAAATGGTCCCTTTTTCTAAATGACAGTGCATGCCTTTGCAAAGACATAATCATTTCTTACTTGCTGTATCCTGGGTACGCTCATGTTGGTCCTAAGATACCATATAGGAACAGATGAGGACTTGTAGGTTTGGTCATGAACTGCCAAATATTCTGCAATTCAATATTCTACAATATTTGTGCAAACACTTGTTTTCTTGAAAGAAACCTTTAAGCTTTCTCATGATTGACCTTTATACGGTGTCTTTTACCACCTCAGGGCAATGGCCAATGATTGCTTGATAGATATCGAGTTTTGAGTGAGCTGAAGTATAAGTCAAGGTATTGCTTACCATCTATAACATTAATTCCATCTCAAGTTTATGTAAGGCCTGGTAAACGTTTAAGAATTCTGCTTTTTTTCTAAATATTGGAGCCTTTAACTTTTGTACATGTAATCTGACTTTTTATTTGAAAAGTATATTCCAACATGCGGCTGCACAGTATATTAAGTGCAAATATTTATCTATGAAGACAGCTTTGTGAAGAATTTATATCTTTAAGTGACACATAGAGATTTAGAGATCTCCTCACTGGATCCTGGGTTCTGTCCATCTCCAATGAAACCTTCCTTTGGAGACTGTGCAAACTCCACACAGACATTCTCCTCGTGTCTGCCTGGGTTTCCTCTGGGTGCTCCGGTTTCCTCCCACAGCCCAAAGATGTGCAGGTCAGGTGAATTGGCCATGCTAAATTGCCCATAGTATTCGGTATATTAGTCAGAGGGAAATGTGTCTGGGTGGGTTACTCTTCGGAGGGTCGGTGGTTGGTCGAAGAGCCTGTTTCCACATGGTAGGGAATCTAATCTAATCTAATCTGAAGACAAATAGGCTGTCTGATATTGGTAGAGTTTTGGCACAGTAGCTCAGTGGTTAGCACTGTTGCCTCACAGTGCCAGGACCCAGGTTCGATTCCAGCCTCGGGTGACTGTCTGCGTGGAGTTTGCACATTCTCCCTGTGTCTGTGTGGGTTTCCTCCAGATGCTCCAGTTTCCTCCCACAGTCCAAAGATGTGCAGGTCAGGTGAACTGGCCATGCTAAATTGCCCATAGTGATAGGTGCATTAGTAGGGAGCAGGGGAATGGGTCTGGGTGGGTTACTTTTTGGAGAGTCGGTGTGGACTTGTTGGGCCGAAGGGCCTGTTTCCACACTGTAGGGGAATATAATCTAATCGAAATGGGATATAATTTTCTTGGACTATAATGCTTTTCTCCGTGCTTTCCCACCCGTTTTCCTGCCACTGATTATCAGCTGAAGAGCCAGGAAGAAATCTTTTCTTTACGCACGGTGTTGATCTGATCTGGAGTGCATACCCTGAAAGGATATTGGGAACAGAATCAATACCAAGTTTCAAAATGGAAATGGATAAGTGCACTTAAAAAAAAAAATACCCAAAGTTGGAGCAGCAAAGTTTGGGCTTTTGAGGGAATGGGAGAATGAGAAAGTTTCACCTTGAGATACTCTCTGAAGTAATGAAGTTTATGTGAAGAAAATGTCTGGCCGCAGTTGTGTGAAATTACCTCTCCAGAGTGGTTGATAGCAGCTACTACATTTCACTGTAGCTTTGGCAGTTCGGGTGACAGATGTAGAATCAAAGAGGAGACATTATGAGTCTCCCAATCAGGCACCCACAGGCTTAACCTCCATTGGGGTGTGGAACTGTCTGTCACCAGGAAGATTCTGGCAATGGCGTCAATCAGTCCACGACTGGACATTAACTTCAACGGGTTGACCACCCACACCCATTAAGCTGGGCTGAACAGCAGGCTCCCGGTCTGGTGCCTCAGTTGCAAAATGTCCTCATAATCCTGCCTGGAGGCCTGTCACCATGGCATTGGGAAGATCCCACCCTTAAAGAGCAGACATGTGCTGAATAGCTTTGCTGTGTGTTGCAAGTATCAATGAAATTTAAGTTGATTTTCAAAGCCTTTACAGCATCAAGATGTATCATTGCCTCACTGAACATATTTTGGATTTGCTGCTTGGCGCCTTCTATTGATAGTACCTTGCGATGGGTTTGAATTGTTGTCTTCTTGTCTTTGATTTGTTTTGCCATCCAAGGTCTCACAGTGAGCAACACGCATTGATATTCGGTCATGTTCAATGGCCCCACTCCTGACCCTTTGGCACTCTTGGCTGGTACTTTAGTGCTGTACTGAAGGGCTGTGTTGTCATAAGTGATCTCTTCCTTCTCAACTGGACATAAAAGATCAAGCAAAGAACAAGTGATTCTGCCTGATGTCTTGGTCAGTATTTACTGAAGCAGATTATCCGGTCATTTATCTTATTACTTTAGTGTCTATTTATTGTACACAACTTGGCCTTTGCACTTCCTACATTCCTGCTAATCCCTGGAAGCTCAAATACACAGGGGCTGCTAATCCCTGGAAGCTCGAATACATGGGGGCTGCTAATCCCTGGAAGCTCGAATACACAACCACCTGATGAAGGAGCCGTGCTCCGAAAGCTAGTGTGCTTCCAGTGAAACCTGTTGGACTATAACCTGGTGTTGTGTGATTTTTAACTTTGTACACACTAGTCCAACACCGGCATCTCCAAATCATGACTAATACACAGGGACTGTTAATTCTTGGACTATAGGACAGCTACAATTCACTTAAGTATTGATTAAACCCTGGTATTTATGACAGTTCCAATACACAGGGGCTGTTAATTCTTGGAATATATGACAGCTCTAATATATAGGGGCTGCTAATACTTGGAATATGGAACAGCTCTAATACATGCAAGCACTGATGATCTCTGAAACACATGACAGTTTTAATTCACTGTGACTGCTAATTCACTGAACTAAAACGTGGGGCCACTAAAGATCAAACCAATTAATAAAAGCACTTGAGTTAAAGCATCAAATTAGATTGCGGAAGGCTGAAACTCATTGCTTTTACTCCGGTTAGGGGAGGGAAGCAATTCTACCAGAAGTGGACTCATCAACTCAAAACATGTATCACAGGAGGTGCTGCATATTTCTGATATGGTTATCAACTGAGTCCTCTTGTCTGTTAACTCATTCCTCCATGCATTTCTGCTTGTGACTCATACCAGATGGTGTATTCGTTTCTCAATCTCAATGACATAAATCTTGTTGTCATTTCACTGGTGCGACCACCGGTCAAGCGTACATTGTTGGCTGTACTATTGGACATTCTAGAAGTTTGTCTTTCTGTACATCAAGGAGCTTTACAGTGAGGTAAATTCTGTAAGAGATTATGCATGGTTAGTGCATATTGTGAGAAAACATTCACAAGGTTGAAAACAAAATGTTCTTTAGGGTATGTTTCTGATAACTGTGAATTTGTGTTCCAGGGCGAAATCTTTTAGGACTATTACCTTTCACCAATTCGAGGATGCCCTTGAAGAGCTCTCACAGAAGAGGTTTAGAGGGAAGGTCAAGGAAGAGGCAATCCAGGAGATTCACAAGTTAGTTGAAGGGAAGTCCCCTGTTGTTTCAGGAGTAACGGTATGTTTTCTCATCGCTATGTAACATAATCATCCAGTACCTGGCAGGCAGTGTCCTGTTTAAAGAGGAATTAACCCAGCTGCTGGATTAGGAGTGACCTGTACTCTCCTTGTACAAGGGAGTTCTAGAGACAATCGTTGTCCTACAAAAGTTATTGAAATAGTGGATTAATATGTGACAACAGGATTTTGCAGTGTTTCTTTGGTTCAATGATTATTGGTTGTAGGTATTACAAACATTAAAATTTTGAGTTAACAGAAACTGAGGTCAAGTGATCTCATCCCAATAGGATACAATTTTCAGAAAAAGCATGTCTTCCTGTTTGAATTTCTTCCCCACCAATTATTTTGCCATTAATTGTCCACTCCTAATTGCCCTGAGAAGGTCCTGCATCAGCAGTTTGGGACAACTGAGTGCCTCCTGAAGAGGGCAGTCCATATTGGATTGGGATTACAGTCATGTGTATCCCAGGTGGGGGTGATGAAAGCAGGTTTCCTGCCTGAAACTAGCTGAGGTTTTACATCATGGCCAATTTTATGGATTCTAGACTTCTTTCTGTTTAAACTGAATACGAATAATCAAGTTGCTATGGAGACATTTGAACCATTGTTATTTGTTAATAAGCAAGCAAGGCCTCTGGATCACCGGTCCAATATCAGAATCACTTCCACATCATGAGCCCTTTATCCAGGCTGACATGTCTGTAAAGCACTGAATGAGTGCTGCATTGTCAGACTGATCTCTTCCACAAAGCATGTCAGGCTGGGACCTTGTCTCCCTGCTCAGATGGATGGAGAGGTTCCAGTGAAAGTGCTTAAAGAAGAGTGGACATTAATCTTATTGCTGTTTGTAAGATCTCGCTGTGCATCAATCAGTTATGTTTGCTTGCATAATGACAGTAAACGCACTTCACAAAGTAATTAATTGGTTGCAAAGCATTCTGGGTAATCACAAGTACTTGATCGGTGCCATATAGTGTAAGTTCTTTGTCTGCTTAACACTTGGGTTAAATGCCTGGAATTGGCATTAATATTCTAGCTCAAGCTCCCTGCATTATCAAAGTGTTATTGTGCATGTCTAATTTGGTTTCCTGTAGAGATGTAGCAGCACATTTTCTGTATGCATTATTAATGCTATTCAGATTCTAGACAAAGGTTGCCAAAAGTGTTAATTTGTTATCTGCAAACAGACCCTGTCAACATAAATCTTGCACAATTTGTTTTGATGCACTGTTCTGCAAGGTGTTCTTATATAGACATCTATTTGAGCACATTGTGAGCTAGGCTAAGCAAAGTCCAAATGCTAGATAGATCTATCCCTAGTGTAAAGCCCCTGGGACAGTTGGCTGTTTATGAGCATCAAACTGAAAGAAGAAAGACCTGCATGTATAAAGCTTCGTCTTTGACCTCAGGATGTTCTGAAACAATTTAAAATCAATTCCGTACTAACGAAATGTAGTCACTGCTGTCATGTAGAAGACACACAGCAGCTATTTATGCTCAGCAAGCTGCCCCAATGAGAAATGAGTTACGGTGCCAAATAATCTAATGGTGGTGTTGGTTGAGAGATAGTTGTTGACTCTCAAGGACACCAGAGAGAATCGTGCCTTCTGCTTTGATTTGGTGTTGTCATCTGAGAAGGCAGAAGGAGCCGCAATTGAATGTCTCATCTGAAACATAGAAGGTCTGCACAAAACCGGCAGCCTTGTTAACGTGCTCAGTTGTTGGTGTGGGACTTAAACCTGCAACCTTCCAACTCAGAGGCAACAGAATGTCACTGAGCCAAGGTAACATCTTGTATAATCTCGTTATGTCCTAAATTTGCTTCTTTGTGAACTTCTTTGTGCATGAAATAATCCTTTATCAAGGGTAATGCTGGTTTAATTGTTTTCTCTGCAGAAAACTGTGCTATCTCCCACGTTGTCACGACTTACAGATACCTCAAAGTTCACTGGTTCCCACAAAGAAAGATTTGATCAAAGCGGAAAAGGCCGAGGAAGAGAAGGCAGAGAGTACTTGGTTCAGAATACTGGCTACGTGGTGGGATACAAACACGCTGGCACATATGACCAGAAAGTAAAAGGGAGTAAACATGACTAGGTTCTTTTCCAACATATGTATCACCATCTACTTCCAATGCACCTTGGGAGAACAAATCAAAAGTAGGAACTCAAGTTGTTATTGTTTATTTCAAAGTATTTCTAATTGGTTAGAAAAATCTTCCACACTTTCTTTAGAAAGGCCATAAACCCACACCCCCTCTCATTACCCTGCCACCATCATTGGCCAACTGTCAAAATTATTGTCATTTTTGAGTGGCTCTTGGTAATCGAGTGCAGTGCACCCTTCGTTGTTGGCCATTGGCACCTAAGCAGAGGACCAGGCTTTGAAAGGACAACTCTCAATAGCTCAATATCATAAACATTTGAACCGGTTCGTGATGCTGCATTACAGTCATCTCTTTGGATGGCTTTCAACTCATTTTGTGTTAAGAACGGAAACTTATGTTCAGTCCAAAGATCCCTGCATTACAAGATGCCTCTCCCCACAGCAATTGATGAGACAGGGAAAAATGGCCAAGTACTCTGTTTCATAAAATCCTCATCCAGAGTTGGTAATGAAACATCAAACTATACCTTGTAAGAGTGGGTTCTTTTCAAACGCTGAGTGGACATGAAGACCTAGGAAAAATACAAAACTGAGAGAGGCATAGAAGTGTCAGTCTCAACATGTCAGGTATAAATGTGTGTCGTCTTTGATAGTCCTGTTGTACAAAATGTCCTTACAATTTAGGTGGTCAATGGGGAAAGAAAGTCTCACCACAACATTGTGAAAATTGCATTATGGCAAAGCTATTGGTGAGAAGGCATCTGTCGGCATCACTCTAGCAATACGTAGTTTTCTAATACGGATCAACCACTGTGCCCCTGAAAGATGTGTTCGACATAAATGAGATAGGACTCTGCTGCAAATAGCATCTTACCTGCCAAAAAAAGGTCAATTATATCTTAAAGTGTCGAGATTTGGCCCGATCAGCCTTTTGAAGAAAATAGGATGGGAGCTGGTGGATCTAATCAGTGAATTTGGAAGGTGACCCACAGGCACTCAAAGAAGTGCTTTGACTGAATGGTTTTTGTTGTCAGTGGCAAGGACTGTCAGCATGTTGTAGTAGTGCACAAGGAACATTTGAACAATCTGAAGGTATGGATCAGTCAGTGATGGGTTAACCATAAGGATGGTACAGATGAATCACACCCTCAATATCATCACAGACTTTCGCCATTATCCTAATATCTTTCAGCTAGTGGAATTAGGATAAATTGACGTTCGACAGTTTTAATGATTCTCAGTCATATCCTGAAAGGTTTCTGCTGAAAGAAAATAAAAGCTGGAGATTGATGTTTCTATATTCTTGCACAAATGAAAATGACTAAGCTGCCATAACATCAGGGGGGGCGGGGAGAGAATGAATGTTTATCCTCTCAAACAATTCCATTGTTTTGTTGTGCAACATAAATAGGAATTGTATTACACTTTTTCTCCAGACCCAGTTCAACTTTGATTGTAACAATGTAGAATCTGTTAAGTACTGAACTCGATTGTGATTCTGCTTCCAAAAGTGTATGATTGGCACACTTCCTTAGGCTTCAAGAGAGACATTTATCAACCAGTCTATTCTGTTAAAGGGAATAGAATGTATAACTGCCATTGTGAATGTGGTAGTGGTAGACCTTATATTACACATTCTTGCCTCACTCTGCTCAAATGAGGAATTGGAAACTGGCACATAGTGCCTTTGTTCTCGGCAACAACACTGATTCATTTCATTCCACTTTATTGTATTCCAGTAAAGCTGCTGTCTGTTCTTAAGCTAAGAGCTGCTCTATCTTATCTTGGAGTTTCTCAGTGAATTATTCTCTCTGTAAGCTTCAGCAGATTGATTTTGTACTGTATGGCATGGCCCTGCTATAACTGCAAAGACAACAAACGAATGAAAGTTGTAGCTGATACCCTTCTGAAGACATAAGTGCACAGGCAGAGCGTAGCTTATAAAGGGGATATTGGGGGAGCATCGAATGAAGACTTATGTATGTGAAGACTTTAATTAACACTTTAATAACAAAGAATCATGGCTATGATTTCAGTTTTATGTTGGGTTAGTGAAAGTCTAAACATCAGACCAGTTGGGTTCCATCCTGTGTGAACTGCTCATAAAGTATACAAAGTCAAAAATCACATGACACCGAGCTATAGTTGCACAGGTTTATTTTAAACCATGAGCTTTCAGAGCTCCCACTCTTTTTTCAGTTAGCTACTTTGTCCACTCCAGTCCAACACCTGCATCATAATATGGATAGAAGAACTAACAGCTGGAAATAAGTTTGATTATGACAGAGTTTATCGGAGTGTACTACATATTCCATCAAACACAACATAGGAGCACTTTTCATCTAATCGCTATTGATTGAGATTTCCAAATTGCAGGTTACCCTTTCTAACCATGGCCCAAAGGTTTTGAGTATTTGTTAAAATCAAGTGTGATATTCTATCAGATATCTTCTTTCAAACTTCTCCTTTCTTTTGCATCTGCTGTTTCTTTAGCTTGCCCTCTCCCCTCCACTTTTTGTCCTTAATCATCTATGGAAGCCAGATTCCATCCATGGATTTCTCCATGACTGATACTTATTCCTCCAACCGTTGCCTGAGAGGAATCAAATATATTGTTGCCAAAACACAAGTTTCCCCTGCATTGGAGGTTCAGCCTTTTTGAAGAACTAGTTCCACTTTCCTTAACCTTGCAGGAATATCTGGGCTACCGTTTGAACAAGTAACAGGGAGTCTATTGTCCTAAGGTGATACTAAATATCTTCAGAATTTGTCAAACAAAATTCAGCATACCAAGGGAAAAAATTGAAATGCAGCAGAAATATAATGGTTGTGATACATTATAAAATGCTTCAAAGATTGTTCTACGGTGGTTAGTTATGCTGAAATCAAATATGTAAATTGTATGTAAATAGCCAATCTCAGTATGCATAGGTCGATAGTGGGGTATTAGCTGCATCGAAAATTCCAAGTTGAATAATCCTCAGCATGGATCATTGTTCCATTAAAATTGACATGTTTATCATTAATTGGATCATACTCAAAAATAATTATGTAATGTATAGATCTAAGCTTTGTCAATTTTTAACATCACAAATCCTAACTTCTACCAATATATAAATATAGTTCAGATTGTGCACTTTACTGTAAGGTCATTACTATTCACAGCACAACTAATTGCTGCTCCTTCAGTGGTGACTGAGGTACTGCTGATATTTGCTTTTTTTTGTCGAATTTGGATTTGTTTTTGACTTTCCATCTAATATGCACTGTAGAGACACTCAGATTTAATTTGCTGTTTTAATACAATCCAACAATCTGAAAATCTCTCGTAAGTAATGCTTGATAACAAATCAAGAATTGCAATTAAAGCCTTTAGCTTTCCACTGTACATATTGCCCAAGGCCAAGCACTTTAATCAGTATTCTGTTCCTCCTTCACTAAAAGGCAGTGGAAAGGACATACATGGTCTGAAGGTCAAGAGGGCTCAGAGGAAGCTATGGGTGTTGTGAATAGTTCTTTCTCTATAGAATTACACCCTTATTTTTCTACATTGCTTGCTCCAACTATGTATCTGAGGCTGCCAAATATTGCTACATCGTAAAGCTAGACTGACTAAATTTTGTAAGAACAATAAATGAAATAAAATCTATTTGTAAAGCTATGAGGGTACTATGTAATTATTTTAATCCATTGTATTCTTTTCATAACTATGACATTGGTCTGAGAGTTGAGAAACAGAACAGTATTCTATCTGTTCTATTTGTGTAGATTTGCTTCTCAATTCAACTGGCTTTTTGAAAAATAAACATTCTCAGAAGAAAATTAAGGCAAAAAATCTCATAATATTAACCTGTCATGTTGTATGCAGTATCTATTTGGTAGGGTTCGAGTCAGAGAGATGCACAGCATGGAAACAGACCCTTCGGTCCAACCCGTCCATGCCGACCAGACATCCCAAACCAATCTAGTCCCACCTGCCAGCATCCGGCCCATGTCCCTCCAAACCCTTCCTATTCATATACCCATTCAGATGCCTTTTAAATATTGCAGATAGTTCAATTCATATTGGCAGCAATTGTGAGATATTTTACAGATGTTGCATTGAAAAGGGAAAGCAAGGCAAGTGAATCTGCTCTTCTTAGCCTCTCAATATCAAGAGCGACTTTCTCCTACTCCAGTTCCATGGGTACTGACATGCCCATTAAGTTACAATGCACAAACGAATTAAGCCTTGGCTGGGGTACTACACCCAGTTCTGGTCACCACATTGCAAGATGCGATCACACCAGAGAAGTTGTAGAGAAAATTTATGAAGACCTTGAGAGAACAGAATAATTCTAGCCAGGAGGAAAAATTGAATAATCTTGTAAGATTGAATTATTTTTCAAAAAGTCAATAATTTTGACTTGATTAAGCAAGTGCAGAATTAAATTAAACTCTCTTTAATTGTGGTTAGTTGTGAAACACTTTCTAGAAGGAACAATGCCATATGACCCTGACTAACAATAAGATATTTGGTGCACAATTTTATTAATGTTTAATGGCGTACATTAACATAAACATTGTATTGAAGAAATGTAGATTATGGTTTACTAATTAAAGGGCAAATGAACAGATGTTTGTGAAGTAGAGCCAAATTTTACTTGAGACACAGCTATATTTTAATATAGTTTTATTTTGTAACAAAGTACGTAACAGGCCTACATATACTTCTCTTATGTGGTTATTTTGAGCCTTAATTTGCTTTAGATGTTAATAATTGTTCTGTAGTCACACATAGTTCACTTATTTTGGAATTTCCTGAATGCAGTATTACTTGGGAAAATTGAGACAATGTTAAATCACTAAGGAGTGACACTACGTACTCTAGATGGACACCTAAATGACCTTATTGGTGCCACATCTAGATGAAGTTCTATGGAGTTAGTAAGTTAAGAGTGACAAGGACTAATTGTGTTGTGCTGCACTGCTCTGCACTGAAGCAGTCACCCTTATTTGCTCAACTTATTCCCTCTTTGCAGACACCACAGTGGTGCTGGCAAGAGAACAGCCCCTCCCAGGTATCAGCTCCTCCTCCACCTCTGAGAAAGACACAGACCCCTCAGAGGAAACCATGGCTCCTGTACCCTTCAGTTACTTGAATCTCAGTGAGTACTTTAGCTCGAGTACACTTGTGAGCATATCATTGGAACGCCTCCTCAGCTGACTGAGGAAGAAATGCCCAGAATGCCAGCACTCAGAGGACTGTGAAGACTAAGTACTTACTCAGTCCTAGCCAGAAGAAGACTCTATATTGTTGGCCATGAATACCAATGCATAAATAGACACAGGTAAGGCGAGCAGGTTTATCTGAGGCACTTTGTAAACTTGATCAAGGGTTGGAGTAGTGCACATTATCAGTACTATACTGGCTTGGCATGTGTGCATCTGGCTGGTGTCAATAATGGATACATTGACAGTTGCCATGGAAAGCCACATCCAGTAACTGTCAGAGCTGCATGTGGACGTTCACTCTATTGCTTTAAACTTTTGTGCTATGGAGCAAGGCAACCGGGGAATGAAGGATATTGACCTTACCTCAGATGTCTTTTCCTCTCAAGGAGACAGGGTGGTGCCTGCAAGGTACCCAGAAGAAAGAGGAACCACACACATGGCCTCCCAGAAGTCTCCACTCAGGACTCTCCCATAATGCCCAGCTCCTCCACCTCCACCCTGACAGTGAGCACTGACCCTGTTTAAGTTACAGCCAAGAAGGGCAAGGCTGCATCTGGCCAGGACACACTGAGCATGTCTAGGTCCTTCAACCACAAACACCACCCAGAGCCATCTGACAAATTCTACAAAATCAGCAGGTTCCAGTGTAGGGCAACCTTGTACAGTCAATGAGAGTTATTGGAATGTGTTTTGAGAATTGGAAATTCGCCAGGCACCCTGGTCTGAGATTAGCCATTGCCATGGACTGACTATGATATATCCTTGACTTGTTAATCTTGACCAGATTAAAAACTACACCCTGTATGCCTTTAGACGAGGTCAGTTGGTTGAAAACATGGAATGTGTTTGCTGAGGAAGCTGCTGAAACATGCAGCAGATGTGACATTGATGTAATCCTGCACTGAACAAGAACATCATAAAAAACAAAGAACAGTGACTGCTGGAAATCTGAAACAAAAACATAAATTGCAGGTCTGGCAGTAACTATTGAGAGAAAACAGTTAATGTTGAGAGTCTAGTGATCCTTCAGAATAACAACACCTTTACTCCCTTGACTGTCCAATGCTGGCAAGCAGGCCACACTGCTTGGCTTTTTGTTGGCACTAAAAGACAAAGCAAGACAGAATACTGTAAGCCTGTAGATACTGAATGAAGTAATATATTCAAAGGCAAGGCAAGCAGATAGACTGCAAACACCCAAAGAAACATAGGGTTGACCATTATTATGTCTGAAAAGACCTGGAGAGCTGTAGCCTCTATTCTACTTCTGAAATTGGGAATAAGCACTATCTAATTTCTCAATGGCATCTGGGAGAATTTCAAACTGTATTTAAATGAGCTAAGATTGGGTACTAATGAGATGGTAATACATACAAATACACCCCTCACTGCCCATTTAATGGAGATTCACATCTAGTCAGTGAAATTTTACGAGGATAAGCAAACCTTTTTCTTTGATGTTGAGCATTTAATTTTTCAATTCTCACCATATTCTCCCAACTTTCTCTCCACTGCCCATGCCATTCACATGCTGTGAAGATTCAGTTCCGTGTTCTTCCCATTCTTAATACCTATCATGCAATCCTGATTATCTTTATCCCTTCACTGGATAAGCCATTACCTTCAGCCATTTAGGTCTTAAGCTTTCAAATTGTTTCGCTAAACCAGTCCCTCGTCTCCTTCACAATATCCCTGTAAACCCACCTTTTGGTCAAAGCTATTGATCACCTGTCTTAATTTTGCTTTTGTAGCTTGCTGTTATTATGTTTGATGACACTCCAGTAAAATTCCTTGAGGTACTGTACAATGTTAAAATGACTGTCTAAATGCATGTTGCCGATGATCCAGGGTCAACATTTGTGTTCGCATTGTGCGAAGTTTCCAATAGCGGCTGCACAAAGATTGTGATTGTGTTCAAAGGCTTTTCTCACCACATCATATCAATTTAAGAACATAAAGTCAAAAGAAATAATAAGTCTATTGACCAATCAAGTCATCTCTAATATTTATCAATAATCTGACTGATCAACCTCAGCTTCACCTCCCCCGACAATACATATATCCCTTGATTCCATCAGCATCCAACAATCTACTAATCTCAGTCTCAGACAAAAAGTGAGGAGCATTGTCTCTAATCTAGGAATTTCAAAGATTCACAGTTGCATGAGGAAAGAAATTCTCATTTCACTCCAAAACAGTCAACCCCTTATTCAGAAATTGTGGGACAGATATTTTGAGAGTTGGGACAACTCTGAGCACCTTTAGAATGGTGGACAGGCCTAAGTGCATAGCTCCCATACTCGCTCACAGCAGATCTCACTTTCACCAGTGGGGTAGGAGATGGGGTGTGAACCAAACAAGCGGAAAACTTAGAAACATGGCAGCACAATTTGAAGTTAAACTTGAGCTCAAACAGAGCCCATTGTCATTGCTTCAAGGACTTTAGTGTGGAAATTACAAATTTATGGAACAGGCATAAGTCTTGTGATAAATTTAAATTTTTAGTCCCTCAAAATCAACAAAAGGTTGTTAGTTAAAATAGCAAAACATATACCTACTGCTGGAACCCATTGCTTGACTGACCATTTGGTGTAGATTAAAAAATATTGTCAGTTCCTGCAGTTTCAATTGCCTGTTTTAACACAACCTATTAGGAAAGCTTGGCTAAATTTGAAAAACTCTGAAACCATTTGTTCAGCTGGGTGGGCGAGTTCATATAGCCTTAAGGGGCTATTCCAGGATTGGCTGCCTTTGATATGGTTATTAAATAGAAGCTTATGTTTATTTAGCAGACTTGAAGGGACTTCGATTCTTGAATAGGCTTTAGGAATAAATGTTTTTCAGTATCAATGTGTATGAGTGGGATTACTACATTTGTTTTTTCCAGCTTCACATGGACACTGAGGTCTGTCCATAATGAGTGCTGAGTGAGTGGCTATGAAAGTCAAATGAGAGTAAGGTTGCATTAGGGCAGGATGGTGATCAGAGAGCCCAACAGCATTTTACACTTACAAGGCTAAGCCTCAGAGAAGGCAGCAGACTTTCTAACTGGACCCCTTTGACATTTGCCTGCCTCTGTGGTTTTTTTCTATGCTCTGGAGTGAAAATCATGAACGCAGTTTCAATGGAGATCGATCCACCAAGTCAGAGCTTTTCCTCACTTGACATTCCTGCCTTGATGGCAAAATTCTTTGCTTTGGGTTCCACATCAGCACCTACTCTATTTTTGAAGGAGATCACCGTCATTCGTCTAAATTCTAGGCAATATATTTAATTTACTCAATCTTTCCTGAAAGGACAATGCCTTTATCCTAAGTAGAAATCTTATTTGCATTTCAGAAATTAACTGAGGCGCAGCACAGGCAGAGCTTACAGATGTTTGGAGTGGGGAAATGTGTGAAGGGATAGAATAACTTGAAAACCTAACAGTGGCTCATAGCTACATCGAAGCCTGGAGGTGGAGACTGTGGTGTTCCTTTGTAATACAGCTTGGCCAGTCAAAATATGTGCTCTGTTGATGCAGCAGCTCAATCTTTCCACCTGGTTTTGACTCAGAGGTGTCAATGGATGACTTTCGGATGAATCAGGCACTCAATATCATAAATACAATTTCATAACAACATTTAATTTAGTTTATAAAAACATACATTTCTCAGTCAAAACAGTATTCATAAACTTGCAAAATGAATGTCTATAAATATAAATAGCAATTAATTATTTCTGCTTTTATTATAAAAATGAAACAAATTGTGAATACTTAAAAAGATTTACCCTCTGTATTCATCCACAGTTATGTGGCTCTCTGACATACAAACATGTAATTACATTAATTGTCGCATTTTCCCCTGTCAGTCTGCTACTGGAAGCATCAAGAAGTTCTAATGGATCCAAGAACAGGACAGACATTCGAGTTATGCCTACATTGAAGCAGCTAAATGCCAAAATAGCCAGTTTTCCAAATTTGTTGCTCTTGTGCTGAGGACAGAGACAATGCTCATCAATTTGCCCAGTTATTTCAAAAAATGAAGCTTTCCCAGTGAAGGCATAAGGAGCCATGAACATACATGTAGTAATCTGACCCTGACCATCTTATTTGACGGGATAAATCAATTCGGAATGGGACTTCAGGGCACCAAGGTTCTTCAAAATGGGATTTAAAACATTTCAAATTGATTTCACAAATCATCTAGGTGAGTCATTCGTAGATTATTTCACAGGGCAATGCCTAACCAATCCAACTCAAATGCCTGGTTTAAAATTCAAACTATGCTAATTGTAAATCATCATTGATTGATGCATTCTTAATGCCAATGGCTCAAACAATTAGAACCCACCTGGCAACCAATCAGCTTTCTCCTCTCCTGCAGTATATATTTGAAGTTGTACTCTTGTGAGTTATGCTCCTAAGTGCAAGACAAAAAAACCTTGACAAATTGTGAACTTTTTCAACAATAAACATCTGTGCTACTAAACAATTACAACTGAAATTCCTGGAACTTTACATTTAACAATTTCAAAGCAGTTCCAGCTTCAAGACAACTTTTAAAAGAAAACTAGGGCAGGTAGTAGTCATTAATAGTTATAGTAATTTATTGTCACTAGGTGCACCAGTTGCATGGGGTTGTTTTTGGTATTGTGGCTCAGCTGATGGTGTCCCTAATTCTAGTTTAGAAACTCCAGGTTCAAAGATCTATATCCAGGACTGGTTGACTAAAGATAGACTCACCATGAGATTCAGTGATTGCTCATCAGCCTGCTAACCTTTTCAACACTTGCCCAGTGTTGCTTTCCTCAAAAGGCAAACGTGTAAAATTATGAAACAAATAATTTTAAACACTGTATTTGCCCAGCAAGTAGTAGCTGTACTCTATTTATTAAAATAGTTTAATGTTGGGAAGATTTCTGAATTTGTATAGACAGTGGTCAAGTCATTGGCGTTTTACCCTGGGATAGAAACAGTTAATCTGCTTCAACACATTAAACTTCCATACTTATAAAAGAGGGTCTGATACTGGCAAATTCCTTGAAACTGGAATCTGCTCTCCCACAGATTGTCTATGCACAAATGAAATTATTTTCATCATACTGAAATGCAAACATCACAGATCCTTCACCCCAATACAAACCCCACAGCAATACTCTTACGTTATTAGATTACCTACAGTGTGGAAACAGGCCCTTCAGCCCAAGTAGTCCGACTCTCCAGAACATAACCCACCCAGACCCATTCCCCCTATTTACCCCTGACTAATGCACCTAACTCTACGGGCAATTTAGCATGACCAATTCATCTAACCTGCACATCTTTGGACTGTGGGAGGAAACCGGAGCACCCGGAGGAAACCCACGCAGACACGGGGAGAATGTGCAAACTCCACACAGA
>NC_057738.1:25012847-25034555 GCF_004010195.1 Chiloscyllium plagiosum
GGGGAGAATGTGCAAACTCCACACGGACAGTTGCCTGAGGCTAGAATTGAACCCGGGTCTCTGGCGCTGTGAGGCAGCAGTGCGAACCACTGAGCCACCATGCCGCACTGATGACAAATTAATCAATAGAAACATTCATTAAATAAACAAATATAAAGCAGCTACTTCCAAAGTCCTTAGGCCAGGTGGAAATTTGTTGAAAAAATATTGAGCCGTTTCTCAATTTACCAAAATTGTATCTAATCCAGAACTTGACATGTAACACCCGGGACAAGTAGAAGACAAATATGGTTTATCTGTAACATTAGATCAGGATCCAAACGACATGACATAGTTTTAAACACACTCTTCCGCAATAACTAGATTATTGTCACTCACCCCAACATATGTACCGACTCAGAAAATTTTCCACAATGATATATACAAATTAATATGTTTCACTTTGGGACGACACTTACATGAGAATAACAACAACTAGTTTGTATTTTGGGAGTTGTTTTATGGTATTCCTTTTAAATACCATTGGGTAGTTGAGTGCTGGACTCAACTAAGCAGAGAAAAGTTTCAGAATAAGGGCTGGTTTTCGCTAGAAATGTTATGTGTCATCAAATGAAAAGCAGAGAGGCTGGGATGGAAGTGAGTGGAGGTGGTTCGACAGATACTTTGTTGGGAAAAATACATGCATGGCAATGGTGTGATTTTTAACTTGCTGACCAGGGATTTCTTTTTCTTGCAAACTTGTACTGCATTCCTCCCTGTACTCTACATCCAACCCAGATCTGAATTTAGTAAGTGCACTGACTTCTATTGAAGGCACACTGTAATTAGTCATTACGAATTGGATAAAAACATGAGACCAGTTCTTAGTTCCTCACTATCTATTAAGCAGTCCATGTTCTCTGTCCACACAATCTACAGTAATTACAGAGATGGAATTTGATGTGCATAAACCATGGCAACAAACGACAGCTGTGGCACATCATTCTTTGCTATCACTCCTACGATCTCCCACACATCAATCAGCTTATTTGCTTGCAGAAAGGAAGGAAATAAAGCAGCAGTGTCAGCCGAACACAATTTGTGGGCTGACAGTTCTATTCCTTAATTGTCCCCTGACCTTTGGGCTTTCTGTCATGGTGATGACATTTAGCCATAAGCTTTAATAGGAATGTTGAAAGTTAGCTAGTGGCTCATGGGGAAAGGTGCTGAGAGTGAATTAGAAAATTTTAAAAGGCGATGAATTAGTTAGAATTTCCTACAAGAATAACATATAAAGTGCCTTAAATGTAACAAAACATCTCAAGTAACTTCACAAGAGTGTTATAAACTCGGCCACATAAAATATTGGGAATAGATGTTCCAAAGCTTGTTCTAAGAGGTGGGTTTAAAAAACCTTTTAAAGGAGGAATGGCCTTAAATGTAACAAAACATCTCAAGTAACTTCACAAGAGTGTTATAAACTCGGCCACATAAAATATTGGGAATAGATGTTCAAAAGCTTGTTCTAAGAGGTGGGTTTTAAGAAGCATTTTAAAGGAGGAATGGGATTAGAAAGGCAAAAAAGATGTAAGGAGGGAATTCCAGGGCTTGGGGCTGAGACAACTGAAGGCACTGCATCCAACTGTGGAGCAATTAACATCAAGGATGCTCAAGAAGCCAGAATCAATTAGCATAGACATTGCAAAGAGTTGTGGGACTGGAGGAGGCTACAGAATACGAGCAATGAGATTCTGCAGGATTTAAAACAAAGTTCAGAATTTTAACAGCAAAACATTGCTTAAGCAGGATCCAATTGATAAGTAGCAACCACAGGGGTGACAGGTGAATGGGGCTTGGTGAGGGTTGTCAAGAACAGCAGATTTTTGGATGACTTTGTGCTTACATAGGGTAGATGCAGGCTACCTGCCAGGACGTGTTGGAATAACCAAGTCTAGAGGTAATAATAGCACAAATGAGGGTTTTAGTTGCAGATGAACTGAGACAGGGATCATTGACCTATGTTACGGAGGTGGAAATAAGCAGTTTTAGTAACAGTGTAAATGTATCTTCAGAAGCTCATCTCTGGGACAAATGTGACACCAAGGTTGGGATCAGAATGGCTTAAACTTATATTTTCCAGGGAGAACGATGGGTTTCATAGATGAAGAACAGAATTTGGATGGGGAACCTAAAGCAACGGCTTCAGTCTTCCAAATAATAAATTAGAGAAAATTTGTGTTCATTCAGTACTGGTTGCGAGATAAGCAGTCTCACTATTAAACAGTGGAGCAGTCAACGGAGAAAGGCAGAACAAAGAGTTAATTAGAAACTCCTACTGTAAATACATCGGAGTCGAGGAGAAGAGTAATGAGAGTTGGCTACAGAACTCCTTTAGGAAGGCAATGTGTTCGCTAGAAACTGCTGCAGGAGTATTATAAGAGTAGTAGGATTGCTCATAGGAAGATTAACTGAGTTAGCTAGGATGTTGCTATAGAAAGGGAATTTGTTTAACTACAGTGGTTATGTTTTGCGTGGTTCTGACAAAAGTGTGGAAACCAGAGGTGAAGGCATCTGTCATTGGCTGTGGATGATCCATGGAAGAAGAAATGAAAATATTAAGTAAATTAGTTTACATTTCAAAGATACAAGAATAGTAGCTTCTGTTTTATAGTTAGAATGCACGTCAAAAAATTCTCAAACTGCCTGTTCCACCCGCCCGTTAATATTAACACAAATCTTTATGCTTCCACACTTCTCTTAAAAATGCCTCTCTCTACACAGATGCATAATTGAATAAAACAGTGGAATTTTTATTTGAATAAGAATTTAGGAAGAAGCTTTCAGCTCATTTCTGCAAACTAACAACCTATTTTAACCCATGTGAATACTCACATGCACATTGAAATAATTGTAAAATATAAATATTTGTCTTGCAATTCGACAGAATTGTTCTTTCATATTCTGCAACATTAGTAGTAAATTCTTAATGCTGATCTATTTTTAAAATGTTCAGTGACCTTCATAAAAGCAGAAATTTCTTCAAACAAGGGTTTTAAGCTATGCCATAGGTTAATCTCCTAACTCCAGATTCAAGTGTGCAGGCTGCATAGAATGAAAGCAAAGCAGGATCGCATATAGAGGGAAACCAAATACAGAGAAAGTTACATGGCATGATTTCAAAGCATTTGTTTGTTTAGTGAACCATTAGAAGCCCAGACTGAGAGGTTCCACACTTGCTTATTCAGGGAGAGACAAGTAAAAATAAATTTTAAGCAATCAAACATGTAACTGGTTTCTGGAGGACTACTTTCAACCTTCAGGGCATTTGGAGCCAAGTGGAGGAGACAACTAGCAAAATAATGAGACATTGCAAAATTCTGAACCAGACCAAAATGATATTAAATTAGTTATTGTTAAATTACTATCGCTTGTACATAGACAGCAGACAATTTTGACACAGTACGTCAGTATTTTGACATCAGTAGGTCTTGTATTGATAGAAAGAGTGGTGCTTTCAATAAACAGCATGAAATCACACAGGCTTTTTGTTATTTGCATCTTGTAAGACATTTCAGTTTTTCTGGGGAATTTCCTTCAGCGTTTTTGATGCTCTAATTCCATGTGGCTTTTAATCTCTCTGCCCAAAGACATGCAGTCAGATGTTGAAGCAGTCACACTGCAGGGAGATGGCTCCATGGTTCTTTTGAGTTGAATGTAGCTCCAATGCAATTGGCCCACTTCTGCTTTGTGTCTCGATCGTGCTTCATTCAGCTCCGTCAACAAGTGTTCGTTTGTGCAAACCAGCACCCTGCAATTAAGACAGCAATTGATGCCTTGGCTTTACTTGAATTTTTAAAAAAATCATATGTCTGCAATCAGTAGTCTGAGGGTTGCAAATACCATAGTGTAGCATTATTTTAACATACATATTCATATTAGTTATCAATTTTCAAAAAAAATTGGGCTAATGATCAACGCCAAGGTACTAAACACAACACATCCACAATTATTAAGCAGAATTCATGACTCAAAAAAACTCGAACTGAAAAGTTGGCTGTGGCAGATTAAAACAAAGAATGTGTAGGACACTATTTCACAGTACCATTTACAGTGTGACTGTGTACTAATATTATGAAAGGTTGCTGGGAGACAGCTAAACAATAACAGATTTTTTATAACGCTGTACAACCCACATCTATGCAATCTTGATACCAGTGAATTCCTAGCAATGCAAGATCATGTACACAATTTTACCAAGTCTCTTGACTTTTTCCTCACATTATAGATAATAGTGCAGTGCACCTTGTTCTATACAAGCCTTGTTATACCTTATTCTACCCAATCTGATTAACTATATTGCTGATGAGGCCTTCAATGTTCATTCAATGCAATTTACACATTTACCATTAGCTTACATGGATGCAATTTACTTCATTACTTGTACTGAGTAATGTTCTTCAGCATTTAGGATAAACATAAATGACGTAATATACTAAAATAAAACAAATTTCTGTGAATGTAGTTCTGCTGAAAGGTCACTGGCCTCAAAACATTAACTCTACTTCCCCTTAAACAGATGCTGCCAGATCTGCTGAGTTTCCCCATCCATTTACATAGAATAGAATCCGTACTGCGTAGAAACAGACCATTCAGCCCACTGAACAGCATCCCACCCAGACCCATTCCCATACCCTATCCTTGTAACCCTGCATTTCAGATAGCTAACCCAGCTAGCCTGCACATTCTTGGACACTATGGGCAATTTAGCACGGCCAATCCACCTAACCTGCACATCTTTGAACTGTGGGAGGAAACTGGACCACTCGGAGGACACCCATGCAAAGTTGGGGAGAATGTGCAAACTCCACACAAACAGTCGCCTGAGGCTAGAATTGAACCTGGGTCCCTGGCACCGAGGGACTGCTGTGAGAGAAATTACATTTCTGTTTATGCAATATACTAGTCAATTTCAGCGCAGTAAAGTATATATTTTTAATCTTGTTTCTAGCCTTCCTTCCCTTCATTGCTTTTCTATTTCTTTCTGCTTGTTTTCCATTTTTTCTTCTTTATCTCTCACTCGCTGACTCAGCAATTCATTCTTTCTGAACTGTATTCTCAGTTTCCTCCTCCATCTACATCCCTCCCAATATCCTGACTCTTTGCTGTTGCACAGGTACTTTTGCATCTGGATTGGTTAAAGACAGGAGTCAAAATGCAGGTAACTCTTCCATAACATGATGATTGCATTCTTGCACAACCCCACGTTATAGAAAAATCGTGCTTTAGGAACAGTGTCCCCAATTCATCAATCGCATTACAGCAAATTCGCATTAATGAAATGCATGTTATAGCAGAGCGACCTGTATTTTGCAAGTGGTTGCTAGCATTAGGAGGGAGGTGGTGATGTGGAAGGTACTGTAACATGTGCTACCAGGGAAGGAACTTTGGAGTGGACATCAGCGCAAGTGTGGTGGGAGGAAGTAGGTAGATGATGTCTTGAGTTGGAGCGAAAAGGATATATGGGATATGGTTTGGTGGGGGAAGGGTGCAGGGCCTTGGAAGCATTGTGCTAGATCTTGTTGATTTTTGGAAGGAGCTTCTCTTTCTAATTTGTACTTATAGATTCTACACTAATGGAGGGGTCAAGTAACCTTTATAACATTCATACAATCAAAAACTCAATACAATTACCACCATTATAGTTGTAGTATATGCACCAGATCACTGACTGTTTATTCACATCGATCCCAACTGTATTCCTTCAAGCGATTTTTTGATAGATGAAATAATCCATTTAGGTGATATCATCTTTTGTGGAGCAGATATGTGTGCAATTATCACTGCTCATTGAGTAGCCAATTGTGAGTAAAGGTCTTGGAACAAAGAGAAAGGTTTGCATTTACAATGCACTTTTAACAACCTTAAAATGTTCAAACCACTTCACAGCCAATGAGCTATGTTTTTGTAGTTGCCACTGCTATAACATAGTAAACACAGCAGCTAATCTGTGTATGAGTTTGTAAACATCTGATAATAATTAGATGGTCTATTTAAGAGTTGGGCTAAGAAGGGCTTATGTGGTACAGTGGTAGTGACCCTATCACTGGTCTGGGAGGCCCAGGTTCAAGTCCTACTTGCTCCAGAGGTATGTAATGACATCTGAACAGGTTGGTTAGAAAACACAAAAAGAGTTGGATTGAGAAGTGCTCTTGCGGTACAGTGATAGTGTCCTTACCTCTGAGCCAGGAGATCTGGGTTTCAAGCTTGGAGGTAGTGAGGACCGCAGATGCTGGAAAGTCAGAATTGATAAAATGTGGAGCTGGAAAAAGCACAGCTCGTCAAGCAGCATCGATGCTTCAGTTCTGGACCTTTCATCAGTCCTGATGAAAGGTTCAGACCAGAAACGTCAACTCCCCTGCTTCTCTATTTTTCTGATCAATCTGTTCGGAAATGTTATTACACACCTCTGAAACAGGTAGCACTTGATTATGGGACAAATGTTCGCCAGGGACACTGGGGAGAACTCCCTTTATCTTCTTTGAAAGTGCAATGGGATTTCCCAGAAAACACAGTTTAAATGGAGACATAGATCACACTTGTGTGACTCCTTTTACTCAAGGTTTCACTTTCTTTCTGCTTGGTTAAGGCAAGGTTAACTATTTCGAGAACTGTACTTTTAAATTCAGCACAGGGCAATGATTGGAGAATTATTATATTTACCTTGGCAACATATGCTTTGTTCAAAGTTTGCACTTATTACTATTAATTCCTGGCTGAGTGCCTGAAAATTAACCAAGATTTAAGACGACCAAAAAGAGCAGATTTAGAGGGGTTTGGAGAGAGGAATATAAAATATCAAAAGGGTTATGAATAGATAATGTCAGTTTGGCAGAGGAGGGAGGACCAACAGGCACATTGGTAAAATACAGATGAAGGAAACGGTTTGTTTCTACAATGCTTTTCATGACTTTAGCATGCTCCAACATTCTCTACAAAGAATATTTTTGAAGTGTAGTCACTGTTGTGTTGCAATTGAAACTGTGCAGCAAATTTCTGAAAACAAGCTGTCACAAATCACAATATGATAATGTCCAGATCATCTGTTTTTGTAATATTGGTTGATAGATATATATTGGCTAGGACACTAGTGATAAGATCCATGCTCTTCTCCAAAATATTGAGATCTTTTACCTGAGAAAGTAGATGGAACTATAGTTTAACATCTCATCTGAAAATAGTACCTCCGATAATGCAGTACTCCTTCAGTATTGCACAGGACTATCAGCTTAAATATTTGTGTTCAAGCCTGGAGGAGGACTCAAGTCCACAATCTTGTAATTCAAAGATAAAGTGATTCCAATTGCTCCATGATTGACAAGAGCAGGAATAAGTTAGATGGTAGACATGTTCTACTTTGCCCAGAGAGTAGTGAACCTCTAGATTTCGTGAACAGCTTGTATTGTTGGCGACAGTACCCTCTGTGTCTCAAAAGGGAACTGAAGTGGTTCTATGCTGGGCCGGTGAGAACAAACATGATTCAAAGATTAATTTACGCTTAATCAATGTAGTCTTCTGAACTGGTTGCGGTCACCCGAGGAGGTTGGAGATGAATTTTTGAGTCTTCACCATCACTACTTACCCTGCTATTCCTTGGAAAAGGAGTCGGGGTGGAGGGAAAGAATAGGAGACAGGGAATACGAGGAGACAGGGAATACGAGGAGAGAGGGAATACGAGGAGAGAGGGAATAGGAGGAGAGAGGGAATAGGAGGAGAGAGGCACAGTTTCAGATGGTACCAAGTTAGAAAAAGGCAATAAAAGATGAAAATGGGAGAAGATTACAGAATAATCTGAAAAATGCATTCATTATACAAAAGCCAGGCACTTATCTATTTTAATATCAAAATTACCTTTGTCAATAATGTACTATGAATGACACAGTACGAAGCAAAATGTTGTGGGAGATTCAGTATTAACGTCACGTCTTACAGATTGGTAGGATACAGACTGGTGCCTATAATTGTCTAGAAGGCTTATCTGAGGTCAGAGCAAAGCAGTTGGCTGAATTAGATTGCTAGTCTATTCTCCTGGTTAAGATTTTATTTTCTTTATTCTTGTTATCTTGTACAGGACATGGGTATCGCTAGAAAAGCCAGCATTTGTTATCTGTCCCAAATTGGCCCTGAACCGATTTCTCTCAATGCCTTCTCAGAGGCAGTACAGAGTCAACTACACCGCTAGAACAGTACAACACAGGAACAGGCTCTTCAGCCCACCACTTCTATGCTGACCATGATGCCATTCTAAACTAATCCCATCTGCTTCCACATGGTCCGTATGCCTCTATTCCCTGTCTGTTCATGTGTCTCAATTCCTTTTAAACATAGAAGCCGATATCACCTCAACCAGCAGCACATTCCAGGCACCTGTGGAAAAAAAAATTTTCCTTGCACATCTTGTTTAAACTTTTCCCCTATCACCTTAAACCTATGCCCCCTAGTATTTGGTATTTCCACCCTGGGAGAATGAGCCCAACTATCCACCCTCTTTATGCCTTTCATCATTTTATATCCTACTATTAGGTCACCCCTCAACCTTCTAAGCATTAGCGAAAACATCCAAGTTTGTTCAACCTCTCCTTATAACTTGAAAGATTTTGAAGGACACATAAAACCTAATGGGTATCTGCCTGTTTTAATTTTACTAGTGGCAGGACATGTCTCATGCCTTTGGTCCACATTATGCCATTAGAAACTAACTGATGCCTTCACCATTGGATTTAGCCAAAGGCAGCAGAAGCCCAAGCCAAATATCCAACCTGGAGTCCTCCTCAGTGGGCTAGTGATGATTTTTGGGGGGAGGGGATCGTCTCCTCAACCAAACACTCTATGCCTACCTAAGGAGCCTCCCCACCCCATGGTCAAATTTATTTCCCACCAGGATTCCATTTGCAATCCCCCTCCCCCCAGACTAGCCTTAGAGCAATGCCTTGACCAATCATAGTCAGCTTGCCAGGTTAAAATTTAAACACCTTTGGCAATTAATGGTTAGTCACCAGTTAATTGGCACATTCTCCATGGCAACAACTCTACCAGAATCCATTTGGCAAGCAAACAACCCCCTCCACTCATAACATATACATGTTGTTTTCTCTTCACATTGGGATTCTTGTGATATATTTTAAAAATTACTCATGCTATATGGGTTTCGTTGGCTGGGCCAGCATTTTTTTTCCCATTGCTCTTGAGAAGATGGCGATGAGATGTTTTCTTGAATTGTTGCAGTCATTTAGAGTAGGCACACCCATCGTGCTGATAGATAGTGAGCTTCAGGAGTTTGAATCAGCAAGACTGAAGGAGTTGCAAAATGCTTCCAAGTCAGGATAGCGAGTGGCTGGAAGGGAACTTTCAGATGGTGATGTTCCCAGGTAGCTGCTGCCCTAAGGAATGGCTTTGAACGGTACACTCCAAAGATCCTTTGTGAATTGCTGCAGTGCATCTTGTAGATGGTATACACTGCTGCTACTGTGCATTGGCATTGGAGTAAGTAAATATTTGTGCATGTGGTGCCAATCAAATGGCCTTCTTTCTCCTGGTTAGTGTAAATCGTCTTGAATGTTGTTAGAGTGGCACTTATCCAGGCAAGTGCAGAGCATTTGATCGCAGTCCTAAGTTCTGCTTTATAGATTGTGGACAGGCTTTGGGGAATCAGGTCTTGAGTTACTTAATGCAGGATTCCCAGCCTCTGACCTACTTTTCTGGCCACTGTATTTATATGGCTAGTTCAGTTCAATTTCTAGTGAATGGTAACCTCGAGAATGTTACCTTAGGGTATTTAGCAATGGCAATGCCACTGAAACTTGAAAGGGTTCCGAAAAGATTTACAAGGATGTTGCCAAGGTTGGAGGATCTGAGCTACATGGAGAGGCTGAACAGGCTGGGGCTGTTTTCCCTGGAGTCTGGAGGCTGAGGGGTGACCTTATAGAGGTTTACAAAATTATGAGGGGCATGGATAGGATAAATAGGCAAAGTCTTTTCCCAGGGGTCAGGGAGTCCAGAACTAGAGGGCATAGGTTTATGGTGAGAGGGGAAAGATATAAAAGAGACCTAAGGGGCAACTTTTTCACGCAGAGGGTGGTGCGTAAATGGAATGAGCTGCCAGAGGATGTGGTGGAGGCTGGTACAACTGCAACATTTAAGAGGCATTTGGATGGGTATATGAATAGGAAGGGTTTGGAGGGATATGGGCTGGGTGCTGGCAGGTGGGACTAGATTGGGTTGGGATATCTGGTCGGCGTGGACGGGTTGGACCGAAGGGTCTGTTTCCATGCTGTACATCTCTATGACTCTATGTTCACATCCAAATCATTAATGTAAATGACAAAAAGCAACGGATCACGTAGGAGGGTTTAAATTAGTCAGGCATGGGGTTGGGACCCTAAACAGTTGTGAGACAAAACAGAAGGTTGAGGCTGGTACAGCAGCAAAAGAGAGCAAACAAAATAGACAAGGCAGGCAAAAGCACAACAGGAAACGAGGGAAAACCAATGAATGACCTGGTAGGTAAGGCAGATGAACTTAAGGCATGGATGGGTATATGGGACTGGGATATTATAGCTATTACAGAAACATGGCTGAAGGAGATACAGGACTGGCAGTTGAATGTTCCAGGGTACAGGTGCCATCGGAAGAATTGAAGGGGCGGCAAGAGAGGAGGCGAGCGGTGTTTCTGATAAGGGAAAACATAACAGCACGACTAAGAAAGAATATTCCTGGGGATCATCCAATCAGGCTATATGGGGGGGATATTGAGAAATAAGAAGCAGGTGATCACTTTGATGGAGTATACTGTAGGCTCTCAATAGTCAGTGGGAAATTGAGGAGCAAACATATAAGGAGAATAATAGGGTTGTAATAGTAAGGGATTTTAACTTTTCAAATATAGACTAGGATTGTCATAGTGTTAAAGGCTTGGATGGGTGGAATTTGTTAAATGTTTTCAGGAAAAATATGTGGATGATTCTACTACAGAAGGGGCATAACTTGGCCTTCTCTTGGGAAATAAGGCAGGGCAAGGAACTGAGGCGTTAGTGGGAGAACACTCTGGGACCAGTGACCATAATTCTATTGGTTTCAAAATAGCTATGGAAAAGGACAGGTCTGGTCCACAAGTTAAACCTATAAACTGGGGCAAGGACAATATGATGGTATAATTTAGGAACTTTCAAAATTGATTGGGGAAGGCGCATCTGATAAGTGTGAGGTTTTTAAAAATGAGATGATGAGTGTTCAGGACCAGCATGTTCCTGTTAGTGTGAAGAGCAAGTTTTGCAGGAATAGGGAACACTGAATGACTAGAAACATTGAGACTCTAGTCAAGAAAAACAAGGAAGCATTCATCAGGTATTGGCAGCTGGGATCAACTGAATCTTTTGAGGAGTATAGAGGGTGTAGGAGTACACGTAAGAGGGAAACCAGGACGGCACCAAGGGGACATGAGATAGCTTTGCCCAGACAAGGTAAAGCAAACTGCAAAGAGATTCTACAAGCAGACTAAGGGCAAAAGAGTAATGAAGGAGAGAATATAGCCTCGCAAAGGTCAATGAGTTTGTCTATGTGTGGAGTCACAGGAGATAGGGGAGATCCTAAATGAATATTTCTCATCAGTATTTACCATGGAGAAAGAAATGGAAGCTAGAGAACACGGGAGAAGTAAATAATGACATCTTGAAAACAGTTTATAATAAGGAAGAGGTGATACTGGAGATCTTAAAACACAAAGGCCGATAAATCCCTGGACTTCATCAAATAGTATCCCAGGACACGATTTGGAGGAGCCGGTGTTGGACAGGGGTGTACAAAGTTAAAAATCACACAACACCAGATTATAGTCCAACAGATTTAATCGGAAATACTAGCTTTCGGAGCGCCGCTCCTTCATCAGGTGGTGATCAACCATCTGACGAAGGAGCAGCGCTCCAAAAGTTAGTGTTTCCAATTAAACCTGTTGGACTATAACCTGGTGTTGTGTGATTTTTAACTTCATCCCAGGATATTGTGGGAAACTAGGGAAGAAATTGCGGGGGGCCTAGTGGACATATTTGTATCATCAAAAGCCACTGGTGAGGCACTGGAAGCCTGGTAGATGACTAATGTGCCATTATTTAAGAAAGGCTGCAAGGAAAAACCATGGAATTACAGACTGGTGAGCCTAACATCAATGGTGGGTAAGTTGTTGGAGGGGATTCTGAGAGACCGGGATCTTCATGCATTTGGAAAGGAAAGGACTGATTAGGAATAGTCAGCAAGGTTTCACGCATAGAATCATAGATTCCTTACAGTGTAGAAACAAGCCATTTGACCCAACAAGTCCACATCAACCATCCAAAGAGTAACCCACCCAGACCCTTTTCCCCTGACTAATGCACCAAACCTACACATCCCTGAACACTGAGCAATTTAGCATGGCCAATTCACCTCACCTGAACATCTTTGGACTATGGAAGGACACTGAAGCACCCGGAGGAAATCCACGCAGACATGAGGAGATGTACAAACTCCCCGAGATGTACAGTCGCCCGAGGTTGGAATCGAACCCGGGTCCCTGGCTCTGTGAGGCAGCAGTGCTAACCACTGAGCCACCATGCTGCCCAATGAAAAACGGGAAATCATCTCTCTCAAATTTGTTTGTTGAAGAGGTAGCAATGAAGATAGATGACAGCAGTGCAGTAGATGTTGTCTACATGGGCTTTTGCAAGGCATTCGACAAGGTAGACTGGTTAGTAAGGTCAAATCACATGGGATCCAGGGACAGATAGCCAATCGATACATAATTGGCTTGACAGTAGAAGATAAAGGGTTATGGTAGAAGGTTTCTCAGTTTGGAAGCCTGTAATCAGCAGTGTACCGCAAAGATCAGTGCTGGGTCCACTGTTGTTCGTCATCTGTCTAAATGATTTGGTTGAGAATACACGGGTCCTGGTTAGTAAGTTTGTAGATGACACCAAAATTGGTGGTATAGTGGACAGAGAAGAAAGTTAACGAAGAGAACAGTGGGATATTGATCAACTGGGTCAGTGATCTGATGTTCATTTCAGATAAAAGCAAGATGTTGCATTTTGGTAAGACAAACCAGGGCAGGACTTACGTAACTAATGGTAGGCCTCTGGGGAGTACTCTCAAACAGAGAGACTTAGGGATGTAGGTACACAGTTCCTGGAAAGTAGCGTCACAGGTAGACAGGCTGGTGAAGAAGGTGTTTGGCACTCTTGTCTTCGTGGGTCACAGCAATGAATACAGGAGTTGGGATGTCATTTTACAGCTGTACAAGACATTGGTACAGCCACATTTGGAGTACTGCTTACAATTCTGGTCGCCCTGCTATAGGAAGGATGTTAATAAACTGGAAAGCTTGAAAAAAAAGATTTACAAGGATGGTACTGAGACTGGAAGGCTTGAATAATAAGGAGAGGCTGGATAGGCTGGGACTTTCTTTCCCCTGAACAGGATGAGGCTGAGGGGTCATCTTGTAGGGGTTTATAAAATCATGAGTGGCACAGATGAGATGAATAGCCAAAGTCTTTTCCCCAGGGTATGGGAGTCCAAAACAAGAGGACATAGGTTTAAGGTGAGAGGGGACAAGATTTAAAAGGGACCTGAGGGGCAACTTTACCACATAGGTGGCGGGTAAATGGAACGAGCTGCCAGAGGAAGGGGTAGAAGCAGATATAATTACAACATTTAAAAGACATTTGGACAGGTACATGGATAGGAAAAATTTAGAGGAACATGGGCCAAATATAGGCAAATAGTAGTAGTTCAGTTTAGGAAATCTGGTTGGCATGGAGGAGTTGGGCTGAAGGGCCTATCTCCATGTTGTATACCTGTACGACTCTATAACCTATGAAATCCCTCTGCGACATGCTTGCCTGTCTCCATATAGTAGATTAGACCATATTTTGCTCCTGGATAAAAGACAGGAGATAAAATATTTAAACTCCCTCCAAGGCTTGAGGCAGATGCTCATTAAGAGGATTCCTTCCACACCTCAAGGAGGGGAGGGGAGTACTGGTCGCTGAAGAGAAAGAGAAAATTGGATGATGCACTGATGTCATGGACATAGTAAAGAGTGGGAAAGTTAATGCAGAGATCATGTCGCAAAAGGCGAACCATCCTGTTATGCAAATTTCCCCAGAGTAAAGGATGCAATCTGATGCTCACTTGTGGAAAAGATTTGCAAAAGGTCACTACCCTTTAGAACATGAACAGGATTGTGTTTGCAAATGAATGCCCTGCTATTACCTGTGGCTTTCCTGGAGCTTGTCAACCAGTTCCTGGATTTTGGTGTAATACTGGGCCTTCTGCTTCAGATTGTCAATCTCACATTGCAACTTCTGGTTGTGGTTCTGGAGCTCTAAATATACAAAAACAGAAATTATACATTACATTTTAATGCCTCATGTCAAACATGCCACTTTCATTGCTGCAGCTCTGGATTATGGGAAGTTCTGGACTTCAGCTCAAAGCTGACTGGCTCAAGAATAAGAGTCTCATCGATTGACCACAGAAATAGCCAGAATGCACAAAGATCAGGAACATTTAACTATCACAAATGATTCTGCTGCTAGTTACAGACCTCTGATAAAGCCACTAGAGGTCACCTGAATTCTCTACATAGCAGAAAAAAGTTAACTAATCCCTGCAAACTTGTGTTAATATATTTGTTACATTTAAATTCCTTTCCTAACCTTTTGGTGCAGCAAGGTCAAGGTTTAGGCACTGTGCAGATTGTAAACTGGTTAGTTTTTAATCATAAAATAAGCGTTCACTTTCAAAGTATTTCACAAAGTCTACACACTCAAAGCATGCTAATTTAGTGAATTCACAAAACGTTCATACACAGAACTCACCTTCAACTTGTTGGTTTTTAGAACTGGATGTATTAAGTGCTTTTTGTTCAAGTTTTATCAGGTGGTTCTGCAAATGATTTTTCTCATCCAAAGTTTGACCTAAACAATCCTTCATTATTTCCTATTAAAATAAAGCCAGAGCAAATTGGAACACATGAAAAAGTTTGTGACATGGATAAAAAACAACCAACAAACATTTACTTTTGCAACAATTCTCCAGAATTTTATTAAATTGTATTCACCAGTAGTTAGTTGCTGATCATGTTTCACACAGTGCAGTTTAAGAGGCAGAACATTCATCATTTATGACACCATCACACTGCTCAGTCTACCACATAAAAGTTTTAAACATTTGCCAATCTTAAACTATGGTTCTGTCCAATCATATTTCGACCAAGGTTAATCCTATTTTTTGTTTGTTGTCTTGATGTGTACTCTTTACACTCTTAAGTTTTTAAAAAATCTCATTCAGAGATCTGAGCATTCCAAGAAATGTATTGTTACACTTCTTCTGCCAATAATACCCCCAATGTTTTTCTACATATGCCCAGGCATCCTTTTACTTGTTCCAGCTTCCTAAAGATAGCATCAGCTGCTCCAAGGAACACAGTGCTATCATTGTGCCATGATGTTCTTGGTAAGACTGCAACACTTGTTTACAATTATATAACGCCTTTAGCATTCTAAACCATCACAAAATGCCTTATAGGATTTTAATCAGATGGAAATTGACAAAGAAGGAGTTAATAGAAGGTGACTTAAAAACTTTATTAAATAGGTTTTACAAAAATGGAGGTAGGAGAGTAAAATAGATTTGAGGATAGATTTCCAGATCGTATGATCCAGTCAGCTGAAAGCAACAACCACCAGTAGTGGAACAAAGGGATTGGGAGATATATCAAGATTAGAGTGGTGCTGGAAAAGCACCGCAGGTCAGCAGCATCCAAGGAGCAGGAAAATCGACATTTCAGGCAAAAGCCTTTCATCAGGAATGATGAAGCACATTCATGCTGTGCTTTTCCAGCAACACTCTAATCTTGACTCTAATCTGCAGTACCCACTTCTGCCTATTGGGAGATATAGGACAGGCCAGAACTGGAGGAATACAGAGCTCCTGGAGGGTTGTCAGGCTACTGAAGGTTAGTGAGGGATGGAGTATTAAGACTGTGGAAAACTTAAAACACAAGTATGAGAACTTTAAATACCAATGTGTGGATGGACAGCACAATAGGAGTCAGAGGGTTCAAGGGCGACAAGGGACCAGGACTTAGTCTCAGATTTTCACTTCTAGACCAGATACACAGGGACAGGATACTTCATGACCCTTCAAATCTGACCTGTGAAAATGTGGCCCAGAAAGGTAGATCTTGCTCTGGAGTGCGGTGGGGTATCCTGGAACGTAGACTGGGTGAATTTGATGATGTTGGAACACAGAAGAGCAATCAGGACAGCGGTGGAAAGTAATGGTGGATGGGGAGAGCAGTGTTGGTTAGTTCAGTTGGCTGACGGCTGGTTTGCAATGCCGAGTGTTGGTTCAATTGCTGCATTGCTTGAGGCCAACATGAAGGTCTCATCTTCTTGACCTTCACTTGAGGTTTAGTGACCCTCATGTTAAACCATCACCAGTTGCCTCCTTCTGATGCGACAGCAGCCCTATGGTACTCTGGGACTTGGGTGAGTTTTACTTTATCTGCTAGTTATAATAAACTCACTCCTTGTTAACTCAAGAAAGCCTAGTTAAATTGGCTCCTTTTAAAATATAAGCTCATTTAGGTCTGGGAGAAAGATATCCACAAGGGATCTGCTTTTAAATAAACATTATTGCAACAAAATGAGGTGGTGGGTGAATAAAGAAGGGGAGCCAGTTTATCATTCCCCACTTGGGAACTTAACAATTTGAGGTATCCTGCCTGGAACTGTTAACACACTGGAGAACCTTGTATAGGGTCTGCGCATAATGTTTGTGATACTGAGAATAAAAGGTTGCAAGTTCAGTTCAAGATCAACTGGCTCCCAGATTGTGAACAGTCTGGTTTATGCTGAGGCAATAGTTTGGGGTAGGTACAGAATCACTGATGAGGCAAAGTTTTTGTGAAGGCCAAAGATGATGGCTTTGGTTTTCCCAATGCTTAATTTACAAGGAATTTCCTTTTATCAGCCACGAATTCAGAAGTCTTTTTGGACCTCGATATATCTCACGAGAGATAAATCTTGGAACTATTGGCAATTATGCTATAGAGATAATTGCTTGCAACACAAAAAGGTTAATGCTGACACCAATTGGACATTCTTGTGCAACTTTCTTTTAGGCTGGGTTTCTCTGAATCAAACTCTAAATTGTTCAACTGTTAGTATCATCAATATCTTTGATGCAGCTACATTTGTGAAGCACTGAAGGGATTACATTGAGGATAGGTATTATACACAAAGTTCAAATTGCCCTGAATACAAAAAAGTAAGGGTTCATTCAATTGGCATGCTTAAGATGATTAATGAAATTAATGCAATTGATTGAGATAAACTATTTCCTGTTGTGGAGGATTCCAGGGCAAGGGTGTTTACCATTAAAATCAGAGCTCGGCTGCTGAGGGGGTTTGACATGAAGTATCTCTTCACACAATGAATAGTGGAAATTTGAAGCATTCTTCCCCCCCCAAAAATTGTTGAAATTAAGTAAAAACTGAGATTAATGAGTTTTATTATGCAAGGATATGAACAGTTACCAAACCAAGATGGGCAGATAGATTTAAGTGACAAATCAGCCATGTACTAATAAATTGGAAGAACAAGCTCAACAGGCTATATAGCTTCCGTCTGATCTCGTGATGTTCTGCAAAATGTACCAACTCAATGCAAATCAAATTCAATAGTTAGAAAAAAGTGTGGTCTAAAACCTGAAACATTAATCTCAATTTCTAACAATTACATTGCTGAAGGTCCTGTTGAAACAATTCCTCTTTATGCAATCTGTCTTTCACAGGTGTAGGTTGAATTAATGATTGAACTCTTCCTACCATGTCTCTTTGAGCTTGAGTGAGTTGCACAGATAACTTTTGGAATTCTTCAGTATACTGTTGTTTCTGCTGACAAAGGCAGTTTTCCAAAGTCTCATTTTTCGCTCTTAAATCGTTTATTCCTTCCTGAAGCTTCTTGGTTTCTTCTGGCTGGTTTTCGAGTGCCACTTGCTCGTGAATGCCACACATCATTTTTCTTGCTTGTTCTATTTAAACAATATAATGAATGTCAACAGCAAAACATACTACTTTAGCACTCTGTTTTCATACAGCAGGGAGCACAAAGTGAATGTACAATTTACGCTGCTTATTCTACATAACAGTAAAGAGTTTCAAACAAACAGGACAATTAAAAACCTCCATGTAAAATGTCTTGCTGGAAATCAGAAGCACTTGTGTTCGAAGTAGTATGATTCTAAAAAGATGATCCTATTGGAAAAGGGAAATCAGATTGTTGATTTCGATTGTGAGGGCAATATTAAATAACTCTAAGATGTTTTGAGGCATAGGGGAGGTAAGAAAGAAATGAGAAATTATTAGGGAAAAAGAAGAGGAGAAGGCGTTCCAAATGCTCTGATGATGCTACATGATAGAGCATCAGAATATAGTTTCACAATGAATCTTGTAGATTGACATTTCATCCCAACCTGATGTCTGACTCAAAGAAGTCTGATACTGCATAATATTGTGCAAACAACTGCTTCTTAACTGCAGATCTAGTAACTGACATGAAAACTATGACGGCAAAGCCACTTCATAATTAATTAGTGATCAATGTCACTGGGTGGGTTTCCTAAGGCAATGCAAAGCCTAAAACGAAACTCATCAAAGAGCTGAAAACCAATAAAATAGTTTGTTTATTCTTTTTAACCCGTTACATCAATAAGGAAGAGTTTTCATTTACCCTCACTGTGAAAAATTAGAAAGACATTAGTTTCATTCCTGGACTATATTCAATACTCCTGAAGATTCTGTTCCAAAAAACATCAATGGTAAGTTGGATTTGCATTGATATAGAGCTATTCATGACTTCTGCACATGCCAGTGTGCTTCACAGATAGTGAAGAATCTTTGAAACATTGTGATTGAGTTGTGGAATAAATATTAGCCAAAACACTTGGAAGACCTCCTCTGATCTTCTTCAAAATTGTACCATTAGATCTTTTCCATTCTACTGAGGGCAGATATCTAATCTGAATGATGGCACGTCTGATAGTAAAGCATTCCCTTAAGTACTGCACTAAAGCACCTGGCTAGGCTCAAATATCTGGAATGAAACTGGAGCCCAAAATACTCTGACCAAGAGTTGAGTTGAGTATGCTGATCAGTGAAGTACAACTGACACTGAAGGCAATTGGGAGAAATAGGCTAGCAAATGTCTTATTAATTAACACACATTCATCCTATGAAATATCGGTACATTTATGAAAGAAAACTGCAAAATACTCACTCAGAAATGTTTCATTACAATGAAGAGACTTAGATCCATTCCAATATCTGTCAACAAGATCTAGAAACTTATCCATGAGATTTGTATTAAAAAAAATTTCAGCAGCTCCTCCACATTCTACAGACACTAAGTCAGTGGACATCGATTGAACTGTCTGTAAAATGGAAATCATAAACCAAACAATAGTGAAAAATTCAGTTTTAACTGTTTTCTCACAACCCCACAAAATAATACATCAGCTGATGTCAAATACATTGCAGCATTTGCTCAATCTACCAACTGGCAAAATAAAGTTCAATTCCTTGCAATAATAGTCTGATTTTATTAAAGGAAGAAAATCATCTTCAAAGCATTTACTGAAAACTGTAAGTCAATCCATTGCCAGTTATCACTGCCACACTGTGGAAGTACGGTATTGTCCTCAAAGGACAGATTTACAATGCTTACATATTTCTCCCTCATTAAGGAAGAGTTTTCACATAGGACAAACTTGAGCAAGCTGGACATGCTAGGGTTGGCAACAGACTGCACTGTGTTGGATGGAGACCAGCATCCGAGGCCACTGTAGTGGGTTACCATGTTTAGTGCATCCTGTCTACTGGTAGCATATGATTTTGTCCATTCAAATGATCAGGTTTCACAAGGTAGGCTGCTCTGGAAGGTTAATCACATGGAATCTAGAGAGAGCTGGCAAATTGGATACACAATCGGTTTGATGGTCAGACACAGGGGGTAATAGTGGAAGGATGCTCGTCAGACTGGAGGGCTGTGACTGGTGGAGTGTCTCAGGGGATGGTGCTGGGTTCAATGCTGTTTGTTATGCTTATCAATGATTTGGATGAGAATGTACAAGACTTGATTAGTAAGCCTGCAGATCACACTAAAATAGGCAGTATCGTGGACAGTGAGGAAGGTTATCAGAAATTAGATTAGATTAGATTACATTACAGTGTGGAAACAGGCCCTTTGGCCCAACAAGTCCACACCGACCCGCCGAAGCGCAACCCACCCATACCCCTACATTTACTCCTTACCTAACACTACGGGCAATTTAGCATGGCCAATTCACCTGACCTGCACATCTTTGGACTGTGGGAGGAAACCGGAGCACCTGGAGGAAACCCACACAGACACGGGGAGAACGTGCAAACTCCACAGAGTCAGTCGCCTGAGGCGGGAGTTGAACCCGGGTCTCTGGAGCTGTGAGGCAGCAGTGCTAACCACTGTGCCACCGCGCTGCCCAAGGTTGCAGCAGAACCTTGTTCAGCTGGGCAAGTGGACGGAGAAATGGCAAATGGAATTGAATATAGATAAGTGTGGGGTGTTGTATTTTGGAAAGTCAAATCAAGGTAGGAGTTTCATGGTGAATGGTAGGGCCCTAAGGCGTATAATGGAACAGAGGACCTTGGAGTTCAGGTGCAGTGTTCTCTGAAAGTAGAGTAACAGGCAGACAGGGCAGTGAAGACAACTTTTGGCACACTGGCTTTCACCAGTCAAGGCATTGAGTATTGAAGTTGGGAAGTTATGTTACCATTGTACAGGACATTGGTGAGGCCACACTTGGAGTGTTGTGTTCAGTTTTGGTCACTGTGCTATAGGAAGGATGTTATTAAATTGGAAAGAATGCAGAAGGAATTTATAAGAATGTTGCCAGGTCTCAAGGGACTGAGTTAGAAAGAGAGAGAGAGAGATTTTACTTTTAAGAGCATGGGGGATCATATAGAAGTGTATAAGATCATGAGAGGCCTGGATAGAGAGAATGCACTCAGTCTTTTTCCCTGGGTTGGGAATCAAGGACTAAAGGGCATCAGTTTAAGGTAAGATGGGAAAGAATAAAAGGGAACCACAGGGGAAACTCTTTTACACAGAGGGTGGTATGCATATGGAATAAGCTGCCAGTTGAAACGGATGCATTAACAACACTTAAAAGGTATTTGGACAAATACATGACGATAGGAAAGCATTTGAAGAATATGGGCCAAGTGCAGGGAAATGGGGTGAGTGTGGATGGACATTTTGGTCAGCATGAATCAGTTTGGGCCAATTGGCCTGTCTCTGTGCTGTAGTACTCTATGACTTTATAACTTTAAATGCAGGATTTACACTTTGACATAGGTAGGATACCAACAAGAGAGTGGATAATAGTTTTTAAGCATGCACTTGAACAATATGCCTCATGCTGAAAGCTTTAAAATAACAATTAATTTCTGAATTAGCTTTTCCCTGCAGTAGAAGATTACTGATATACCTTGGAACTAACTAGATGCGTTGGAATCTGTGTCTTTTTATAAAAGGGCAAAGGCTGCAAAAACGTGATTGAAAAGTTTTAAGCCAGTAACCTGGATAAGATTCAATCAGG
>NC_057738.1:25035055-25054265 GCF_004010195.1 Chiloscyllium plagiosum
GTACAATGCCCTGTACAAGCAAAGCATAACACCGTTATTTTTATGTTCAATTCCTCTCATAATAAAATTTAACATCCCATTAGCTTTTCTGGCCATGCGCTGTACCTCATACTAAGTTTTTGTGACTTGTGCACAGGAATACTTAAATCCCTCTGCACCTTATAATTCTGCAGTCATTCTCTGTTTAAGTAATATTCTACTTTTTTATTTTTCCGGTCAAAGAGAATAACTTCACATTTTTTCACATAACACTCTGCCTGCCAGATTGTCTTTCTTACGTCTTCTTTGCGATGTTACTTCCCACCTATCTTGGTGTCATCTGGAAAGTAAGCTATATGCCTGCTCTTTTGGGTCAGTGGGGAGTTCCACTACTCTGGAAATGGGGTGGAATGGGTAGTCCATTACACTAGTATGAAATACTGCTTCACTCCAAAGTGGACAAATTCTATACAGTATTTAGGATGCCTTAAGAATAGCTTTCGTTAGTCATTACCAACAACAAACCAAACTGCAATAATATAATACCATAAAGGCTTAGTGCATGACATTTTATTCTCAACTTCAACAGCAAATAATATATTTTTAAAAACATGCTTCCATTGCTAGTTCTCCAAATAATAGTATCATTTCTAGAATGGAAACTTAGCATTTGAGTTCCACTAGAGGGCGCTTGAACATAATTTCAATCCTAATACAGTAGCACCTCAACATACGAACGACCCTGTTCACGAACAAATCAGTTTACAAACAGGATTGTACGTAAAATTTTGCTTCAACGTACGCACAAAATTCAAGGTACGAACGCAAAAAGCCTGTGTGCGACCACGTGATCTTATTGTTCTGCTTTGCTACGCGCTTGTTGAACGCAAAAGCTCTCGGGCCCCGCGTGATCTCATTCAGTTCGTCTTTGGCGTGTGCGGTGTGAACAGCGTTCGTTGCTATGTCCAAGCATTCTTACGCTATCTGAACAATGGGAAACATTGATTCAGTTCGCGAACCGGGTCCCGGAACGGATTAAGTTCGCAAGTCGAGGCGCTACTGTATTTGTGTGTAGCTCCTGCTGGTAAATGCAGTCAAACAACATTATTGCTGAAATGGGATTAAGGGTAGGATTCACTACACAATTTCTGAGCGAGTCTTGACACTCAACCAATTTTAAAATGTTCAACCAATTTAGTCACCGCGTCCAAAACTGAAGGAAAAATTTGAAGTCACACTTAGGAATCTGAAATATATTTTCCTTTTGAATGTTAGCATCTTTTAAGTTAAAGGAGGGTGACAGAAATATTACATAAAAAGTAATATTAAGTCTCTCTTTTAAGTGCCCATTACATCATGAACCATATTTGACCATTCTGATGCTTTACTACACTAGTGCAGCAAAAATATCTCATGGGAATATTTTCAATAAAATTTCAAAATGATTGTGATGTTAAAATAACTCGTTCATTAGCATGGATTTAGGCAAATCACAGATCAATTGTACGAATTGGGAATAATTGCTAATTAAGGCCGTTGGGCCTGTTTTACCACTCAAATAGACCATAAGTAATCTTTTATTCACTTCAACCCCTTTTACTCACCTTTGCTTCATAGTTTACAATCTGACTGAAAGCTCCATCTTCGCAGCTTTTTGAAGAAAGAGTTCCAGATTTCCACTCCAGCATGAAGAAAATGTTATTTTCCTAATAGCTGACTCTAATTTCTGATGCCTCCTTCTCTGGATTGCATTCAGAGGAAATTGTTCTTCAGTGTCAATCTTGTCACATTATTTTAAATACCTTGGCCAAGTCATCCACAATTTTATATACTTAAGGGAGTATAAGTCAAGTTTATATAACTTGTTTTCCTATTTCAACCATCTAAGCTTGCCTTTGCTCTGGTGAACCAGCACTGCTCCCTATATAAGGTCCTAATGGCCAGATGAAGAGTCAAAACATGAGTTTGCTGTCTCTCCATGGATGCAGTCTGACCTGCTATGATCTCCAGATTTGTTGTCAGAGAGTAATAGAGTCATCTCCAGTGCAGATTCCAGCATCTGCAGTAATTTATTCATAACCGCTAGAAACTCTGTTTTTCTCTCCCACTGCTGCCAGACCAGCTGAGTATTTCTGCCACTTCGATTTTATTTCAGATTGCCAACATCCACAGCGTTTTACTTTTATCATTATATCTTCCCTATGTTGTGGTTCCTCCCTACTGAATGTAGGAATGCAGTCCCAAACTGAAAGCACCGTTACAATAGATCTCAAGATTAAAATTAGGCTTGAACATTAATTCAGAAATTGATATTCAACTTTGATATCTAAAGTGCATACTATTGAGCTCATATAAACCTTATTATGTTAAATTATGGTGATCATGTTGTGGGTGTAGGGAAGTGAATAGTGAGATGTTCAGGGGCTGGGGATAGAAAGCACCATCTGCCCAGGGTTTAATTTTGTGTCCCTTTTATAAAGTTGCTTTAAGTGGTGGGGCAGGAGAAACTGGACTGTAGTCCTGAAGGCAGAGAAGGTTAAGAGAAGATTTATTACATGTTTCATTTTGATATGAAACCAGCGTTAAATCAATTCTAGATTTAGCATATGTGAAGTAATATGTGGTCAACTGCAGAATGCACTAACAATTTGTTAGATTCTGCTTTGAAGAGGGGAGCAGAGCATTAATGTACAATCTGAGTTTGCACTTTGCTATTAAAGTCTGATGTGTGATTTAGAGATTTTCTTACATGCTTTGCGTGCTTCTCAGTTAGGTCAACAAGTGCTTTGGCTGAGTTTGTGCCTGTTAACAATGGGAGACTCCTGCACACCCCCTCAGCCCCCACCCCCCCCACCACCTCATGAATTGCAGACACATCAGAGAAGAACCGGGAAGACTGGTTGAGGGAGACAGACCAGACTGTGGTTCTCCTTGAATAGGACAGTATTAAAGGTGAAAGAAACAAGAGAAGGTGAGTAGAAAACATGACGGAATGTGGAGGTGCTGGGTGGAGAATGAGTGCATACAAAAATGCAACATTTTTCAAAGAGCACAAACATCTAGATTGACAAGCAATACTTCAGAACACTGAGTGATCGCAGTCTTGTGGAGACAGAAACCCATTTAACCTTCTATACATTAAGTTCTCCTCAGGAAATCAATTTCTTCATATTTGCATTTTAATCAATTTCACATAAAGACAAAACTTACTACAAGCTAATAAACTGTTAATCAAACAAAGCTACAAATTTCTTTTGCGTAAACAACCCAACAGGGTCAAATCAATTAGAGGTTTGGAGTTTAGTTAATCCTTGTCATTTGTCCAGCTTTTTATTTGCTGATATGGTTGCAAACGACCTCCTTTTGAATGCTTGTCTGAGCTCCAAGAATATTATGCCTGTTCCCTTAAAGCTAGATATCCCATGGAACTCTTACATTATCCTGTGATTCCCAAAAGTAGAAAATATTACATCAGGAGACCAAAGTTTACACATAAATCTGCTTGTTTATATTTACATGTACATTAACTAATACACAAGGCCTAACTGATGCAGAAAGATTCAAAAACAGCTGAGTTAATAAAGCAGTAACATTGGAATTAACCAAGAAAGAAAATGGATTGACTTCATAGAAGAATTAATCAGACAAATTTGATGCAATAGAAGCAATTACTACAATTGACTAAAATTGTAGTATGAAGAAAGGAGCAAGGATTAACAAAGGAAATCCACAGATTAGGAAATAGGTAAACTTCCATTGGTAGATTGGGCAATTCTGCAAAACTTTCTTCAATGCTAACGGAAAGTATTTTAAGTTCTCCAAAATGTTAGAGGTAAATGAACTATCTACTACAGGAAATTACATCCTATTAACAGAATCAAACAGATTAAAGTAGAACAGAATACAGCAGTGACAGTTGTTGCTAATGTATTGTATGGGTCAGTTTCAAAGTCACTGATCTGCAATCTCCAGATATGGTCAATGTTTCAAAACTTAACATTTAATGATGGGGTGATTCATATCCTGTACATTAAAAATAATCTTTAATGACTTTACCATTTTGCGTAACTTTTAATGATTGAAGATTTGGAGTGCAGCTTTCCAATAGCCATAGAAAGTCATATAGCACAGAAACAGATACTGTGGTCCATGCTGACCACGTGTCCTAAATTAATCTACTGCCATTTGCCTGTGCTTGGCCCATATCCCTCAAAACCCTTCCTATTTAATTACCTGTCCATATGCCTTTTAAATGTAATTATACAAGTCTCTACCATTTCCGCTGGCAGCTTATTCCATATGTGCACCACCCTCAGTGTGAAAACATTGCCCCATAGGTCCCTTTTAAATCTTACCCCGCTCCCCTTAAACCTATGCTGTCTAGTTTTGGACTCCTCTACCCTGGGGAAGAGACCTTGACTATTCACCTTATCTATTCCCCTCATGATTTCAAGGTTATCCCTCAGCCTCCAACACTCCAAGGAAAGAAGTCCCAACCTACCAGCCTCTACTCATAACTCAAACCCTCTAGAGCTGGCAACATTTTTGTAAATTTTTTCGGTATTCTTTCTAGTTTAACAACATTCCTGAAACGGGACAACCAGAATTGTACGCAGTATTCTAAAACTGGCCTCACCAATTTTTCCTACAGCCACAACATGACTTCCCAGCCCCTATGCTCAACGCTCTGACCAATGAAAGCAAGCATGCCAAACGTCTTCTTCGCTACCCTATCAGTGACACGACCGTTAAGGAACTATGAATCTGCACCCCTGGGTCTTTGTTCAACAACACTCCTCAGAGCTCTACCATTAATTATGTAAGTCCTGTCCTGGTTTGTCTTACCAAAATTCAACAGCTAGCATTTATCTAAATTAAATTCCATCTGCCACTTTTTGGACTGTTAGCCCATCTGATCAAGATCTCATTATACTCTTAGATAACTTTCTTCACAGTCCACTATACCACCAATTTTGGTGTCATCTGCAACCTTAGCAGCCATACCTTCTATATTCTCACACAAATCTTTGATATAAACTTTGAATAATAGTGGACCCATCCAGTCTACCAGCATTTCACGTGGCTGTCAACAATACAAATATCTCCGGAAGGCCTGTAATGTTTTATTTTGTTCACGACATAAGGGTGTGCTGGCCATGCCAGCATTTATGGCCCAATCTTAATTGTGGTGATTAGCCACCTTTTGGAAATGCTGCAGTAAGTGTAGTGTAAGTTCAACTACTGATAAACAGCTCCAGATTCTGATCCAGCCTTTATACCGCCAATGCTAATTGACAAATCAGGTTCACATTAATATATTTAATTTATAAGGTGCAAACTGCATTTGATAATACTATAAACATTTGTAGTTTAAATCTTCATACTGGATTCTTACACAAATTAATCAACATGACCCGGTTCCACGGTGAACTCAGTTCCAAGCAACATATTGTACTTTGTTGAAGTCAGCAGATTCACTTCTAGCTATTTCAACCTACAGCACATGGACTGCAACGGTTCATGAAGGCATCTCACCACCACCTTCTCAAGGGCAACTAGGAGCAGGCAATAAATGTTAGCTAGCCCACATCCCACAAGTGAATTAAAAAATTCCCAAGTGTACGTAATATAATAAAACTATCCCTAGTTGCCAATGCTTAATGAGTAACATAGGTTAAAAAGCAACTCTGCTCCTTTCTTTAAAAAAAAATCTTTGCAGTGGCTAACACGAGAGAGGTATTTATTCACTGTCATTTCAGTCATTCTCAGAGTATTACAAGTTTGATGTTGCATGCAAATCAAATTGCCAAAGATCTTTTCCTGAAAGACATTGGAAATAGATTTTTATAATCTGGCAATTGTCACAATTAATTTTCCTGAAGTAAGTTTACAAGATACCAGACTGAACTAATTCAACTTCACAAATTGTCATTGTAGGATATGAACACAATTACTAGCTCAGCACCCTAACCCTGAGCTTCCAATTCTATCTTATCATGACATTAATACCTTCAACTTCATTGGCAATTCCACCACTCCACATAAGGATCAGTCAACTCACCACAGGCAACATATCAGACCTGAAATATAACAAAGAAGTGCAGATGCTGGAGATCTAAAACAAAAACTGTTAGCAAAACCCAGATCTGGTAGCATCTCGGGAGAGAGAAACAGTGCTAACATTTCAAATCCAATGACTCTTCTTCAGAACTGTCCCAATGCTGCCAGATCGGTTAAGGCTTGCCAGCAATCTGTTTTTGTTTGGGTCAGATCTGAACCTCTTGCGGTTGTGGATTGCTTGGGATCAGATCTTAGTGATCTCATTTTTGGGGTAAATTGGTGCTGAAAATGGTTGAAGAATAACATGGAGATCCTGCTGATATTTATATATTACTCTTGAAATAGATGTAGAAAATACTACTCAGTTCAACTATGGCTGCTGGATCCACATTCTCACCACTTCAGGTACGGGTTTCTTTGGAATCACAGAATTGTTTCAGTGTAGAAGACTGCCTTTGGGTCATCATGACTTTACTGGCTTTCTGAGCATTTCCAATTTTTTTACATAAATGCAAAGGACATGGGTTTCTCTGGCTAGCCCAGCATTTATTGCCCAACACTAATTGCCCTTCAGAAGGTGGGCATAAGCTGTCTTCTTGAACAATGACAACCATTTTGTATAGTTACAAGTACAGTGCTGTTCGGGAGAGAAAGCTAGAACTTGGACCAGCAACACTGAAGGAACAGTGATAGGCTTCCAAGTCAGGGTGATAAGTAGCTTACCAACGAACATGCAGGTGGTGGTGTTCACATCATCTGATACTCAAGATCTTCTAAATGGTAGAAGTCATGCGTTTGGAAGGTGCTGTCTCATGACCTGTAGCGAATTTCTGCAGTGAATCTTGGAGGTGGTGGCAATCTCCTGCCCTTCTCCACATCCCTGCCCATTGGTTCTATTTAAATAATCATCTAAATGCCCTCTTGAATGCCTCATTTGAACATGTCTCCATCAAACAGGCAGCACATTCCAGACCTGGCTACTCGCTGCATGAAAACATTACATTTGTATATTTTGCAGAACAGTTTAAAATTATGATCTATAGGGTAACTATCTTGCAGCTATAGCTAACAGTTATGCACTTCCCCGTAAAAGGAAACTCCTGGTGGTCATCAGAAATTTTGCAGCTATGTCTGCACAGTGAAAATCCATGGGAAAATGTTTTAAATTCCAATTTGACTCTAACTGGAGTCAAAACAAAGGTGGATACACCAGGAACACAGGATGGCAGATAGCCTTGGCACTAGAAAGTTCTAACGATCATGTTACATTATTTCTTGAACAAATAGGAACTCATTGTTATTAGAATGTACATTTGGGGTGCCATATTTAATTCTGAGTCACTAGAGATATGTGCCCAGCAACAATGCATCTATTCACTAGCCGCAGGGAGAAGTAAAAGAGATTAGCTCAACCAAGATCTAGGTTTTTGAATCTAACTTGGAAAGCAGAAGACATAACTTGATGGAAGGACCATTTGTAAGTAAAATCTCAAACAGATTAAACTAATTTATTGTTGAATTACATTAAAAATCAACTTGATATAGTGCCAATGAACGAGAAAATCTGAGCAAACTGTTCAAAAACAAAATAGCTACCGCGACAACAATGACAGTTTCACCTCACCCAATTGGTTGAGAGGCTGATGATCGGTGTTGTCACATGTAACAAGATATAGTGAAAAGTGTTGTTGTGTGCATGATACAGGCAGATCATACCATACCAAATATATCAAGATAAGGGAACTGAGTGCAGAATACAGTGTTACAGCTGCACAGAAGGTGCAGAGTGAAAGACAGAGATCAACATTAACACTTGAGAGGTCTGTTCAAAAGTCTGATAAGTGGGGAAGAAGCTATTCTTGAATCTATTCGCATGTCTATTCAAACTTTAATATCTTCTGCCCAATGGAAGAGGGTGGAAGAGAGTATAACCAGGGTGGGAGTGGTTTTTGATTATGTTCGTTGCTTTCCTGAGGCAGTAGGAAGTATAAATGGAGTTAATAGCTGGAAGACCGGTTTGCATAATGGTCTGGGCTATGTTCATGACTTTCTGTAGTTTCTTGCTGTCTTGGGTTGACATACCACACTGTTGTACATCCAGATAAGATGTTTTCAATGCTGCTTCTATAAAAAATTGTGAAGAGTCCTTATTGACATGTCAAGTTTCTTTCACCTCCTGAGGTAGTAGAGATGTTATTATGCTTTCTTGACCCTCACATTAATGTGAGTGGACCAGGACAGATTGTAGGTGATCATCACTGTGACGACGCGGCTCCTTTAACAAAGTTGTGTTGTCCTTGGTTTTTTTCAAAAGTGTTTTACAAGGCACAGATTCCAAAATGTCTGGCTTGATCTACTTGAAGAAGCTTTTAAATTAAAAAAAATACACTTGTATAATAAAAGGGGAGTGGCCAGTTCTCCCAGTTCAGCTTTCCTTTGGTTTGGTTTAGGTTGGGTTTTGGCACCCTGGCTATTCAGAGCAAGTAGTCAGGTTTGTTTGAGGCTGTTGGTTAAAGAAACAGCTACATTGAAGATGGTGTTCCATGCTGAATCTCTCTGCCATCTCCCTCTCTCTCCAGTCACGGTGGGCGGCACGGTGGCACAGTGGTTAGCACTGCTGCCCCGCAGCGCCAGAGACCCGGGTTCAATTCCCGCCTCAGGCGACTGACTGTGTGGAGTTTGCACGTTCTCCCCGTGTCTGCGTGGGTTTCCTCCGGGTGCTCCGGTTTCCTCCCACAGTCCAAAGATGTGCAGGTCAGGTGAATTGGCCATGCTAAATTGCCCGTAGTGTTCGGTAAAGGGGTAAATGTAGGGGTATGTGTGGGTTACGCTTCGGCGGGGCGGTGTGGACTTGTTGGGCCGAAGGGCCTGTTTCCACACTGTAAGTAATCTAATCTAATCTAATCTAATCTAATCAGTCAGACCGTGTTTGATTTTACCTTTTATTTGCCAAGGGGTGTTTATAGGGATTGTTGCAGGTATTTAGAACCGTATCATTAAATTGGGATAGTCTGTTCGGCTTTTGGATACGATAAGTTATTCTGTATTCTGTTCTCTTCTGTATGAGTTTCACTCGGTAATCTTGCATATAAATTCTGTTTTGTTTGAAACAAAGTGGTTGGGCCAGCTGCACCTCTCCTGGAATATCCACTCTACCCCTGCTTAAAACTACTAGAAATGTTAGGATTCAGGCTACTTTCTTGAGATGTTTTGAGGGGGTCAGGCCTGGTCCATAACAATCACCCCCAGGAACTAGACTCTTTTGACCATCTCCACCTAATCATCAATGATGCAGATAGGGGCGTGTCCTGCATTCCGCTTCCTGAATGGAATAATCAGCTCCATCATTTTACTGACATTGATGGAGAGATCTTTACACCATGTTGCAAACCACTCAGTCTCTTTCCCATATTCTGTCCCATCATTATTTGAGATCAGACTTACAATCGTGCTGTCGTCATAAACTTGTAAATGGAGTTGGGGTGGAATTTGACCACACAGTGGTGAGTGTATAAGGTGCACAGTATGGGCTGAGTACACAAGCCTTGTGGCACTCCAGTGTTGAGGATTATGAAGGAGGAGATGTTGATGCTTATTCCTACTGATTGTGGTCTATGAGTCAGGAAATCAAGGATCCACTTAGATTAGATTAGATTACTTACAGTGTGGAAACAGGCCCTTCGGCCCAACAAGTCCACACCGCCCCGCCGAAGCGCAACCTACCTAATTACCCCTACATTTACCCCTTTACCTAACACTACGGGCAATTTAGCATGGCCAATTCACCTGGCCTGCACATCTTTGGAGTGTGGGAGGAAACCGGAGCACCCGGAGGAAACACACGCAGACACGGGGAGAATGTGCAAACTCCACACAGTCAGTCTCCTGAGGCGGGAATTGAACCCGGGTCTCTGGGGCTGTGAGGCAGCAGTGCTAACCACTGTGCCACCGTGCCGCCCTAAAGGGGGAGCCGAAACCTAGTTCTCAGAGTTTAGAGATGAGCCTGTTTGAAATTATGGTGTTGAAGACGGAACTGTAGTCAATAAATAGGTATAGTTGCTATCCAGATGTTCCAGGGATGAGTATAAGGGCAGGAAAATGGCATCTGCTGTGGACATGTTGGGTCTGTAGGCAAACTGCAAAGGATCAAGGGAATTTGGTAGATTGGAGTTGATGTGGGCCATGACTAACCTCTCCAAGCACTTCATAATTGTTTTCATTGAGGCACACTGCACGATTTTTCTTTAGCACAAGGATGATGGTGGTCTTCTTGAAGCAGGTAGGGACTTCAGATCGTAGTAAGAAATAGTAAGTAGATTGTAGTAAGATATCAGAAGAAGTTTAAACAGAAGCACAGACCAACAATCAATAACTTTCTAAAAGGCACAAATGAAGAGGAAATTATCAGCTACTTGGACAGGAGAGAAAGGGTTACATTTAACTTCTGGGAACTGAATGAAGCCAACAGCAGAAACTCAGAAAACTTTTGAAAGTTGCAGCATACATCCCCAACTAATATCTAATAGTTGAATCCACAGATATGAATTTCAAGACCTGAGGTGGGATTCAGGTGAGTCTGTTAACAATTTCATAACAAGATTCAAAGATTAAGTGAGAAAATACAAATTCAAGCACAGTTAAAAAGCTGCCAGATCAAATGTTTTAGAGTTCTACACACTGAAGTTCAAACATAAATTTGGAAAGGACAAGTTCAGAATATCAAAGTCAAGAGAAAGGAGGCAGGATTGAAGCAATAACAAAAAAAAAGCACACCACTGAGAGAAAGATGTGCAAGATCTGTGGAAACTCACAAGACACCACCTCCAAGTGGTCAGAAGGAAAAAAGAAACAAATCACTGATGGACAGGTAGATGCAGACACTTCAACAAGCATGCAAACCCCTATCTGAAGTTGCTGAAATGACAAATTGCATGTATACAGGATCCAATTATGATAAACTGGAACTAACAAAAGTTACTTATGAAGTTGAGACTCGAAGTTCATACGTTATTGAGATCAAAAACAAAAAAAAAGGGGAACTGAGTCTGTATTCGAGCTGCAGTCAAGCTGGAAAAAACAGAAAGATAATCGAAAACATCAGCAGTAGCACCAGCGAATAGTGGAACTTTAACAAGGTCATCAGAAAGTGATCACTACATGAGCAACATCAAGCAAGACTCCTACAACAAAAGAGTAATATGTACAATATCACCTGCACCTTGTGCAAACTCACCAGGAGGACTATATTAGTTATTTTCCAGCCCTCTGGGATCCTCTCCGATTCCAGTGATTGCTGAAAGATCACCACCAATGCCTCTAAAATCTCCTCAGCTATTTTCTTCAGAATTCTGGGGTGTAGTCCATCTAGTCTGGATGATTTACTCACCTTCACACCACCTCCTTCGTTATGGTTACTGCACTCCCTTTTCTCTCTGATTCCCTTGAAGTTCTGGTATACTGCTAGTATCTTCCACCGTGAAATGTGACAAAAATTACCTATTCAGTTCCTTTGCCATTTCTTTGGTCCTCATTACTACTTCTGCAGCCTCATTTTCCGGTTATCCAAAGTCCACTCTTGCCCCTCTCACCTTTCAGAAATCTTAAAAAAACTATTGTATTTTTGTAATATGGAGATTGCAAGAAGATCTGGACAATATCTGAGAAGTGGCAAGTAACATTCATGCCACACCAATGCCAGGCAATGACCATCTAATATGAGATAATCTAACCACCATCCCCTGACATTCAGTAGTGTTATCATCACTGAATCTCCCAATATCAACATACTTGGGGTTACCATTGATCAGAAACTGAACAGGACTCATCCTATAATACGATTACTACAAGAGTACGTCAGAGACTAGGAATACTACGGTGAGTAACTCCACTTTTGCCCCTCCCCCCAAAGGCTTGTCCATCTAGAAGGCACAAGTCAGGAGTGTGATGAAATACTCTCTACTTGTCTGGATGGGTGATGCTCCAACAACACTCAAGTAGCTTGGCAACGTCAGAACAAAGCAGCCCACTTGATTGCTCCACATCCATAAGTATCCAGTCCCTTCACCACTGACGCTTAGTAGCAACAGTGCATTATCTAAAACATGCACTCAAATTCACCAACGATCCTTAGACAGCTCCTTCCAAACCCATGGTCACTTCCATCTAAAAGGACAAGAGTAAAAGGTATATGGGACACCATCATCTGCAAGTTCGTCTCGAAGCCACTCATCATCCTGACTTGGAAATATCTCACTGTTCCTTCACTGTCATAGAAGCATAGGATCCCTACAGTACATAAAGAGGCTATTATCACCCCATTAAATCCTCACCCGACCCTGGAAGAACATCACACTCTAACTCAGCCCCCAGACTCATCTCCATAACTCCACATTTAGCTTGGCTAAACCACCTAGCCTGCACGTTATGGGCTAATTATCATGGCCAATCCACTTAACCTACAAATCTTTTGGCCGGCTACTGGGTGACAATCCCAGAATTCTCTCTGCAGGGAATTGTGGGTCACCTACAACATGTGGTCTGCAACAATTCAAGAAGGCAGCTCGCCACCATATTGTCAAGAGCAATAAATGCTGGCCAGCCAACAATGCCCAGGTACCATGAGTGAATAAAAACTCACTTAACATATATGTATATCCTCGTGAATATTCAACTGTGTCATCCTCATTACATGCCTTCCCACCTATTTTTGATTCATCTGCAAACAGCTGACAGTGCATGCACTTCATCATGCAAGTTGTTCATATATATTGTGATTAACTGTGGTCCCACCTGTGACATCTCACCAGCTACAAGCCTTTATCCCAATGCTTTATCTTCTTTTAGTTAGTCAATCCTCCATCTATGGGCTTTTATTAACTAGCCTAATGTGTGGTACCTAATCCAATGCTTTTTGGAATTCCAATTATATTACATCTACCAGTTCCCCTTCATCTGGCCTTCTTGTTATCTCTTCAAAGGGCTAATAAATTTGTGAAGCATGATTTCTTCATCATGAAACCATGCTGCCCTTGTTTGATTTTTATTATGTGCTTTTAAAATGCTCTACTATTACATCTTAGCAGTTTTCCAATCTTTTGGGACTCTTCCTGAAAAATGAGGTAAGATTAGGTACCAATAAGATGTTAATGTTTGTATGTGGGCTTCTTCACACACACGAGGGAGGTTCAAACCTTGGATGGATTGTTGGACGTCTTGTTTTCTCAACATCATAAATCTAATTTTTTTCAATTGTGCTTTATTTTACCAAATTATTCACATTGTTTTGGGGTTGTGGAGTTCTGGAGTATTAGCAATATCCAAAAAGGTTTTGTGCCCGTTTTACTACTAATTTCAGTGTAGTCTTGCCAGTTTATACATCTTAGCTACATTGCAACATGTAGAAAGTCTCAAAGCTCTCAGTTAAATGATATGCATACAGGCATAGGCTGTGTCTATTTCTTCAGCACTACTTCATGTTGTTGTGTGTGTAAAATTGACTCCTTTTTATAGTCAGTATTGAAATTCAATTCAACTGTTTTCATTCTTCACGCCTTCTTGTCTTTCCACACTATAGATTTAACTGGATTAACTAAATGATTACACTTCCTTTTGTTTCACTTGTGTAGGGAAAATTTCTGTATTCTTTAGTTAACCATTTCTGTTAAAATGGTTAAAATTTGGAGGCTGGAGGTTTGAAATTTAAAGCAAGAGCCCTTGTTGCAACACAGCATTTTTGAGGGTTCACATGCATCTTTCCTGTTTTGCTTTTATCTCATATTCTTTCTATCTCCTGTATGTATCAACTGCCATCATACAGGTACTACAATATGGGAACAGAAGTTTTCTTGCAGTACCATGTCCATTCTTGGCCTTTGGGCATGAGAATTAACTTTAATTTCAACTGGCAGGTCAAAATACCTCTAAATGCAAGAAGAGTGCCGAGGGCCTAACCAAGAGTCAGTAATCCAAACCATAAGTAATCCAAACTGTTCAAACTGATTAAGACAGAAAGATCGTAACAATTTATCAAGGACAGAATTTACAGATACAGAACAGTGTGATGGGGTCACATGTAGCACAACGTGAACCCAAGATCATAGTTGACGTCGTCTTCACGGGTACACAATCTTGGGTCACGCTCCAACACACTGTTCTGTACCTGTAAAATCTTCCTTACTGTCCCGTTTTGACACCATCATCTTGACAAATTGGCATGATCTCTCTGTATTGATTAGTTTTTACAGTTTTGCATTACTTATTACTTTGGTTAGACCCTTGGGGCATGTGACTCTTATACCTATTATGTTATTTCAGTCATTTGGTTTGTCTCCAGCGCCACCTTATTTTTAACTTTTTGTAATTATCCGCTGCCTCAATTAATAGGAATATAGGTCATCCCTTCATTTGTTATTCAGAAGTTGACACTTTACTCACACCGTCTGATACTCTTGGTCACCTGCAGAGACCTATTATTAAGCCTGTCGACACTTCACTCACACCAGGGGTATGATCTTTTGATCTCTCTGCCTATAAATTCTGTGCCTGTGCGCTTCTCTCTCACTTCACCTGATGAAGGGGCAATGCTGCAAAAGCTTGTGATTTCAAATAAACCTGCTGGACTATAACATGGTGTCTTATGACTTTCTTAACTGGCAGAATAGGCTTGAAAGACTGAATGGACTACTCCTGTTCCTATGTTCCCCTTCTTTGTTAGGCTACTCTATTCAAAATTAGAAAATTAATTTCAATGTACATTTTTCCATAAGCAATGAATAAGAAATTAATAGCCTGCTCATTTGACTTTGTATAAACCTATTAACAACTAACTTTATTCTTTATCCAGATGTTCACCACTGGAATCTTATTCAAACGAAATTGCTGATCACCCAATTACCCAGTCCATGCTGTCCTCAATGGCTTCCCTATCACATGACACAGTGAGTCTTAAAATTCTCATCTTCTAATTTGCAAATCTGCTCTGGAACACCTGATCCTATATCCCATCTCAAACTCATTGTGAAGCTGAATAGTTTTATTTTGCTCCATTTAATCTGTTCCACATTTTGTGGTGGAGCAAGTTAATTATCATAGCCTTTCTGAACCCCTCCAATTTAACGTATCCATAACTTCAGAAACTATGTATATGTCTCTAACTTGCTGCTCGTCCCAGCTTCAAAACTTGACTGATCGCCCCTTTTCTCCCCAATTCCCTAAGCTGCTCCCTGTTCCTATTGTTGCATTGTAAACATTGATTCAATAACATAAGTAATATAAGGAGGCATAGATGTCCAGTCCCCCATGGCTCTGTCCCATTTCACATCAAACTTTCTGTTCCACTGCATCTCATTAAACACTGTACATCAATTTCAAGCATAATAGCCCCACCCAAATCAACAATAGTATACATAGCTGGAAACTAGTATTTCATCAGGCATGATCCTCACCCAGCATCCTCTCATCCTGTTGAATGTTCCCTACCCTCAAACTTGAGTCAAGACAGTGTAATTAGTTCTAACTTCTGAATCTAATGGAATAAGGTCACACTCCAGAGGCTTCAACACTTCATCAAGGCTGAATGTTTAGTGCAAGAATGACGGGAAATTGTGCCGTCAGAGATTTTGCTTTTCGAATGAGAGATTAAGCAGATGGTCTGGCTACCTCTGGTAGATGTCAAACATCCTGTAACACAAACTGAAGATGATCAAGGTAGATTTCAATGATGTCATGACGAATCCTTAACCATCACTAAAATAGATTATCCTGTCATTATGCTGTCACAAGTCCTGCATTACAACAATGATTACCATTGCAAAAGTATTTAATCAATTGTGAAGTCAGCTGGGACATCCTGAGATTATGAATATTGTATAAATGCAAGTTTTTTCATCTTTGACAAAGCAGCACTACATTAAACTGAACTGTTAGATCAGAACATATGCTAAAACATGTTTGACCCCAAAACTCAAACTGTAAGATAAAAGCACTATGTTGGAAATAATGTGACACATATTCAATTCAATAAGCAAAGCTTTCTTAATATAAAACTTATCCAAGAGACTATGCTTTTTAAGATTCTGAAAGTGTTCAGATATTTTCTTAGTTTTTTGCAATGTCATAATTAGTCACAAATGTGCTGTCATTATAAGAGATGCCCTTGATTAAAAAAAGCAAGCTATACTGCAGTTGACGTCACATGGCATAATAACACTTCATTCAAAGACCGTCATCAAAGCAGCAAAAACTGGCTGACCCTCATATCCCTCATGAACCTGCTATCAGTCAAGAAAGATAGACTGAAACTGGAAGAAGCCAGAATCAAAAACGCCAGAACAGATTTAAAGACAATGCAGGCTATCTTACCTGGCAGCAACACACCTTGTCTCTTCCAAAATTGTAATGCATTAGGGCTTGCAGAACATCGCAGCCTGTGTTCTTACATCTTGCAAATAAGTTGCATTTCTCCAATATTAAATTTCAAATCACATTAGTTTACATCACCCGGTTATATTTGCAATTTTGACTTTGACCCTTATTTCTAAAAAAAAAACTGATTAATTTAATTATCTGTTTTAATTACCCCTCAGCCATTCAATTTGCAAAGTATTTCTATGTATACAGTCAATGTATTTCTAAGATTTATGTCAACTGAGTATGTTACTTGACTGCCTTGTAAACCACTCCTGTATATGTTAAACCAGGTGTGTATGGTAATTTACTTTCTTCAATTCATAAAGTATCATTTTCATAGACCAAATAGCATGCTGTTGCAAGCTTTGTTTATTTTATGCTATTTCTTGATATTCTTAGAATCAATAACTCCAATAAAAAACTTTATACTAGATAATATAAGACATGTTATCTGGCAAATTAATAAACTTTATTTGCTTGCTGGATAAATTGCCAAGTATGGCTGATATGTATTCTCTTCATATGAAGAATACCATTCCTTGGAGGTGGTACAGCAATATTTCCTGATGCGGATGATAAGGTTGTATATATTAAGATGTTGAGTAAATTAGGCCGATACTCGTTTGTGTTTAGAAGAATGAAGGGTGATCACCTTACTTTTTCATTAGATGAGGAAAGTAGAACATGGAAGGACAGTCTCAGGGTAAGGGGTTGATCATTGATAAGGAGAAATTTCTTCATTTAAAGATATGTGAATTGTCTACCCTATTGGATTGTGGATGATCTACTATTGAGTCAACACTGTGGAATCGAAATCCCCTCTAATTGTATTTTATCTGGACTTGATGGATAAACCTTAAAGACACAAGTACTATAAGTAAAAATCAGGCCTCAACACAACCACAAAGGTAGGCTACATTAATTTCAGACACTGCATCACACCAGATATGATACTATTATAGGGACTGAAATTTGGTACATTATCACAACAAGGTGATGGAATAATCACTATCATGAAACCTAATTAAGAAAGAGGAGGCCATTGTCACAACCAATTGCTCCAGACAACATCCATTTACCCCTTTCACTGAAAGAAACAAACCCTTCCATATTATGATCAGCTATGCAGCCAGTGATACTTCACCTTGGTAAACTGGATTGTTTTCAGTTGTGGAAATAACATTAGCACTGATCAAGTCTGTCTAGAGCAGCCCTGAAGGATCAAAAAAGGCGCTATGCATTGACTATCAAGCACGACAATTTCAGGAAATGTGTTAATGATATGTTGATAAGGATCACCATAAAAAGAACAAGAATGAAGTGTTCAGCACTGCAGTCACAACCAATCTGGTCTGTGAACCAAAAATTCTCACCAGAATTACCATCTGTGAAGAACCAAATCAGTGAAGAACTGGGATTGAGAGATTAAAAACATTCAAAGAGTAACAACCAAAACCAGGGATCTGAAATAGCTATGGTTTTGCTGTGGTTCTTCAGTTAAAATTTTCTTTTACCTAATAAGTTGCATTGGCTCTGAAACTTTGGCTGGGGGTTGCTGAGGAAGGGATGAGAATGGAGGTTAATTTGCAGAGGGATTTAAATCGGAAAAGGTTGTTCCATTTAAACCAGCTTAGAATTTTTATTTAGGACTCTTGTTGTGCAGTGGTAGTGTCCTAGCCTCTGGTCAAGTCCCACATGCACTAGAAATGTGCTATAACATCTCTGAACACGCTGCTTAGAAAAAATGTAGAAGTTTTACTTGTATCAGGGTGTCAGGAGGGTCTTGTCTTAATAAACAGCAAATTTGTACCCAAACCAAATTCTGTGTTTTTTGCCAATAAAATTCTGAAGCCCAAGAATCATTAGAACCATTGCAAAGGTTTGCTGGTTTTTGTAGTTGCGAGGTCATGGGGATTGATGGAGATTGTTTACAATACACAAGGTTGAAAAAGATAGATTTTTGGTTTCATTGTATTAAGGGATACAAGGAACATGTGGGGAAAGGGAGCTGAAGCAGAAGATCAGCTATAATTATACTGAATGGCAGAGGAAGAATGGGGCACTGGACATCGATATCTTCTTATATTTTTTATGTTCTTGAATTAATGGTTACAATGCATCAATACGGTAGCCTAGATTTTATACAAATATACAAACATTAAATTATTGTTTTTTCAGAGCAAGAAATGTTTTTCCTCAGTAATTATGACTTAGCACACTGTTAAAAACAAGCTACAAGTTACTTTTTCTAAGGGTTTCAGCAGCAAAACGGTAGCATAAAGGGGAAAGATATAATTAATTCAGCTATTTCTAAATCTGTGGAGAATTTAATAGCACATCCAGTGAAATAACAATATCTGAATTTCCACAATTAACTGCGCATATGCAGACGCCAGAAGTTTCTGTCAGTTTCACTAGTTTATGATGGCAAATGCTTCCAATTTTGTTCTAATGGCCCTGCTAAATCTGGGCCATTATTATATTCCGCTAGGACCTTAACACAGTAATCATTTATTGACATTTTAACAGAAATCGGAACCCATAATTGTCATTGGGACAAAATCCTGGAACTCCTTCCATAACAGCATTGTCGTATACCTGTGTCACATGGGGCACAGTGTTTCAAAAAGGCACAGGATTACCTCCTGAAGGGCTACTACAGATGGGAAATCAGTAGAGACATGCACAGCCCATGAATGTTAGAGAATGTTGGATACTGTTGCGGGTTGGGGGGGGGGGGGGGGGGGGGGGGGGGTGCGGGGGC
>NC_057738.1:25054325-25122478 GCF_004010195.1 Chiloscyllium plagiosum
CGGGAAAGGGTTAAGGTAAACAGGACCTTCGTGACAGAAGACTGGATAGTTAGGCGGACAGATAAGGAGGAGATTCTCGTGACAGAAGACTGGATAGTTAGGCGGACAGATAAGGAGGAGATTCTGTGGCTGCCAACAGGAATCCAGGATGGTGTGTTGACTCCCAGGTACCAGGGTCCAGGATGTCTCAGAGGGACTGCAGAAAGTTCTCAAGGGGGAGGGGGAGGATGAGCAGCCAAAATCACTGTACATGTTGGCACAAATGGCACAGGTAGAAATAGGGTTGCGGTCGTGCAGAGCGATTATAGTGAGCTAAGAAAAAATGTTAAAATCCAGGACCTCATTGGTGGCAATCTCCAGATTACTTTCAGTGCCACGTGCTAGTGAGGGTAAGAACAGGAGAATATGGCAGATGAATGTGTGACTAAAGAATTGGTGCAGGAGGCAGGGATTCAGATTTTTAGATCATTGGGACCTTTTCTGGGGCAGAGGTGACCTGTTCAAGAGGGAGGGGTTACATCTGAACTGGAGGACCAATATCTTGGCAGCCAGGTTTGCTAGTGTTGCTAGGGAGGGTTTAAACTAGATTGGCAGGGGGAATGGGATCCTCGACAGCAGGCAGTAAGTGTGAGGCTGGAAGGAGATACAGTAATCAGAAATAGCAAGTTGAAGATTCAGGCTGGAACATAACAGGGCACAAGGAATGCCTGTTGGTTTAAATTGCATTTATTTCAATGCAGAATGTTGACAGGTAAGGTCAATGAACTCAGGGCACTAATAGGTACATGGGACTGGGATATAATAGCCATTACAGAAACATGGCTAAGGAAGGGACAGGACTGGCAGCTTAACGTGCTTTAGGTGGAACAGAGGTGGTGAAAGGATGGAAGAGGGAGTTGCATTTTTGATTAAGGTGAGTATCACAACAGTAATCAGAGATGAAAGAACTGAAGGATCATCCAGTGAGACTTTGTGGATGGGGCTAAGAAGGGGATGGTGACATTATTGGGGTTGGACTGTAGGCCCACAAATAGTCAACGGGAATTAGAGGAACAAATATGCAGGGAGGTTCAGGAGACATGCAGGAGCAATAGGGTTGTCATAGTAGGGGATTTTAATTTTCCTAACATAGACCAGGACTGCCAGAGCAATAAGGGCTTAGATGGGGTGGAATTTGTTAAGTGCATTCAGGCAAGTTTCCTTAAGCAGTATATAGAGGGTCCTACTCGGGAAGGAGCAAAATTTGACCTACTCTTGGGAAATAGGGCAGGACAGGTGATCAGTGACCATAGTTTTATTAATTTTAAAATAATTATGGAGAGGGGCAAAACCGAGCCACAGGTTCAAGTTCTAAACTGGGGCAAGACAAATCTTGATAGAATTAGACAGGAGCTTGCAGGGGGTGATTGAAGGCAAAGGGACCTCTGGCAAGTGGGAAGCCTTTAAAAGTGAGATAGCTGGAGTTCAAGGTCTATATGTTCTCATCAGGGTGAACAGCAAGATTGGCAGGAATAGGAACCTTGCATGACAAGAGATATTGAGACTTTGACTAGAAAAAAAGGAGGCGTGTCTCAGGTACAGGCAACTGGGATCAAGGGAATTTCTGAAGGTATACGGGGAATGCAGGAGATTTTTGAAGAAGGAAATCTGGAGGGCGAAAAGGGGGCATGAGATAGCTTTGGCTGAGAAGATTAGGGTGAATCCAAACAGGTATTTTAGGTATATTAAAGGAAAAAGAAAAACTACAGAGAGAATAGGGCCCCTCAAGCACCAAAGTGGACATGTATATGTAGAACCGCAGGAGATATGCGAGGTTCTCGATTAATATTTCTCCTCTGTGTTCACCATGGAGAAAGACATGACGACTTGGAAACTTGGGAAAGTTAGTGGTGATATCTTGTGGACAGTCCATATCACAGTTGAGGTGGTGTTGGATGTATTAGAATGTATGAAGGTGGATAATCTCCTGGTCCTGACCAGATATATCCAAGAATACTACAAGGTGCTAGAGAAGAAATTGTACGGGCCCTGGATGGTATTTTTTCATCATCGTTAGCCACGGGTGAGGTCCCATAAGACTGGAGGGTAGCAAATGTTGGGCTATTATTCAAGAAGGGCTACAAAGAAAAGCCTGGGAACTTTAGATCAGCAAGTTTAACAGTTTAGCATCTGTGGTGGGTATGTTACTTGAGAAGATTCTGAGAGATAAGAAATGCATGCATTTGGATAGACTGAGTTGATTAGGAGTAGTCAGCATGGCTTTGTGAGTGGGAGATCATGCCTCACAAATTTGTTAGATTCTTTCATCAAGTGACCAGGGAGGAAGGTTGACTAGGGCAGGCTGGTAGACATAGTCTATATGGATTTCAGGAAGGCCTTTGATAAGGTTCCACATAGTAGGCTGCATGGTTCGATCGCATGGAATCCAGGGAAAGCTGGCAAATTGGATACACAATTGGCTTGATTGTAGGAAGCAGAGGGTAATAAAGGATGCTCATCGGGCTGGGTGCCTGTGATCGGTACTGGGCCCATTACTGTTGTTATCTATACCAATGATTTGGATGAGAATGTACACGGCAAGATTAGTAAGCTTGCTGATGACATTAAAATAGACAGTATCATGGACAGTGAGGAAGGTTATCAGGAATTGCAGCAGGACCTTGCTCAGTTGGGGAAAGTGGACCGAGAAATAGCAAATGGAATTTAATATAGATAAGTTATAGGTCTTGCATTTTGGAAAGTTAAATCAAGGTAGGAGTTTCATGGTGATGGTAGGGCCTTAAGGAGTGTAGTGGGACAGAGAGATCTTGGAGTTCAGGTTCACAGTTTTCTGAAAATGGAGTCAAGGTAGACAGGGCAGTGAAGAAGGCTTTTGGTACACTGGCACTCATCAGTCAGGGCATTGAGTACAGAAGTTGGGAAGTCATGTTCAGTTGTACAGAATATTGGTGAGGCCGCACCTGGAGTATTGTGTTCAGTTTTGATCACCTCATCGAAGGAAAGATGTTATTAAACTGGAAAGAGTGAAGAAGAAATTTATACGGATGTTGCCTGGACTCAATAGTCTGAGTTATAGGAAGAGGTTGAACAAGCTAGGACTTTTTTTCTTGAGAGTGTAGGAGACTGAGGGGGGACCTTATAGAGGTGTATAAGATCATGACAGGCATGGATAGGGTGAATGCACTCAGTCATTTACCCTCAGGGTTAGAGAATCAAGGACTAGAGGACATTAGTTTAAGGTTAGGGGAGAAAGAATAAAAAAGGAAACTGAGGGACATCTTTTTTACACAGAGAGTGGTACGCATATGGAATAAGCTGCCAGCGGAAAGTGATTGAGATGGGTACATTAACAATATTTTAAAGATATTTGGACAAATACATGGATAGGAAAAGATTAGAAGGATATGGGCCAAGAGCAGGGAAATGGGGTTAGCGTGGTCAGACATTTTGGTCGGCACGGACCAGTTTGGGCCAAAGGGCCTGACTCTGTGTGTAGGGCATTGACGTGCATATCCCATGAACGAAGAAAAAGACAGTTGTTAAAAAGGTGAATGGATCAGCGACATCCTTCATTATTGACTGAGCACTGTTGGCAATTTTGAAAGCAGATGAAAGTTGTTAGGTACAGGAGCAAGGACAGGGAGCGGAGTTGTCAGAAGTTGTTAGAGAATAGAATCAAGGAAATAGAAACTAGAATTCAGGCAAAAGATGAGTATAGAAAAAAATAGGAAACAGAAAAAAAAACAAAGAGGAAAGAAGGTAGGAGAAAAACTCCAGAATCCTATTGGGCTTGAACAAAAGTGCATGGGAGACAGAGCAAGAAGAGCAGGGAACAGAAGAGGAAGTAGAGGTCCTAAAAGAAACCAAAGTTTAGAAACAATGAATTTACAGATTGAAGAAACTTTGGACTCTACATACATGATGCTGGGAGTAAATGATGGGAATAGTGAAGAAAAGAGCTTTGAACAAGCTGTTAACCACAAAGAAATGTTTAGCATCACTGAAGTTGGAAACAAAGTCTTAGACTACTAATTATAATAATGAAGACCCTTGCTAACTAACTTCATGAGTCCCTTGTCTACAGAAATATTCAATAGTATTTTATTATTTTGTTTTGAAAAAGGAAATTAATTACCTTCAGTAAATGCTTGAAATTGTGTAGAACCTTTCTTTTGTGAATTTGCAATTGCCTAAATAAAATTAAGAAACAAACCAAAGAAGAATAAATTATTAATAACTTCACAGGAACTCAGAAACAAAGTATTCCAGTCCCTACACCCATTTCGATTGACAGGTCATAAATACTTTGATGGTTTTAAACTTATTTGCATAGGAAACTGCCTTTGCCATTCTGCATGACTACAGGATAATAATCTAACATTACAATCTAACATCACACCCATGACTTGCTGCATTCCACAGGTGAAACTTTAATGCTAGAGTGATGCACACACATAGTTTAAAAAAAGTTTGACAAACGGTTGAGGTAAATGCAGTTAAAAAGAAATAGGCGTTCAAAGTAAATAATTTCATCATCCTCAGCTCTGGAATTTGCTACAAAAGATCTGCACACAAACTTGCTTACTGTCATAGGTTATGGGAGAAACACGGGATGCACACTGAGGCAAGGATACATTGTAACTTTATGGTGAGCCATTAAATCTAAAACAGAACAGTCCTGTAACAATACAAAGGTGAAGGGGCAAGAGATGGAAGGAAAGAACCCTGATGTCCCTGACAGTTTTCCTTAACTACCTTAAAAATGTAGTAATATTAATAGGAACAACTAGTTCTCTTTGGTTTTGTTGTAAGTCCTCCAGGACAATTCTATGAAATTGACTGGGACTCCTCCAGTACTGGGGGTTTAGAATGTGAGCAACTTGTTAGGTGCTTCCAGGAGGGTTTTGGAAACAATATGAAGATAGTCCGAAAAGGGAGGCCATACAGAACCTGGTATTGAGAAATGAGCCTGGCCAGGTGATCAAAGGTTCAATGGGGGAGCATTTTGGGAACACTGACCATAATTCTCTAAGTTTTTTGATACAGGTACTTATGAATAAGGACAGGAGTGGATCATGGTTGAAGGTGTTAAATTGAGGGAAAGCCAACTATAACCGAAATGGGCAAGAATTGGAGAATGTGGATTGGGAGAGGCTGTTTGAGGGTAAATCTACATCTGACATGTGGGAATCTTTTAAGGACTAGTTGATTAGAGGACAGGACAGGCAAGTTCCTGTGAAAATTAAGAACAGGAATGACAGGATTCAGGAACCTTGGATGATAGGAGAAATATCAGTTTAGTCAAAACAAAAGGAAGCATACCCAAGGTCTATGTAACTAAAAACAGATGAAGCCATTAAAGAATACAGAGAAAGTAGGAATGAAGTCAAACGGGGAGTTAAGAGGGCTAAAGCAGGCTATAAAATGTCCTTGGCCAGTGTTAAGGAGAATCTCAAGGCATTTTATACATATATTAAGAGCAAGAGGATAGCTAGGGAAAGGGTAAGCCCACTCAAAGATAAAGAAGGGAGGGTGTGTGTGGAGCCAGAGGAAATGGCCAAGATCCTTAATGCATATTTTACATTGGTATTCACTCAAGACAAGAATGTGAGGAGTGTTGAGGTTAGGGAAAGGTGTGTGAATACTCTTGGGCAGGTCAACATAATGAAAGAGAAAGTGTTGGATGTCTTGAAATACATTAAGGTAGACAAGTCTCCAGGGCCAAATGGGATCTATCACAGCATACTGTGGGAGGCGAAGGAGGAAATAGCGGGGGCCTTAACAGATATCCCTGCATCCTCTTTGGCCTCAGAAGAGGCTCCAGAGGACTGGCCAATGTTCCTGTCTTAAGAAGGGAAACAGATATAATCCAGGTAATTACAGGTCAGTGAGCCTGACATCAATAGTGGGGATGCTATTGGAGAAGATACTGAGGGATAGGATTTATTCACATTTGGAAGCAAATGGACATGTTAGTGTTAGGAAGCATGTCTATGATTAGTCTTGTAATTAAAGGATGGATACAAACACATTTGAAGCAGGTCAGATAAGATTTACTAGACTAACACCTGGATTGGGTGGGTTGTCATATGAGGAAAGGTTTGACAGACTAGGATTGCGTCTAGATTAGAGTGGTGCTGAAAGAGCACAGCAGTTCAGGCAGCATCTGAGGAGGATTGAATCTACTACAGTTTAGAAGAGTAAGAAGCAAACTGACTGAAACACAAGCTTCTGAGAGCTCATGACAGCATGCTTATTTTCTTTTGTGGGAAAATTATATCTAGGGACACCATTTAAAAAAAGTGATAGCCCATTTAAGACAGATGATTTTGTTTTGACACAGAACGTCAAAAATCTTTGCAACGCCAACTCTGAGAGCCTTTCAACAGATAGTCTTGAAATATTTTTAAGGCAGAGGTAGGCTGAATGGTTATCTGGGGTAGTCAGGAACTTGGAGCAATCAAATCAGCCATAATCTAATTGAATGCAGAGTGTGTTCAAAGGCCTGAGTGATCCACTTCTGCTCTGAATTCAGATGCTCACTTGTAACAGTTGTTGGGGTATTTAGTTTTAGTTAGCTAAATAAAATCTTGTCTAAAACGCAACCATCAGTAACACAGACCATGAAACTGCTGAATTCTCATAAACTGTTGTCTTGTTCAGTAACATCCTTTGGGAAATGAAAGCAGATATCCTGACCCAGTTTTGCATATGTGAAGTCTGACCCAAAGCATTGTGGTTGACACTTAATTGTCCAATGAATTGGCCTATCAAATCTTTTGATTGTATTCAAGAAGGTGGCACACCAGAACATTCTCATAATCTGAGATGTTCAATTAAATGCAAGTCTTGCCAGTGATGCCAATTTCCAATGAATGAATGTAAAAAATTATATAACTTTAACACACAATCTTCCGACTTAAGAGAAAGTGAGCCTCTATTCAGAATGAAACAGGTATTAAGTAAACATTTTTCACAGAAAATATTAAAATGCCTTTTTTTTGCTGTCAGAATTAATTTTAACTTGGGCATTGAAACGCATTTTAATAGTATCATTGGCTTTCTTGTTAGAAGAGCTTCTTGACAGCAACAAGAGTTTGATTTCTGGCTGTGTTGAGCGAGATGATATTAGTCACAATAGTTGCAAGGAGAACTGTGGGCAGTAGAGTTAATAGCTAGGATTCCTTTTCCTAATCACTTTGTTATAATTCAGCAAATATCCGGAGATTGGTTGTGTACATGGTCCAGACTGACTAGACAATTACCATGGCAAAATAGCCTGATGAACGGACACTTGCTCAAGATGCTAAAACCCCTAGCCAATAAATGGCATGTAGGACAGGAGTGTGAAAGCAACTGGAAGAAAAGTCATGACTAATTTCATGTCTTCAACATTATGATGTAAACACATCTAAAATAGTCATTTGGAGATGCCGGTGTTGGACTAGGGTGTACAAAGTTAAAAATCACATAACACCAGGTTATAGTCCAACAGGTTTAATTGGAAGCACACTAGCTTTCGGAGTGACGCTCCTTCATCACAATCACCTGATGAAGGAGCGTCGCTCCGAAAGCTAGTGTGCTCCGAAAGCTAGTGTTGGACTATAACCTGGTGTTGTGTGATTTTTAACTTTGTACATCTAAAATAGCCATTTTCTAATGAATCATTCTTTGAACATGTATGAAAAATGTATAAATTTTATATATATATGTATTATACATTATATATCGACAAATAAGTATCTTCTTTGGAATTTGGATTTCAAATTAAAAGCAGATAGATGATGGTTACTTCTGTGAAGGGTTTCCTTTTGACAAAAAACAAGGTCAAGGAGTGCTTCCAGAGTAGCAATTAAATTAAATCCAACGTTTGTCAAAAAATAGGTGACTACAGATATCTTCAAAGTTAATAGCAAGATATTTACACTGTTGAGTTAATGACAGGTAATGTGAACATGTAAGAACATGAGCTTTGTTGTCAGTTCAGATGAATCTAGGATTGAGCAAGTTCTTTTACCTCAGTTCAGAAGTCACCAGGGTTCAGTTTTGATCAAATTTAATTTTTCTTCAATAAGGATTTCAAGGAACAAGTCACCACTGCAGAAGGGTTTAGTTAGAAGAGTTTGGCTACAAATCTGCAAGTTGTTAGAATTGAGAATGTTTAGGTTTTCAGATTTGTGAGACGTCCATAACAGACTTGGAAAGGACACATAGAATTGTCTCCACAAGTCTACAGCAACAAAACTGTAAGGTGTCAGTTAAGCAGAAACACCAAGTTGACATAAAGGCATAATTTCTCTGGACTTGAATCTTTGTATTGATAGTGCCTGGAAACAAGTTGGAACTTTGTTTTGCTGTATGTATTAAGATTATCCCAACTGTCTTCAATATTTACCTGGTTTCTTTTTACTTGTTTATAATAAACTTCTGTTCTGCTGTTAGAGAAAATTTGCAGCTTTATTTGAAAAAGTTTCAATGATTAACCACCATTTTAGCCAAATTGATGAAAATGATCTATCAAGCCAAGCTTTCTTCTTGGATCTAATGTCCAGCAGTACTAACAGGCTGGGACTCCAACACCATTTCAATCAAAACATGATCTTTCTCCAATGGCTATCAGCAGCCAAACAAAGAGGCACTTTGATACAAAAAGGAAGAACAAGGTCAGAGAGATGGTCAGTACTTTTACCAATGTTCTCAAAGAAAAAGGTTTTCCTGCTCCCTTGATCCTATTCTCACTAATAACCATCACCCAACTTTGTCCCTTGCTCCCCACATGAACTAAGTCCACTACCAAATCTGTTCACAACTTTCCTGGATCTCCATGTTTATATTTGTCCAATCAGACTTTCACCCTGCCACAGTACTAAAACAGTTGTCATCAAAGTCACAAATGATGTCCTTTGTGACAACAGTAACAATGAACTTACTCTTCTTATCCTTCTCAAACAGTTTAGATATGCTTAACACCATCCTTCAGCAATGTCTGTCTGGTGGATGGAACTACTAGTTCCATTCTAATCCAGCTGTAGCCAACGAATCACTTGCAATGCCTTGTCCACTTACACCTGAATCAATTCCCTCTGTTGTGCCTAGGATTTATCCTTGACCACCACCTGTTTCTCATTTGCATGGAACCCCTTGGTGTAACATCTGAAGGTACAGTATTAGTTTGGCATATACACTGTCGACACCCAGCACTATCTCACCACCAGCTACTAATGATTCCACTATTGTAGCTAAATTATCAACTGTTTTTTTGATATCTGGTGTTGACTGAGCAGAAATATATTATTTTAAATACTGAAAACATTGAATACATTATTTTTGGTTAACTCTTCAAAATTAATTCCCTCACATCTGATCCTACTTCACTACCTAGGAGCAGCCTGAGACCAAGCCAGTCTGTTTCCAACTTTATTGTCACATTTGATCATGAGAGGTGCCTTCAACCTCATGCATGCCACCACTAAGGCTGTCCATTTCCACTTCCGTATTTCTTGACTTTATCCCAATCTCAGGTCTTCTATAGTACTGAACCTTCATTTATGCCTTTGTTACCCTGAAACTGGGTTATTCCAATGTACTCCTGGATGATGTCCCACATTCTACTCTCCATAAATTGAAGGTCATCTAAATCCTTGCTTTCCCTGACTTAATCTGTAGTAAGAGAGTGTGGTGCTGGAAAAGCACAGTAGGTCAGGCAGCATTCGAGGAGCAGGAGAATCGAAGTTTCAGGCATAAGCCCTTCATCAGGAATGAGGCTTGTGGGCCAGGGGGCTGAGAGATAAATGGGAGGGGATTCGGTTTGGGGGTCGGTAACTGGGAAAGCGATAGGTGGATGAAGGTGAGGGAGAAGGTGATAGGTCAGAGGGGGCAGTGATGGACAGGTCCAGAGGGCGGTGCCGAGTTGGAGGCTTAGGACTGGAATAATGTGGGGAAAATGAGGAAGCTGTTGAAGTCCACATTTATCCCATGTGATTGCAGGGTCCCAAGGCTGAATACGATGCGTTCCTCCTCCAGGCGTCAGATGGTAACGATTTGGCGGTGGATTCGTCCCAAGACCTGCATGTCCTTGATGAAGTGGGAGGGGGAGTTGAAGTGTTCAGCCAGGGCGGTGGGGTTAGTGGGCGCGGGTGTCCCAGAGATATCCTCTGAAATGATCCACAAGAAGGTGTTCTGTCTCCCTGATGTGGAGGAAACCACACTAGGTGCAACGGATGCAGTAGAGGTACAGGTGAATTTCTGATGGATGCGGAAAGATCCCTTGGGGGTCTTGGTTTGAGGTGAGGGGAGTGGTGTGGGCGCAGGTTTTGCACTTCCTGCAGTGGCAGGGAAAGGTGCCAGGAGTGCGGTGTGAGCTGGTGGTGGTGGTGATGGTGGGGTGGACCTGACGAGGGAGTCGCGGAGGGAATGGTCTTTTTGGAACACTGATAGGGGTGTGGAGGGAAATATATCTCTGGAGGTGGTAGGGTCCATTTGGAGATTGCGGAAGTTGCACCAAACCATTACCACCCGATACGTGGAGGAGGAATGCCTCATATTCCACCTTGGGACCCTGAAACCACACGGAAAAAAATGTGGATTTCAGCAGCTTCCTCATTTCCCCTACCCCCCACAATATCCCAGTCCCAAGCCTCCAACTTGGCACCGCCCTCCGGACCCACCCATCATTGCCCCCTCTGACCTATCACCTTCTCCCTCACCTTCATCCATCTATCGCTTTCCCAGTTCCCTCCTCCCAACCCCAGTCCCCTCCCATTTATCTCTCAGACCCGACCCACAAGCCTCATTTGTGATGAAGGGCTTATGCCCAAAAGGCCGATTCTCCTGCTCCTCGGATGCTGCCTGACCTGCTGTGCTTTTCCAGCACCACACTCCCGACTCTGATCTCCAGCATCTGCAGTCTTCACTTTCTCCTTAATCTGTACTAAGTCCAGTTCCACTGTTACTGTTATGCTTAATGAACTAAGTTACATTCTTGTCAAGCAACAACTTAATTTTAAAATTCTCATCATTCTTTTGAAAGCTTCCATATACCTTGCTAATGAAGCTACTAAATATTCCACGCGTCTCAGTGTCATACTTTGTTTTTTTATCTTCCTGAGAAGTGCCTTGGGACATTTCATTATGTGAAAATCAATGCAGTCATGTTAGCAAGAAACCCATTGCTTGTAATTGTTACAAAATAATCAAAAGTCAATTTTTCAGCAAATGATGTCTCCAGTATGATCAGTACATATTCAATTACTATTTTATTTCTAAAAGATACTTTCAGTTATTCCCTTCTATGGCGCTTATAAATAAGACAGAATACAGATTTAAAAAGTAATTATGGAGGACAGAGCAGGAATGACAGGGCAAGCAGAAACAAAGCAAATGAAATGTTTTTAATATTGAATTAAAGTCTAAGTTCTTATTTTGTAGAGAGTAAGCCTTCCAGATATGAACCTCTTCTAGAAGTTCAAGGTTTATAATACTAGCCAAATGTTGAAATGCCAAATATACTACCTGTTCTGATGCAAGCTCTTTGCCCCAAGGTTGGCTGTTTAGTTAGAGGAGTAATGGGAATTACATATTTGGAGGTTATTTTTAAGCAGCCTAATGGTTTTAAGTAAAAATATAAGAACAAGCGAGAATGATCTGCAAGCTCTTTGAGTTGTCAGAAAGGCATGGGTTAAAGTACAAGGACACATACTGAAATGAACAGGAGAGTCAACAGGAAACAATGCAAGCACATAGTACTTTTTTTGTTAACCGGAGCCCAATTTCACAATTTAACTAATTAGCAATTTTGGGGAGGGGAGACAAGATAATTGCATTTCCAATAAAACTTCTTGTGAAATGTTCTTAAAACATCATGGAAAACTCTGAGTGTCACAGTAACTTGATATTAACAAAATTATGTACGGTAACACTACACTTCACTTATTTTCAATCGTTAAGAATCAGTCTTAAACCTTAGGAATGTTGATGGACAGCGATCTGGTCGATGGTAAAGTATTTCTTGCCACAGGTTCCTGGTTTTCTGAAGCACCATCAATCTCACGAATACCTTTAGAGGAGCAGGTTGTAAAAGAGAATGGGAAGCCATAGGTATTACACCAAAAATATAGTGCAAGATAAACACTCAATTCCAGTACTTGCAGCTCATATTTTATTGTTCAGTTAAAAATCTACTCCAAAAAATTAAAGCAAATTATAAAAAAGGCCAGAAACAAATACCCAACAAAGACTTTAAATAGAGACTGGAACCTGAAATCTGCACACAAAACACAATGCTGAAAGTCAAGCTGGCAAGAATTTTGAAAAAAGAAATAAGTCTGCAATATGAAAGTTACCAGCTGGAGTTCTTAAGCCTTGAAAATATTAACAACACTCATGCTGACCTGGGAGATGAGTTACCTTACAAGCTTGCAAAGCCTTCCAGAGGGATGTTATGAATAATCATACTGCTATGTAATGTGCCTTTTTTTTAGGTCAAACACCCAATGATATGGTTTATTGTTCCCTATATGTGAGCCCTTGTAACATATATCATCAAGACTGTTGAAACAGACAATGTTGTTGAACAATAATAACAAACCACTTACACTATTATAAAATCAGGCTTTCACATAATCTGGGTTATAAATTACTTTTAATCAACCTGTTTGCTCATGCTATGACATATCACCAGGGGCAAGTGAGGCTTTAACCTGGACATTATGACCCAGACACTATCACTATACCACAAGAACCCCTTAGTCTGGCATCTATGCTTACAAATGTTATGGCTACATAATGCACTGTGACTACGGAGGGTGAGGCAAGGAACCTTATAGTGGAACTATGCATGACATGATGTCATCCAGTCATGACAAAGGCAAATTGGCTTTCTGAGATCTATTCAATAATACAATACTGTGGGTCTAACATCATGTGTTAAAGCAGGTAAACATAACACATCCCCTTCCCTAAAGGACATCACAGAACCATTCATATAAATAATATAAATCGATGGCAGTTTCACGTATCTGGAATGCACACCCTGTGGTGGAAACAGATTCAATTTGTGTATGCGAGAGGGTGTTTGATTGTTATGATTATAGAAACAGGTATAGGGTTAGAATGGGAATTTAATTTTCTTGTCATGTGTACTCAAGTACAGGAAGACAGGAGTACAAAGTTGTCATTCTATGGTGCTACCTTAAAATACAAAACCAGATTTTATTTTAAATTAGGAGACTGGCACTTAATTAAAAATCTCAGAGAGCCCGTACAGACAAGATGGGTCAAAGGACCTCAGTCTGTACCATAATTGTTTTTTAAATTCATATATCTAGATTTCAATGCCAGATATAAAAACTGAATTCACATATTACAAGTTGCCATGTGGGATCTGAATCCATGTCCCCAAAGCATCAGCTGGGGCCTCTGGCTTATAGTACAGTGATATTCCTACTGCATCTATGTCTTTCCTTGAACTTTTACAGTCTGCAATGCATGCAGCAAAATTCAAAAACACATTGATGATTTCTCCCTAAAAATAGGAAATCATATGCCTTTGTGGCCATTTATTCAACTCATCATTTCTTATTTGCAGGTTAGTTCTTCAGTCTAAAATGTATCTCAGTATACTGGTACTGGCGGGCCATAAGATCAGACACATAATAGTGCAACCGGCAAAAGTTTCAAAATTTCTCACCACCTAATGACATAAACTAATTAGGTAAGTTATAAAATCATTTTCCAGAAGTCACAGTAATGCAGTTGCTAATTCCAGTTCCAAAAAAATGTACAGAACCCACATTTGTCAAGAGGCCTCAGTAAAGCAAAGGGGGACAGTTTCCCTTCAGGAAAGCCTCCAGTACCAGTCCAACACTGTTTGAGATGGTCAGATTCAGGATCCTCTCCACAGAAGAGGTAAGGAGCCTCACTCTTTCTATTGAGAGTTGTGATTCTCCAAGAATAAGAAACGGGTAGGCATTACATAAGATGAAAGTGAGTGTGAGCAATAAGACCGTGCTAACACTGCATTTTGAGCCAAGTATGTTGTGTTTTCTCACCCAAGTCTCTGGACTGTGACTGGCTCTACTTTAATAGGGGTATGTCAGGTTCCAGACGATCGATTATAATAGGGGATTCTCTAGTGTGGGGCACAGACAGATCTTCCTGTGGCCCTTAGCGAGACGTAAGAATGGCACTCCCTGGTGCCAGTGTCAAGGGTGCAGAATATTCTGAAAGGGGAGAATAACCAGGAGGAGGCTGTTATGCACATTGATACCAATGACACAGGTAAGGAAAGGGATGAGGTTCTGCAGAGAGAATACAGGAAACTAGGTAGGAGGTTAAAAAGTAGGTCATTGAGGGTAGTAATATCTGACTACTACCAGTGCTTGTGAGAGTAGGAAAAAGAAGTTAGAGCAGATGAATGCATAGAGTCATGGAGATGTTCAGTATGGAAACAGACCCTTCGGTCCACCCGTCCCGAGCTGACCAGATATCCCAACCCAATCTAGTCCCACCTGCCAGCACCCGGCCCATATCCCTCCAAACCCTTCCTATCTAAGTCCTGTACAGCCGCAACATGACCTCTCAATACTCTGACCAATAAAAGAAAGCACACCAAATGCCTTCTTCACTATTCTATCCACCTGCGACTCCACTTTCAAGGAGCTATGAACTTGCACTCCAAGGTCTCTTTGTTCAGCAATACTCCCGAGGACCTTACCATTAAGTGTATAAGTCCTGCTAAGATTTGCTTTCCCAAAATGCAGCACCTCGCATTTGTCCGAATTAAACTCCATTGGCCACTTCTCAGCCCATTGGGCTATCTAGTCAAGATCCTGTTGTAATCTGAGGTAACCTTCTTCGCTGTCCACTACACCTCCAATTTTGGTGTCATCTGCAAACTTACTAACTGTACCTCTTAAGATCGCATCCAATCATTTATGTAAATGTCAAAATTTAGAGGACCCAACACCGATCCTTGTGGCACTCCACTGGTCACAGGCTTCCAGTCTGAAAAACAATCCTCCACACCACCCTCTGTCTTCTATCTTTGAACCAATTCTGTATCCAAATGGCTAGTTCTCCCTGAATTCCGTGAGATCTAACCTTGCTAACCAGTCTTCCATGGGGAAATTTGTCAAACACCTGACTGAAGTCCATATAGATCACATCTACTGCTCTGCCCTCATCAATCCTCTTCGTTACTTCCTCAAAAAACTCAATCAAATTTGAGAGACATGATTTCCCATGCCTAAAGCCATGTTGACTATCCCTAATCAGTCATTGCCTTTCCAAGTACATGTACATCCTATCCCTCAGGGTTCCCTCCAACAACAACATGCCCACCACTGACATCAGGCTATAGTTCCCTGGCTTGTCCTTACCAGCCTTCTTAAACAGTGGCACCATGTTAGCCAACCTCCAGTCTTCCGGCACCTCACCTGTGACTACCAATGACACAAATATCTCAGCAAGAGGCCCAGCAATCACTTCTCTAGCTTTCCACAGAGTTCTAGGGTACACCTGATCAGGTCCTGGGGATTTATCCACCTTTATGCATTTCAAGACATCCAGCACTTCCTCCTCTGTAATCTGGACATTTTGCAAGGTGTCACCATCTATTTCCCTACAGTCCATATCTTCCATATCCTTTTCCACAGTGAATACTGATGCAAAATACTCATTTCATATCTCCCCCATTTTCTGCGGCTCCACACAAAGGCCGCCTTGCTGATCTTTGAGGGGCCCTATTCTCTCCCTAGTTACCTTTTTGTCCTTAATGTATTTGTAAAAATCCTTTAGATTCTCCTTAATTCTATTTGCCAAATGGCGTGAAGAACTGGAGCATGGGCCAAGAATTCACGTTTTGGACCACTGGGATCTCTTCGGGGGTATAAGAGGGAGGGGTTCCACCTGAATTGGAAGGGGATCCCAACATCCTTACAGGGAAATCTGCTAGTGCTACCCAGTAGGCTTTAAACTAGTAAGGGGGTGGGTGAGAACCAAAGTGATAGTGAGACAACAAAAGAGACAGGGCTGAAGCTGGTAAGTAGGTAAGGGGAGCAAGTCTAATAGTCAAGGTAGACAAGAGCTTGACAGAGAATGAGGTAAGACTGATAAACTAAACAGCATTTACTTCAATGCAAGGGGCCTCATAAGTAAAGCAGATGAACTTAGGGCATGGTTGGCAGCATAGAACTGGGATATCATAGCAATTACAGAAATGTGGCTCAGGGATGGACAGGACTGACAGTTTAGTGTTCTCGGGTATAAGTGATATAGAAAGACAAGAGAGGAGGGAGAGTGGTGCATTTGATCAGGGAGAACATTACAGTTGTACTTAGGGAGGATATTTTTGGGAGAGTGTCCTGAAGTCATACGGGTGGAATTTAGAAATCAAGGAAGGGCGGAGGAGGGGGGGTCTCCTAGCTCCCATATACTCACTTTCCCCTCCCACCTTTAGTGTTCTCTTTCCAGCCTCCCACTCCATAATGCAGCCTCACCAACTCCCACTGACATCGCACACACCCCATTCATCCTTACTTAATGATCCAGAAAGCTCGACTGGAAAGGAATATCAATTATTGCTTAACACCAATATAGAGCCATTACTTGTGGTGTACATAGACTAGTCTCAGCCCTGGACAGACAATTCTGCTGATACATCCCTGGCTCATACCCAACAAGGTCCACAGGCAGATTAATTGATAATTTTCCATGGACCTTGTAGGGGTTACCACACTTACATCAACCTCCATCCCCCATCTTCACTACCTACTATTGAATCCCTTGTCAAAATCGCAGTCCTTCTCTGCACATACGCCTTGCAGCCTTTGCCTATGAGATCACATTAACTGAATGTGATGACATATTGGGTCAGGAATTATGCATGTGCATGTTACCACATTAGTATGCGCTTGCGCGCACACACACACGCCGTTGCAGATGTCAGTAGACACTGACTTATATTACCCGTTTGTGGGCGAGGCCAGCATTTAATGCCCAGCCACATTGTTGTAGGTCTAGAGACAAATATAGTTGCAGGTAAGGGTTGCAGATTTTCTTCTCTTAAGGACACAGGTGACAATTGACCATAACTATGTGTCTGAGGTTTGGCTAGTTTTACATTCCAGATTTTTACTGGATTCAAATTTCACCACCTGTCCCCAAAGCATGAACCTGGAGTTCTGGGTTTATGTTATATTCGCACTACGTTCTGGACATCACATGTTGGGGGGAGTGCAGAAGAGATTTCGGAGACTGGTCAAAGGAATGAGAAATTTCAGTTGTGAGGATAGAATGGAGAAGTTTAGATTGTTTTCCTTCGAGACAAGAAGGCTGAAGGGAGATTTGATAGAAGTTTAAAAATTATGAGGGTCTGGACATAACAAAATTGTCCTAAAGTGTTTCACAAAAGAAGCAAATGTGTGGTGAGAGAAAGCTTTTGCACACAATGAGTAGTTCTGGTTTTGAATGCACTGCCTGGAAGTGTGGTTGAGGCAGGTTAAATTGAGGCAGTTCAAGACAGCATTAGATGATTATTTAAATAGAGATAAGTACAGGGTTAGATAGAAAAGACAGGTGCTTGGCTCAGAGAACAAAAGCAGACAAGATGGGCTGAATGACCTCTTTATGCACAGTAACAATTCTGTGATTCTATGAAATTGTGAATTGTGATTCCAACTGAAGCGAGAACAGCATATGGTGGGTATGCAATAGTATTAGGTTACTGAAGGGTGTTACGACTAGGAATTAAAGATCAACCTTAAAATACTAACCTTTACATGATTGTGAACAGAGAAGGGCTCAGGTTTACAGGGGACTTACTCTGATTATGATAATTGCCAGCTGCCAATAAGTAGAGAACAAGTGCTGGTAAGGGGCAGAATTGTAACTGTCACTTCAAACAAAGGCTTTACAGCTATGTTATTATTTAAAATTAAAACTTTGAAGTTAGTTAGTCACCCTTCATTCATCATTCCCATTTCTAAGAAACCTGGGTAATGCAATACAGCCAGATAGAACTGACATCATCTACTATGATCTTGCCGTTTTTACAAATCTAACACTTTTAATCTGGAAACTTTAGCCAGCAATCAGTGAAAAAAGTCTGCTGAGGACTGTAGGACTGTTAACTACATTTGTATTTGGCAGTATTTTTGTCCTGCCACTAAGCCACACTTGATCTAATTTGGCATGTCTACTGCTCCCTCATTGGTGGAAGCATCCAAAATTCATCAAGGAGAATAATACATTGTCATTAGATCGAAAAAGATGTCACCCAGTTGTATAGAAGGCATCAAGAGAGAGGAAAAAAATAACATTTGCATTTATTTAGAATTGAAAGCAAGTGTTACCAATATGCTCACCATCCTGCAAGTTCCAACATTTAAAAAATAGTTTCTGGAGAAATGCCATAAGATATCCATGAACCTAGTCTAACAGCTGCTCTGTGAAGTGAAGAGTTAAGCTTTTAGTAGATGAGAACATAGCACTGAAAAATAGCTTTGATGAGAAATATCTAATTCCTATGGGCAACTAATTGGTGAAGATGGGTTAAAATCTCAGCAAAAATCCTCAAGAAATTACTCAGAAATTATATTTTTTCCATAGATAGGTTTCAAGCATGACGAGGTTAGGAAGCTTGAAATGATGTCTCTTTCAGAACATTATACTGAATTAACATAAAAAGCTACTTTCCTGTATCTTAGAGGTTGCAGAGGCAAATGGAATCAAGAACCATGAGTATTTCAAACATAGTTATGACAAATAAATGTGTGTGTTAAACATCTTCTGAACCATTTACTGTAAACATTGCTGATGTTCATGTCAGACATCTAAGAATTAACTAGGCTGTAATGGCATGCAAACATTCTACGTTTATTTCTAAAATAAACAAAGAATAGCAGCAATAAAGTTTCCCATGACCCTTCTGCATGACTGTTATTCCCTGAAACTAGTCAAAAATCACATTAAACTAGGTTATAGTTCAACAGGTTTATTTGACATCACAAACTTTCAGAGCAACGCTCATTCATCACGTGCACTTGACAAAGATCGTCGCACCGAAAACGTGTGATTTCAAATAAACCTGCTTGACTATAATGTGGTGTCGTGTGATTTTTGACTTTGTCCAACCCAGTCCAACACCAGCACCTCCACATCTTCCCTGAAACTGGTATTCTATTCTTGTATGTTTTCTGTAGTTCAAATACAGGAACCTCTACTTGCAAAATGTTCTGTGTTACAGTAAACCAATGACACACCTAGGTTTCTCCTAAGTAAATTGTGTTTTTCAGTCAAAGTCTCTGTTATAATCACTGCTATGAGTTTGGTCCAGACTAGTAACAAGAGAAATCCAAACTCCTGGCTACTTTGCTAAAAGAAGGAAGCCATAAGATTCAATGCTATAAACTAAAGAAATTTTACGAGACAAACATCAGACAAAGCAAACACAAAATCATATCTCAGGTAATCACCTACACAATGTATACATTAAAAAGACAGATACAACCAAGATTTGTTGTATTAATTGGCTCAGTCCCGCAGCATGTAACTCAGTCCATCACAGTCACAAAGTTCGTTATAACTCTGTCTTCCCCATAGTTTCAGCTCCTCTAAGATTTGGGAGAAAAGTGGGAAAATGTAGGAGAAGGAGCTTGCCTTCCAGTCTTTGACCCCTCTCCTCACAGTCCCAACTCTCTGCCCTGTACTCTCACTATTGCCCTCGTCTCATATTCCACCTATCCCCTCGTTCTCGCTCCTTCTGATACTTACCCCCAAGTCCTCACTCTCCCCTAATCCACTAGTCCTCACTCTCCTCTAAAGCCCTCCCCTTAGTGCTCACTCACCTATCAGATCTGGAATTGTGATGCTGCATGTTTCTGGATTAACACATTAACACATACTGCCATACAGTATAACAAATAAGCTTTACAAGTTAGAGGCACAGATTGCCATTTGGAAATATGATGTTGCGACAATAAGAGATGCGGCTCAAAGGCGGCCAAGACTGGGATTTTAATATTCCTCAAATACAAGGAGTTTAGAAAAGATAGAAAATGAAGGAAAACAAGAAGGGTAACAACACTGGTTAAGGAGAGGAAGAGGATGCCTCAGAGGGCTCAAACACAGAATCAATTTGATTGGAGCTAAGGAACAAAAAGAATGCAATTACATTGCTTGCTGTAGTCTACAGACTGCCAATTAGTGGGAAGGAAGTAGAGGTACAAATCATAGAGTAGTTATAAGGGGGACTTTGCTTACACTACCAGCAATAACTCTGTCTTCCCCATAGTTTCAGCTCCTCTAAGATTTGGGAGAAAAGTGGGAAAATGTAGGAGAAGGAGCGTGGGCGGCACGGTGGCACAGTGGTTAGCACTGCTGCCTCACAGCGCCTGAGACCCGGGTTCAATTCCCGCCTCAGGCGACTGACTGTGTGGAGTTTGCACGTTCTCCCCGTGTCTGCGTGGGTTTCCTCCGGGTGCTCCGGTTTCCTCCCATTTTCACAAAAAGATGTGCAGGGTCAGGTGAATTGGCCATGCTAAATTGCCCGTAGTGTTAGGTAAGGGGTAAATGTAGGGGTATGGGTGGGTTTCGCTTCGGCGGGTCGGTGTGGACTTGTTGGGCCGAAGGGCCTGTTTCTACACTGTAATGTAATCTAATCTAATCTAATCAATCCAGTCTACATTTGACTAAGGGGCAGTGAAGGCTAGTGTTACAAGATTGTATTCAAACAACTTTACTGTAGAAGAATGTATCCAGTCCAACAAGAAAGGATGGTTTTTGGACCTGGTGCTTGGAAATGAAGTGGGCCACGTGTCATTGGGGAACATTTAGGGGACAGTGATTATTATAAGGTTTCAAATGATGGTGGAGAACAACCACCGTTGCTCCAGAATGAGAAAATCAATTGGCAAAGAGCACACTTCATTGAGACAAGAACAGAACTGGACAAGACTACAATGGAAGATTTGCAGGAAAAATAATAACTGAACGATAGGCTACTTTCAAAGAGAAGACAGCTTAGGTACGGACAAGGTTTATTCCTTCAAAAGGAAAATATAGGACAAACAAATCAGAGTTCTCCAGATGACAAAAGAAATAGAAATTAAGGTAAGAAGAAAAGGTATGCCTCTGGCATGTGTCAAGTATAAATTATAATTGAAAACGAAGAGGAATACTGAAAGTGCAAAAGCATATTAGAGATGCAAAGAGGAATTATGAGGAATGACTGGCATTCAAGATAAAGGGATGAAAGTGTTTGCTGATACTAACAATCATCCATAAATTGCTGACTGCACATGCTCACCTCCGTTTTTTTTCTCACTGCAATAAAAAAGCCAATTTAAAAAAATAACAAAAATAATCTACTTTGCTTGACACGTATTTTTATATTTACTAATATGTAGTTTCATTCAATTGTTTTCATTTTTGTGTTTATTGTTTATTTTAACCTGCTGTCTTGGGTATCAGCGGACACTATGCATTCACATACATACACAGTAACTCTGATTTTAGAAGACCGTCAACCATAAGAAATAACTCTCAGCCTCACAGATGCACCACAATGTCTCTAGCCACCCCTCAAGCCTCTAAACTTGGAGCTCAAGTTTCTGCAGCCATTAGTACTTCATGCATATGTGGTCATCTAGGACACCGATAGGATCCATGATTGCCTACATATTACAGGCCACACATTTGACTTGACCAAATTATTCTGCTATGTCTTAACTTTATTTCCCTTACATCAATATTATTCTGCTTTGGATCACTTATGTAACTGCATTATATTGGCCCTGACTTGTCTTATTCCTGGTGTGTATCTCAGTTATATCAAAGTAGAGTTCCTTCTTTAAATATAATATGCTTTTCTAATTAACAGCTATGGGTAGTCCTTTACAACAGTCCTTTCTCACCAAACAACAAACTTACTGAAAAAAAATTAGGTAATTAGATAAAGGACTTGGAGGGGACAGATTTCTTGAAATATATTCAGGAGAGTTTTATATATCAACATGCAGATGGTTCTACAAGGGACTGTGAAATGTTAGACTTAATTCTGGGGAACGAAGCATGATGTGACAATGGAGGAGCATTTTAGTGATAGTGACCACAATCTGTACTTTCAAAGTTTGTCATGGAAAAAGAGTAAGATAATCTGCAAATAAAGGATTAGATTGGAGAAAAGCAGATTTTTTATGAAAAAAGGCAAGATTTGGCCAAAGTAGACTGAAAACAGTTACTAGAGAATGAACTGGCAGCAGAACAGTGGGAGAAGTTCAAAAAAGGGAGACTATGGGCCCAACATATTCTCTTTAAGGTGAAATGTAGGATCTGCAAGTTCAAAGTATCATGGATGCCTAGAGACATTCAGAACTGGATGAAAGGTAAAAGAGACATGTAACAGGTTTTGGCAAGTTTAAAAGTGGACAAATTCCAAGATCTGGATGAGCTGTGTTGCAGTCGTCTGAGATGAGGGACAAAGTCACAAGGGCTCTGGTTCAAATTTTTTAAAAGACTCAGGGGAGTTACCAAAGCACTGAAGAACAACTAATGTGGTAGAGACAGACCAGGAAACTACAGACAGTACATCTCATATCTGTGTTAAGGAAACATATGTAAAATATTCTGAAGGAGAATTAGAGAGGTAAAGTTTGATCGAGGTCATACCCATCAAATATGGTTGAATTTTTCGAGGTGACCAAGCACAAAGATGAGGGTAGTGTAGTTAATGTAGTTAAGTATTGCTGTAAGGCTTTCAACAAGGTCCCACATGACAAACTGATAAAGGAAGTAAAAACACACAGGATCAGGGTAATTTGGCAAGTTAGATCCAAATTTGGCTTAGTTGCAAGAGACAGAAGGTGGTGGTAGAAGGTTATTTGTGCGACTGGAAGCTGGTGGTTTTGTTGTCTCTTATTACTTGTAAAATACAAACTATCGAGATGAGAATGTGGTGGGGGATGAGCGGAGGGATGGGGGGTGACAGGTAAGTTTGCAAATGACACAAAGATTGGCTGGGTGTTTAACAGTGAGGAAGAAAGTCTTAGGTTACAGGATGGTACAGATGGATTCGTAGCAGAAGGAATATAACTCTGACAAGAGTAGGTTATGGACTTTGGAAGAAGTGACAAAACAAGGGAACACTCAATGTATGGTAAGACAGTCGGAAGCTCAGAGAAACAGTGGGATCCTGGGGTGCTTGTCTACAGATTCCTGAAGGGTAGCATATAGGAAAACATATAGGATACTTGCCTTTAGCAGTTACCAAGTCATATAGTATGAAAAAGACTCGTCGATCCAATCAATCCATGCCGACCATAATCCCAAACTCAACTAGTCCCACCTGCCTGCGCACGGCCCATATCCCTCCAAACATTTCTTATTTAACGTACTTATCCAGATGTGTGTTTAAATGCTTAACCGTAACTGCATCCACCACTTCCTCTGGACATTCGTTCTATACACAAAGCAATGTGTAAAAAAGTTGCCCCTCATGTCTTTTTTAAATCTTTCTCCTCTCACCTTAAAAAAAATAGCTCCTACTCTTGAAATCCCCTACCCTAGGGAAAAGACACCTGCCATTCACCTTATCTATACCCCTTAGGATTTTATAAATCTCAATAAGGTCACCTCACAACCTTCTACCTCCATTCCTGGCAACATCTTGGTAAATCTTCTCAGCCTTCTCCAATTCAATAACATCCTTCCAAAGTAGGGTGACCAGAAGAGGCCTCACCAATGTCCTACCCAACCTCAACATGACGTCCCAACACCTCAAAGGTCTGAGCAATGACGGCAAGTGTGCTCAACACCTTCTCAACCTGTGATGCAAACTTCAAAGAGTTATGTACCTGAACCCACAGGTCTTTCTGTTCTACAACATTACCCAAGGCATTACTTTTAATTGTATGTCTTTCCCTTGTTTGTTTTACCAAAATGCCTCACATTTATCAAAAACAAACTGAATCTGCCTCTCCTCAACCCACTGACCCAATTGACTAACTGACAACCAAAAGTGGATCCAGCACCAATGCCTGTGGAACACTGCTGGTAAAAGACCTTCAGTCCAAAAAAACAACCCTCCACAACCATTGCCTCCTGCCGTTAACATAAGTTTGTATCCAATTGACAGGCTTATTCTGAATCCCATTTGATTTAACTTTACTAATTAGTCCACCATGTGGAACCATGTCAAAGGCTTTACTAAAGTCCAAGTAAACAATGTCTACCACTCTGCTCTCTTAATCTTCTTGGTTACTTCCTCAAAAACCTCAATCAGGTTTTGTGAGACACAATTTCCCTTGCACAAAACTATGGTTCATAGATTTTAAGAGCCAGGAGGTTATGTTGCTTCATCAATGATCTTCCTTCCGTCATAGGGTGAGAAGTGGGGATGCTTGATCGTGATTGTACAATGCTCAGCACCATTCTCAACTCCTCAGATGCTGAAGGAATCCATGTTCAAAATCAATAAGATCTGGACAATATCCAGGCTTTGGCTAACAAGTCACAAGTAAAATTTATGCCACAAAATGCCAGGTAATGTTAATCTCCAATAAGAGGGAATCTAACCACTGTCCCTACTCATTGACTTGTGTTACCATCACTGAATCACCCAATACAAACATCCTAGGGGTTACCATTCACTAGAAACTAACTGGAATCAATACATAAAAACAATGACTACAAGAATGGGTCAGAGACTAGGAATACTGCAGCAAAGGCTAAGGGAAGATCTTAGGAGGTTTATAAAATCACGAGGAGTATAGATAGGGTGAATATTCCAGGTCTTTTTCCTAGAATGAGGGTGGCAGTGATGGGGTAGGATTTAAAATGGACCTGAGGGGAACGTTTTCATGCTGAGGGTGATGGGTGTATGGATTGAGCTGCCCGAGAAACTGGTAGAAGTGGGTACAATTACAACATTTAAAAGGCATCACAATGGGTATATGAATAGGAAGTGTTTATAGGGATATGGGCCAAATGATGGGAAATGGGACTGAGTCAGATTACGATGCCGGTCAGTGTGGACAAGTTGGACTGAAGGGCTTATTTCTGTGCTATATGATTCTATGAAACTCACCTACTACCTCTCCAAAGCCTGTCCATTATCTGAGAGTCACAAGTATGATCGAATATTCCCCAATTTCCTGGATGGCTGCAGCTCCAACAACATTCAAGAAGCTTGGCACCATCTAGGAAAAAACAGCCTGCTTGATTGGCACCACATTCACAAGCATCCACTCCCTCCACCACTGACTCTCAGTAGCAGCAGTGTATACTAACTACAAGATGCACATGCAGAAATCCACCAAAGATCCTTAGCCAGCATCTTATAAACCCACAATCACTTCCATCTAGCAAGTAGGTACACGGGAACACCACCACCTGCAAGGTCCCTTCCAAGCCACTCACCATCCTGACTTGGAAACATATCACTGTTCCTTCACTGTCACTAGGTCAGAATCCTGGAATTCGATCCCCAAGGGTATTGTGGGTCAACCTACAGCACATGGACTGCAAGGGTTCGAGAAAGCAGCTCACCACAACTTCTCAATGATGAATAGGGGCAGGCAATAAATGTTGGCCAGCCAGAGATGCCCATGTCCCACAAGTGAATAAAAAAGCACTGTGAAGCTGCTACAGCTGAAATACTGCATGCAGTTCTGGTCAGAGCACCATAGGAAGGTTGCAACTGTACTAGAGGGAGTGCTGAGGAGATTTACCAGGATATTGCCTGTGTTGGAACATCTTAGTTATGAAGAGAGGCTGGATAAGTTCAGATTGTTTTCTTTTAAGCGCAGGAGATTGAGGGGGGAACCTGGGAGATGTATGCAACCTTGCAAGGGACATAGAGTGCAAAAGCTTTTTGCTGTTCCCCTTAGTTGAAGGGTCAATAACAAGGAGGCACAATTTTAAGGTGAAAGGCAAGTGGTTTACAGGAGATTTGAGGAAATGCTTTTCACCCATTGGGGTCTGAAATGCACTGCCTGGGACAGTAATTGAGGTGGCTAGCCTCACAACCCTTAAAAGTACTTGGATGAGCACATGAAGTGTTATAATATTCAAGGCAATGGGCTTCATGATAGAAAATGGGACTAGTATAGATTTAGTGTATCTTTGATGGTACAGGTTTGATGGGCCTAAAGACGTCTTCTGTCCTATATGCTTCTATGAGAAAAAAAAACTCACTTCTTATCACCAAATTTCCCCATTCAGAATACCTTAACTGTTTCAGTTAACCTTACTTAAAACACCTTCCCCACACCCCCACTCCAGTGTCAACTTTGGCTTGGCAGTAACATGCAGTTTGGAGAAGTTGTGGATTCAAACCTCATAACAGGCTTGAGAGAATTGGTTGGGGAGCATTAACAGTTACAACCCATCTTTCTGCTAAGTTCCCCATTCAGCCAAATTCCATTAGCAATGTAAATCAGCCTCGTGGAAATATACTTTAGTTTTAAAACACAGTCAGTTTCAAGATAATCAAATTAAGAATAATTAGATAACAATATTAATCCTTCAAATATAATTGGGTTTTTATGCTATTTCCAATGTGGCAATTTGCAGCTAAATATTTTTTGGGCTGAACTGCACATTGTTTGAATACTATGTTTGCTTTTTCAGTACATATTTTCACTGAATAAAAAGACATCTATAGAATTTCAGAAGTCAGGCAGTCAATCTTTTGTTTAGGTAAATGTCTGCACACAGAGTTCATTCTAGTTGCAATCAGCAAAATTATGATTTATTTCCACCATGACCTTTGAATTAATCACTTATCACTAATCAAAGGCACTAAATTATTCATCAACCCACAAATCTCATTACTATGAGAAGCATCATAAAAAATTATGAGCTATCAAAGAATGGGCAGCAATGTAGTCTTGAAGCCATTGTAATTTAACTCCTGCTGATCAAAGTGTAAACCATTTACCTGGAAAGTTCTAGAAGTGACTTAAAGGGCAAAGTTATGCACCAATTCTTACAACAAGCATTGTAACATAATCTGCTCAGCAACCCACACAATTGTATTCAGAATATCAGAAGTCACACAAATAACAGAAAAATTATAAATTTTCTATTGGAAGTTGCTTTGAACAGATAGATAGTTTTGAGTTTGGTGCTTAAATGTGTGAAAGGCTTAACTATCAATGACTCCTGACTCAGAAGACTGAATATTCAAGACCCCACACCAAGGAGGTAGGCACATATTTCACTTCACAACTGAGGGTGTGCTTTACAGTTGCAGATACCAACTTTCCTGTCCAGCAAATATCCTTTAACCAGTCTTACAAATGTATTAACTTATTTCTAAATGATTGTCATGATTTCTGACATTGCAATAATAACTACACTTTAAATGATTGCAGTGGTGCATTCTAAATAACTTTCTAGTTCTATTATAGTTAGCAAAGTTTACTCATATGTGTGTCATCTCCAATTCATCTATAGAGTGCATCATGTTTCTCATGTACATAGAACTTTGCTACTTGTTAGGTAGAAATCCAGTGGCCAAGATCCAAGTTTCAAGTTGAAAATTGCTAGTGTTAGGCAAAGTGTTATCAATAGTTGTGATGTCATCGGGCCTTCAACCAAAACTAATCAGATTGAGCTTTTTAATCAACTGTCAGTTTCAAATTATCCAAGATGACAAATTGATTGATACAGCTATTTAAATGTGATGTAACGTATGGGAAATCTGGTTTGATTAGTCAAGTAGAAGCTGATATTTTTATATATAAATACTGTTGCTGACTAACTGATAGTAAGAGAAACAATAACACAGTAAGTGGAATCTTATATGGCCTGAATGATGCGGGCTACTGCTGCACTGTAGAATCATGCGAGAAGTCAGTCTAGGTCTTCTTTCATGTTGGAAGCAATTTGATACATTTTCAAATAGAATTCTGGGTATTGAGATGAGATTCTCACTCAGGAGAGGTACAATGACTATAAAGGGATATCATTGCTTATGAACAGCCTCATTAACAGCATATTTTGCCTCATTAATATGCAGCCACCACCTGCTGCAAGAAAACTAGACATCAATAATTCTTAATATGGAAGTCAGAGTGGGTAACTGGAGACTTGAGCTTGCTGCGAGCTACTCCAGGCCACCATCTTACAGAATGCCTCAAGGCACAATCCAGGGCCCAAATGCACAAACCCGACAACCATGGATGCTGGCACCTGACAGTCTTCCTTTCAGAACGTTCATGGCACCTCGCTGATCTACTCACAAGACGTTCTGAACTTTAAAGCACGTTGACAACTCGCTATGTTGCTGTAAGGGTACTTTGTGCCCAGGGACAGGCACTCAGCTCATGGATTGGTTAGGCTACTTTAGAATCATGCAGTAAAGAAGGAGCTTTCCAGACCATTGAGTCTGTGCAGGTAAAACTACTCGAAATCTGTATCAGTCCCACTTTCCAGCATTTGGCCTGTAAGCTTTGAATGTTATGAGTTTAAGTGCTCATCCAAGTACTTTTTAAAGATTGTAAAGTTTCCTGCCTCTACTACCATCACAGATTTTGCTTCCAGATTCCCACCACTCTCTGGGTGAGAAACATTTTCCTCAAATCCCCTTTAAACCACCAGCCTGTGACCTTAAAATGATGGCCCTTTGTTATTGACCCTTCAACTAAGGGGAACACAGCCTTCCATCCATCCTCGTCATAATCTTAGACACTTCAATCATATCCCCTTCTCTGCTCCAAAGAAAATAACCTGAGTTTATCCAGCCTCTCTTCACAACTAAACTGCTTCATTCCAGGCCACGTCCTAATGAAGTTCACCTGCTCCTTTCCAGTGCAATCATATCCGTTCTATAGAGCAGGGTCCAAAACTGCACACAGTACTCTAACTGTAGCCTGACCAAAGCTTTGTACAGCTCCAACATAACCTCCTTGTCCTTACAATCTGTGCCATGAATGATAAAGGCAAGCGTCCTCAATCTTTTCCTAACAGCCCTATTAACTTGTCCTGTTGGCTTCAGGGATTTGTGGACAAGAACCTGAAATCCTGCTGTTCCTCTGAGTTTTCTAGTGTGATGTATTTCATTGAGTATTTCCTTGTCTTGTTACATCTTCCAAAGCACATCATCTCAATTTTTTTTAATGGTTTCATTCCATTTGCCACTGATCTGCCCACCTGACCAATCCATCTAGATCCTCCTTTAACCTAAGGTGTTCTTCCTCGCTGTCATCCACCTAGCCAACCTGTATGTCATTGCAAACTAACTTATCATCTCCACACCTTTCCATTTATACTGTTTATATATATCACAAACAATAAGGGACCAAGCACTAATCCCAGTGGTATGCCACTGGACACCAGACTCCAATCACACAAACAACCCTCTACCACCACCCTCTGTTTCCTGCCACTAAGGCAAATTTGTGTCCAACTTGACAAGTTACCCTGGATCCCATTTGCTTTTATCTTATCAGCCTTCCATGTGAGATTTTGTCAAAGGTCTTGCTGAAATCCATATAAACTACATCAACCACGTGATCCTCATCTACACATCTGGTCACCTCCTTGAAAACATTTTATCAAATTTGTTAGGCATGACCTCCCTCTGACAAAGCCACACTAACTATCACTTATCAAACTTTGTCTCTCCAGATGCAAATGAATTCTCTCCTTCAGAATTTTTCCAGTAGTTTCCCTACCACTGATGTGAGACTCACTGGTCTGTAATTCTGGTCTGATTTATTTCAACTACCATTCTTGAAAGTGAAACTTTTCAGGTACATCCCATGAGGCTAGAAAGAAATTAAAGATTTGGATCAGAGTCCCAGTAATTTCCTCCCTCATTTCCCATAGCAGTCTGGGATACAACTCTTTTGAGCATTGGGAACTGTCCACATTCAAGCCTGTCAAAATGTCCAATACTTCCTCACTCTCTATGTCAAGAACCTCCTCAGCCCTCATCCTGAATTCTGTACCTATATGTTTCTTCTCCAAAGTGATGACAGATGTAATATATTCATTTAACACCCTATTAATGTTAGCAATTTTTGAGAAGAAGATTTGTAGCTCAGGTTGATGATAAATATATAAGTTAGCTCGCTGAGTTTGAAGGTTTGTTTCAGACGTTTCATCACCATACTAGATAACATCATCAGTGAGAGTCTCTGTTGAAGCACTGGTGGTATGTCCTGCCTCTATTTATAGGTCTTGGTTTCTTAAGGTGGGTGATGTCATTTCCGGTTTTCTTCTCAAGGGAAGGTAGATAGGTCTAAATCTGTGTGTTTATTGATGGCATTCTAACCAGAATTCCATCAATAAACACATTGATTTAGACCCTATCTACCTTCCCTTTAAGAAAAAACCAGAAATGACATCACCCACATTAAGAAACCAAGATCTATCATTAGAGAGGCCGGACATACCACCAGCGCTTAACCAAAGACTCTCTCTGATGATGTTATCTAGTAGAGTGACGAAACATCTGAAAACAAATGTTCAACTCAGCAAGCTAACTCACATACTTACCCTATTAATGTCTTCTGGCTCCACACACACACATTGCCTCCTGGTTCCTAATGGACCCTATTCTTTCCCTGGTTATTCTCTTCCCCTTGACATACTTATAGAATATCTTGAGATTCTCCCTAATCTTACCCACCAATGTTTCTTCATACCTCCTCTTTGCTCTCCGAATTGCTTTTTGACTTTCTTTCCTTGCACTTTCTGTACTCCATTACAGCCTTCAATGATTTGTTTCCTTTCTATCTATTAAAAGTCTCTCTCTTCCTTCTTATTCATTCCTGAACATCCTTAGATATTCAGGGTTGTCTGGGCTTGCTGCTCCTACATTTCATCCCAAAGAGAACATGTTGGGTCTGTACCCTCACCAATTGTATTTTAATGCATCCATGTATTTGCCTGCTGGAGAATTATCCAGAAATAGCTGTTCCCAGTTTACTTTGGCTAGACTATGCCTTATTTTCATAAAATCTGCCTTCCCCCATTCCACAACCTCCTAAACCCTTCACACTGTGGCAATCCTAATTAGTGTTGAGTAAGCTGAAATCCCCTGAATTGTTGATATTTATATCACCTAAGTGAATTGTCGATATATCTGCCCCACTATTGCCTAATGACTGTTTGAGGGTCTATTATACACTCCCTGCAAGTGTGACTGCCCAATGTTATTCCTCAGCTCTACCCAAAAAGTTCATTTGAAGACCATTCCCTTCTCACTACAGTGACTGACTCTTTGATTAATAATGTGACTCTTTTACACCTTCCCCTTTTCTGCCCAAAGATCATGTACCCCGGAATGTTGAGCAGCCAGTCCCGCCCATTCCACAACTACATCTCTGATAGCAACAACATCACAATTCCATGTGTCAAAGCAGCCCTTAATCTATCTGTCTTATCTATAAACAATTCTCGCATTAAAGTAGAGGCCATCCAACCTTGTATTACTCCCTCAAAACTTAATGTGGCTGAACTCCCTTTATCTTGATTTCTTCACTTAAATAATACTACATCCTTCCTGTACTAACACAAGTCTCCTCCCCCTGCTGAATTAGTAAATTCCTCCCAACAGCATGAGCAAGCCCACCCACAAGAATGTTGGCCCCATTCTGACTCAGGTGAGGATCACCCCGTTTGTACAGATCCTACCATTCCCATAAATAGTTTTAGTGATCCAGGAATCTAAAACCCTTCCTCCTGCACTAATTCTTGAACAACACATTCATCTATCCTATTTTCCTATTTCTGTTCTTGCTGGCATGTGGAACCAGAAGTAATCCAGAGAATACAACTTTTGAGGTCCTGCTCCTTAGTCTACTCCCTAGATTCCTAAAATTCTTGAATGCAAGACCGCATCTCTTAATCTACCTATATCATTGGTACCAATATGTACCGACATGACCTCTGTCTGATCACGTTCCTCCTTCAGGATGCCGTATACCCACTCAGTGACATCCCCACTCCTGGCACCAGGAAGACAACACACCATCCTAGGAGTATTCTTGTGGCCACAGAAGCACCAAACTAATGAATCCATCATCACTATTATCACTCCTGCTTTCTTCTTCCTCATCTTGTCTGTAGTTAGGCTGAATGTGGTGCCAGAAACTTCATAAGTAGAAAATTAATTTGTACACCTTTGGGCTGCTCACATGCTCTTAGTATTCACTCACTTAGCGTCTACCTGAATGCTCATAGTATCCCTGCCTTGCCCTGCCATGCTTTTTAGAAATATAGAAAAGAGGAATAGGCTGAAATTCAGTCTTCATGCCTGATCCATCATTCAGTATGATCACGTTTGATCCTCTATCTCAATGCCACTTCCTGCTTTCTCCCCATACTTCTTGATGCCTTTAATATCTAAAAAGTTATATTTTTCTGTTACGTATTCAGTGACTTGGTCTCACAGCCCTCTGCAGTATAGAATTCCACAGCTTCACTACCCTTTGAGTGAATAAAGTTTTCCTCATCTCAGTTCTAAATAGCCTAACCTGAGACTGTGACCCCTGGTTCTAGATTCAAGCAGGAAAATACCCTTCTCTGTCCAGCCCTTTTCAAATGTTATACATTTCAATTAGATCTCTCACTCTTCTATTCGTCAAACCAATCCAAAATACATCTATATCGTATTACAGAATTAAGGAAGACAAAAAGGTGTACCTTACAAAAAAACACTAAACTATTTGCTTTTAAAAAAGTATAATATAGAAACCAAATTTCAAAACATCCTTACCTTTTAAGTTATGCAACTTGGCCTCAGGAACACTTTTGGCTGAACCTGTGATTCCAGAGTATTTGCTTAAATCCCAGCCACATTTTGCAATAAGGTTCAAAACAGCTTCATCATCCTCATCAAGTTCTGTACATTTCTTTGTCAATGACTTTACAAATTCTGCTCTGAGATGTCTGGATCTACAATACAAAAGAAACAACTGATTGTGTTTGTATTATATTAACTGCATTAAAATATAGCAAAAAAACACAATGGCACCAATAATTTCCTATGACAATTCCTTTTTAGGAAAATGTTATTGCTGAAAAAATGGTTACTTTCATTCAAATTACATTGGCAAAGGCATGCTTGGAACCGGCTTTGTACATTAGGAAGTCAAAAATTTGACTTTCACCTGAGATGAACTAACATTATGGCGCCTAAGTTATCCCAATGAATTGGATTTGAGTGCATGGCAAGAAGAATCATCCTTGATCTTAAATATTATTTAGTCACCTCTGGAGGACTGCAGAAAATTCAGGAGTAGTCAGATCTCATCCAAAGGGCAAAAGCACATGGCTAGATTCTCAGTCTCGAATCACAAGAAAAAAAGACATGTTTTGAGAAAACATGGATGAACAACTGTGCCAATGCCCACTGCAAGAATTAGAAGTGGCAAGGTTAGTGAGAAGTAAAAAAAAGTGAAGAAAATTCTAAACAATGAACAAAGTGCTCCTGGCTACAATGAATCTGACTCTACTCATACTAGTGCACTAGTAATCTCTAGATTTGGCCATTCTTTATCTATCTGATAGAACAGTTCATGATGATGTAATTTGTCCTGATCCAATACCCAAATACAGGCACATTAATCAGGAATGGAAGCTCCAGTTTATTTACATTCATTTTAATCAGTTTGTTAGAGCAAAGACAAGCATTCAAGTTGCTGGTCTGAAGAAGTTCTGAAGTCATCATAATGGATTCAAAATGTTAATTATTTCTCTTTCCACAGATGCTGCCAGAACTGCAGAGTTTCTCGAACACTTCCTTATTTTGTTTCAGATTTCCAGTGTCTGCAAAATTTTGCTTTTGCTACCATCACCAAAAGCTGGGCTTCACCTAGCCGCTGTCCTCTTTACAATACTAAAACAGAATCACAGCACAGACATAGACCATTCAGACTGGTTCTCTACATAAATGAAATAACTGCCTGCATTGCAGGATATTTTTATAAAATTCATTGAATTATTCATATTCTGCTAAGAATAGAGAGAATCTGCTGTGAGTAAAACTACAAAGTGCCTTTATTGCCCAATTTTAGGCTTCACATTGTACTAATCATAAGCAATAAAGGAGGAGGAAAGATAAAAGTGATGGAATAAAGATTCAGTGGAACTAATGATGATGAAATGTCTCAGCCAGATTACATCATCAACAATTGGACTTCTAACAGTAAAACACCCCAACTCAAATAAATTTGACATTGGGCCACATAAGGAAATAATAGAGGATGATCAGAAGCCTGGATGGAGATGCTCAAGAGACCAAAATTGGGGAAGAACAGATTTTTCAGAAGGTTTTAAAGCTTGCAGAAATTATGGAGATAGGCAGCAGTGAGGTCATGGAGAAGTTTGAAAAAAGAACGAGATTTGTAATAATTGAGGAGTCAATGTTCAAGATCAAGACTACAAACCTCGTTAATTGCTTCAGGAAAGGAAAATATGACAGTTCTACTCATATCATCAGATAAAACAAGATGCAAATATCCCAGATATATAAGCATTTTCAACAGAATTTAGCATTGCATCTAGCACAGTTACAGTCCCTAAGTATCAAGATATATATGTTATAATATAGTTGAGGACCAGCAAAATCTGCTGGAAAACAAAAGTTTTCTGTTGTCAGAAATTTAGACACTTTAAAGGGACATTGATTTCAAGTGACAGTTGGAAGGATTGAAAAGATGTTCAGGAATTTTTTTTTCACCCAGACTGTTCTGGAGGTGGGTTAGAGAAATTAACCTGCATAGCATTTAAACATTTGTATCTGCAGTTGAGGTGCTGTAACCTACAGGGTACAAGCCAACAATTGATAGGTGGGAGAATATTGGATAGCTCTTCCTTGATTGACAAGGGCACAACTCCTGTGCAGTAAAGCCTTCTCCTACTCTGAGCAGTGAATTAGAATTAGGTTTTATTGTCTTATATACTCAAGTACAGGGATACAAGAATACCTTGAAAAGTCTACAAAGTTGCCACTCTCCAGTGCAGGCTTATGTACAAAGGTACCTAGCTACAAAATCTGAGGTATAAGGCAGGAAATAAAGAAATAAAATTAAAAGTTTAGCATTACAGTCCTTCTTAAGTGCTTAGCCATGAGCCTAGATCCAGACTCTTCTACCCAGATGCTGAGACCATCACCAGCACGAATCCGCCCTCTGCACCAATGCCGCAGGACCATGTCACCTTTCCTGATGAGATCGCCGCCATGAGACTGCGTTGGGCTGATCTTGGCAATGCAGCCGCCGCTGAACCTGCTGAGTGCTCTGCATGGAAGGTAAGTCAGGCTAAAGGGGAATAAAAAAAAGCAGAGAAAGAAGAAAAAAGTAAAAGCAGGTAAATCCACAATGGGGCTATGATACAGATCTGCCTTGGATGACAACTAGTCATCGTAGTTACCATTCCAGGACAAAAGGTAAGTCGAAAAAGAAAAAAAAACAAGAAATGAGAGGAAAGAAAACGTAATCGACAAAGCTGATGAGCTCTGGTTCAGGAGCCCTACTCTGCCATCTTGAAGCACATCTTTACATTTTCCAGGTCAGGAGGGTAATTAAACCCCTTCCCAGAGTCCTCACATTTCCACAGTTTCTCGCTGTTGTGACTGCATTTGCATCTTGCCAGGTCAGATGATTGACTGAAGCTTCATCCACACACAGAACTCGTGTATGATTTCTCTTCACTGCGAACAATGATTTTTACTTCCATGTTTAAAGGTCGATGATATTCAGCTCCTGAGAATCAGGTGTTGCTGGCTATTCTTGATCTAGTATTTGACTTGAGCTTCCTGTCTGTAAACCCTCCCTTTCCAACTCCCTCCTCTGGCCTACATGAGACTTCAGCCCCACAAAAATGCAGTTAACTCTGGGCAATCAGGCTCGGGCAATAAATTCTGGCCTATCCAGTGATGCCCACATCCATTTATGGTGAAGAACAATGATAGTGAGGTGCTGGTGAATGGAGTGACTCTGTTAGATCTTGCTGTGATATCTGATTGGAATTGATGATCTGGAAACGCATCCCATTGAATGCATTGAGTGAAAGACTCAAGGTAAATAATGAGGCTCTTTCTAAATAACTGGAAACCTTAAAACTTGCTTTCTTTTTGGTGCATATTTTCACATCACAGTTGTCTATTCTAAGCCCCCAAACCTCAAAGTTGCAGTCTATTTACATATTTCAAACATGCAGACATCCACTTGAACAAAACAAAAATGACTTAACTTGTACAGAAGGGATAACTCACACAACCTGATTTGCAACTAATGATGGAAAAGATTTTGTAGATAGAGAAATACTTAAGCATATCTCCAGACAGAAAAAGTAACCTATGACTAATTGATCTTTACCAATTCTCAAGTACCCTGCAAATTCTTGGAGTAGAAGTGACATGGATGCCAACTAAGATCTCATCACAGGAATCAAACTCTAACATCCTCTTTGCTCTGACTGAGTGACTGCTTTGAACCCTTGTGTTGAGTTTAAATGCAGAACGGAAAGACAAAAGTTTTCATTCATAGTCCACCAATGGGATAGATCTGTGGCGATCAATCAATAGCACATTCACAAGCAGTTCTGAAAATTGTGACACAACTGGTTTTGTATTCTTACTTCTTGATGTTAGAACTGACAGCAGCATGTTGCAACCACTTAAACCTGTATACAGGACATTAAGCTGACCTGTGCACATAATCTCTAGTGCCCTCACAAAATAACCTCCAATTATCTGCAAAGGATCACACACATCAGCATAAGATCATACATGATCAGAAGGATACATAAAATAAGGGCAAATTGGCACATCTAGTCATTCTTCCATCCAAAGCCACAATCCTTTCATTGCAGCATCAATTGCTTTTCAAATAATTGAGCTTTTGCTTACACATTCCTACTAAGACCACTTTGGTGAAGCGGTTAGCCCTGACATATCAGAACTTTGACTTTAGCACTTCAAAACCTATCCTTTTTTCCCTCGTGGTCACATTTAGAATATTAATCAAAATTAATCTCTTCTATTATATTTATTACCTAAAAAAAGGAACTTAGCACATTAAGAAAATAAATGCATAAATTAATCCATTACCCTCACTGTAAGAATAGGTAATTGGAATCGTAAGTGCCTACATAATGGGAAAGGGTGCTACAGTGACCATGGGAGAAAGTAGCTCAAGAGTCCTGGATGGCTAAATGATGGGTACAGCAGGCAGTGGAGATCAGTAATCCCACACAGTATGGGGAATCCATCAATCTTCTGACACAAGAGCCTGATTCTCCTGGTCAGCAGGAACTGGCTTGGAATCCCTTTACAGTGCGAAATGTTTTTAGAAGAATATTGAAGAAATATGAACTCTATTTCTGCCAACAATGCCAACTTGCCAGATATAAGGCTGAATCTGTACCAAGAACCACTGAGCTTTTAAATGAGAGCCAAGATGAATGTCAGCCATAGGATCTGTGATTAAATGACTTTAGTTGTGTAAATATTTATGCTGCAGTTTCAAAGAAAAGGAGGAAAGGCTGCATCCACAAATATTAACTATCAAAATCATAGATTTAATCCTGCTGCTTACATTGTTCATAACTAAGAGTTGGTACAAATGAGTCTGAAACATTCATTTCCAAAACGTATTGTCACCCATAAGTGTTGAAACAATAGGAGGTTTATTCACTAACTTCTAGGAAGAAAGAAAACTAAGTGCCCCAGCTCACTATCACATTCTTCAGGGCAATAAATGTTGACCACATTTTATAAATGCATTAAAAATTATGACAGTGCAGGAACTTGGATTTCCAAGAAGGGAGATGAATAGGGCAAGACTGCAATATGCATCCTCAATCACTTTTGCACATATTTATCCAATTCACTGCATGCAATATTCTTTTGAAACAGCTGCATCCAAGGAACAACTGGTTGACACCTCTTTCTTGCCAATCGTATCTGCACACTGTACAATATCAATTTACACAAGAAAAAACGGTGTCAAGTGCTTGTAGTTCCCACTACTTAAACTTTATATGTCTGGATGGTTATACATTTCAGGGCTGAATACAAATTTTCTTTTCAGAAAATCAGAACTTATGACCAGGTTTTAAAAACATTTTTCCACACATGCTATTGGTACTGTAGGGTTAATTTGTTCCTTACATGAATGCCTGGAAAAACTCAGCAGATCTGGCAGACATCCATGCAGAGAGAAACAAAGGTTAACGTTGAGTCCAGTATGAAATTTCTTTAGAAGACAGCAATGGGGAATTGAATCTACAGACAATAGTGCAATCTTCTGCAAATGAATGACAGCTAGAGCAGAAGGCTAAACATGTTCATAGAATCATAGAATCCCTATAGTGCAGATACAGCCATTAGACCCATCAGGTACACACCCTCCCTCCCAGGAGCATCCCACCCAGACCCTCTTTTGATGTTGCTCCTGGTGCAGCTCAGGATCCTCATCTTTCTCAAAAGATTTCTCTGGATCCTTCATTTCTTTTTATCCAGCATGGTTGGGGTTAGTTTAGTCTAGTCTAGTCCATGACTACCTAGGCTTTCTGAAGATGTGCTTTTGATGCCTGAACTGGTTGAGCAGTATTATTCACAACAGCCCAGGCAGGGATCACCTCATCATAAGTTTTCAAATGGGGTGTGGATGAAATAAAGAGATGGTGGACAAAAAGAAGATGCACAGTCTTAACTATGGATATTTCAAACCATTTTTAGATATGACTTATCTCTGGTTCAGGTAGGAGGCAAGCCCAAGTCTCCTAGCCCAGAGATAGGAATGCTATCACTGCACCAATAGAGCCCTCACTATGTTTCAGCTCTTAACGTCTATAATCAATCTGTTCAGATGTGATATGAAACACCTCTGGAGCAAGTGGGACTTGAACCCAGACCTTCTGCCTCAGAGGGACAGGCACTACTACAACAGCCTTTAGTCTTCACAGTACCCTTGCATCTTCCATGACTCATGACGCATCTTTGACAGCACATAGACAGCAAAGGGGCATGATTTGTCCCTGATTTTCTCCACAGCACTGTGCAATAAGAGAAAGGAAACATGGGAGCTGCCCATCAGGCATTTCATGGAGAAACCCAGATATAGGATAAGGTTTTGCCTCCTGAATTATGTTGACTCAAACATTCCTGATGCATGTCTCCTAAAACTGCATGTGAAGACATCCCAGGCCCTGCCTCCTCCTCAGCCTTCAGCCTCAGTATATGTCAGAGGAATCACTTTTGGAGATTGAGACGCAGCACATTACTCTGCTGGACAAAGATGTTCCACATCCTTTCATTTGACCTGATCTTGTTATGATAAGAAGACTACAACAGGTGTAATAACATTGGAAGTGTATACATATATAGACTAAAGTGCTGAACTTCCATAATGCTTGAACACCCATGTCACCAAAATATTCTCACAATATTTCTTTCTTCGCCCTCGCAGTATGTGGAGGTGCTGGCCTGACTTCTGCAGCTGGGATGGAGGGAGCTTGCTGTGTGGTATGCCCTGATAACTTTGAATAGTTGGGTAGTCACTCCCTGACAGTTTTCAGCCTAGACGGCCTGGCCTGCTGACAGTCTCCTGCCCAATGATGCAAGCTCACCTTACTCGCTTTGACCGAGCACAGATATTGGAATCACAGGCACTGGGAGATGGAGTGGCGGGACACATCTGGAGTAGCTGGAGAAGCAGCTGCTGGGTCTTGTCTGTGGCTCCTTCTCCCTGTGGGTAGATGTTGGCAGCACCTAATCGCCTTGAGAAAAAGGGGCAAATGGAGTGAAGCTGAGGCCCATTGACCCCTTCTGGCCTTGCTGACCACCAATGGCTAAAGTGAAGGAGTGCAGATCTATGTGCATATTCAGAAAGCACCAAGCAAATGACTAGAATAAATCAAAGAACTGTGGATGCTGGAGATCAGAGACAAAAAAAATTGTGGGAAAAACTCAATAAGTCTGGCTGCATTTTGAATCCATTGACATTTCTTCAGAACAAGCATGCAGTATCTCAAGTGGAGTTCAGATGGCTTTCAAAAACTGCCTCGGAACCTTCAAACCTGGAAGACACATGGCTCTTTTGCCACGTAATTCAACAAGTAACTCACATATCTCTCTTGCACAGATAAGCGAGCTGGGAGGCACCATATCCAGTGACATAACACATCCTGGGACATGTGGATATTATGCCATCCAATATGCTCAGCCTCTCAACTGCTCACTCGATCTTGCAGCCATAGTATTAATTCAGTTAGTCAAGCTGAGCTTCTGGTTAATGGTAACCTTCATGACATTGACAGTGGGATGCACTGACATCTCACCACACATCCATATTTGAACCAAGGCTGTAACAAGATCAGGTGGTGAGTGATTGAATCCAAACTGAAATATCTGAAAGCAGATGACTGCAGTACAAGTGTCACTTGATAGCACGCTTGACCCCTTCCATCACTTTGTTGATGGACAGTAGCTGGGGGTGGGGCAATAATTAGCTGGGTTGGAATTGTCCTGCTTTTTGTGGACAGAAAGGAACTGGGGAGTTATCCTCATTCTTGGGCAAATGCCAATGTTGTAGCTGTGCAGGAACAACTTGGATAAGAGGCAGCTAATTCTGGAGCATGTGTTCATTCCATTTATCAAAACATTATCAGGTCAGGTGCAGCATCCAGTGCCTTCAGCCACGTCTTGAAATCACATGGAGAGAATAGAACTGGCTGAAATCTGGCATTTGTGATGCTGGAGACTTCAAGATAAAGCCGAGATGGATCATCAACTCAGCTCTTCTGACTGAAGATTGCTGTAAATGCTTCAGTCTTACTGTTTTCACTGATGAGCTGGACTCCTCTATCACTGAGGATGAGGATATTTGCAGAGCCTCATCTTCTTGTTAATTTTTTAATTAAATCAATGTTCTTTGAACAATGACTCAACTACTCACTGGATTCAATTGCTCCTTAATTAATCTATAAAAATCATTTAAGATTTTGTACACCTCCATCAAATTTCCTCTTAACTTTCTCTGCTCGAAGGAAACATCACAGAGGAGCACAGTAACTCTGCTGCTGACTGGCCAGGCATCAGGAACAATTGTAAATGCACACTCCACCCACACTATGGTCACCAACACAGACTGAAATACTGAACAAGTTAGAATGGCAAAGTAGAGGGAGTTTCTACACATTCCCATCAGCTCAGTGAGTGGATAATGGGATCTTCAATCCAAGGTTCAATGGTTCTTATTTTTTCTAAAATATTTCAGTCAATTTTTTTTTAAACCCATGGTGAAATGCCACAGTTGCGATCATGTAGTTCTGGTTTCTGAGATTGCCTCTTGCTTAAACTAATTGGTTACGGGAGAAAACTGTACTTCGTCATTACAAGGAAGTGTCTGAATTGTTGTAATAATCTTCCATTAACACATTTTTATATTTGGGGGTAATTTATAAAATAACATCCAACAAAAATAATGCATGATTCAATGACAGAAAGCAGAACTGCACTTAAAAGTAACTCTCACTTTCAAAGGTCTGACACTGTCTCTGTACAGAATGTACTCTCCTCCTAGTATCACGGAACAGATAAACACACCCTAAATGATGTAATTCATCCAAGCTACCACTCCAGTCAATCCATTCTGCGTCTTCTCTGAGGCTTCTTCTTAAAGTGTGATGCCCTAATTTAATACAATACTTTAGCTGTGATTTAGGCCATTTTATTGTAAAGATTAAGTATCAATGCTGTTCTTTTATACCGGTTACCTCTGTTTATAAAGCAAAGAATTGTTTTTTCCAAACACTTTCTCAACTTGTCCTATCACCAAAGGCATTTATTTATATCCAAGGTTTGTTTCAATACCTTATTCAATGGTTACTTCACATCATGTCTCTTCATTCTTCTTACTAAACTGTACATTCACATTTGTAAATATTAAAGTTTATTGAACATGTGCATGGCCATTTTAATGGGAAAGTCCATGTTCCAAAAGGATACTGGCCTAATAAAAGCAAATTAATGGCGATGCAGGTATTTCCAAATGTGATTAAAAGATTAGTGGAATAATATGCTCTGAGGAGTAAAGTCCAAAAAATGGCAATTGAGTTCATAACGCCATATAATCATTTATCTATTGGGTATTTTTTTCATTTACTACATTGTGAACCTCTGTTCAGGAAGTTTGCATAAAAATAAATCAGTAATTAATAAGCCCTGGGGAAATTCCAATATGAGCTTTAATATCAGCAAATAGAGTGATAGAGATGCACAAGAGTCGAAAAGTGTGGTGCTGGAAAAGCACAGCAGGTCAGGCAGCATCAAAGGAGCAGGAGAATCAACATTTCTGGCATAAGCCCTTCCTGATAAGGAAGGGCTTATGCCCGAAATGTTGATTCTCCTGCTCTTTGGATGCTGCCTGACCTGCTGTGCTTTTCCAGCACCACACGTTTTGACTCTAACTCTCCAGCATATGCAGTACTCACTTACTCAAAGATGTATAGCATTGACACAGACTCTTTGGTCCAACTCGTCCATGCCAATCAATATCCTAAATTAATCTAGTCCCATTTGCCAGAATTTGGTTCATATTCCTCCCTGCAGGACAGCACACTGGTCAGTGGTGAGCACTGCTGTCTCACAGCACCAGCAATCCAGGTTCAATTCCAGCATCAGGCGACTGTCTGTGTGGAGTTAGCACATTTGCCCTGTGTTCTGCATGGGTTTCCTCTGGGTGCTCTGGTTTCTTCCCACAGTCCAAGGATGTGCAGGTTGGGTGAATTGGCTAATCTAAATTGCACGTCGTGTCCAGGGTGAGCAGGTTAGGTGGATTAGCCAAAGAAAATGCAGGTTTAGGGTTAGGGGGTGGGTCTGGGTGGGATTGAGGTTGGTGTGGACTCAATGGGCCGAATGGCCTAATTCCACATTGTAAGGATTCTATCATTCTAAACCTTTCCTATTTATGTACCTACTCAGATTCCTTTTAAATGTTATAATTGTACCAACATCCATCAACTCCTCTGGCAGCTTTTTCCATACACGCACCATCCTCTGTATGAAAACGTCCCTTAGCTCTCTTTTAAATCTTTCCATTCTCACTTTAAACCTATACCCTCTAATTTTGGATTTCCCTACCCTGGGGAAAAGGCATTGGCTATGCCTCTCCTGATTTCATAAACTTTTATATAGTTACCCCTCAGCCTCTGACGCTCCGATGAAAATAGCTTCAGCGTATTCAGCCTCTCTCTGCAGCTCAAACCCTCCAGCCCTGGCAACATCCTTGTAAATCTTTTCTGAACCCTTTCAAGTTTCACAACATCTTTCCTTTATCAGAGAGACCAGAATTGAATGCATATTCCAAAAGTGAATGATGGTTCTCACTTCTCATAGAATAAACCAATCAGATTAATAAGATTCATCAACAATAAATGCCACTCAAGCCAAATTTACAGCTGCATCCCCCAAAAAACTTAGGGGTAACATAATGCACTAATTCCAATGGTGTTAAGTCAGACTTTGCACACAGTAAGGGATTCTGTTTGTTTTTCTACACTGTCTGAGAACTTAGGGTTTGATGCTTGGTGTTGTGTTTAGAATCAATATTTGACATCTTTCATGGTCCTTTGATATCCCAAAGCACTTTATACCAAAATCTTCACCATTGTGGTATCACCATCATATTTGTGAGTGTACAAATGCTGCATTCATGGCTGTGCTCTCAACATCATGCTCATCCACCAAACCCAAAGTGACTCTATTTTGGTTTCATTTTTCCCCCCAATCACTCCTTTTTTTTTAAACAAAGCTGGTCTTGTCTTACCGATCTTGACCTCCTGCTGCTGGCCGCCTCCTCATCTGACCTTCTACCTTCGCAGTTCTCACTTTCTCACTGCTTCTCCTTCTCCCTTTTCCCTGAACTCTGTTCTCATCTGTCAAAATCGCTCTAATATTTGATGCTGCACGTGAGTCTTGGCTGCTTCTGCTGCGTAAATCATAGCGAAAATAGGAGAAGCATTTATATTAACTATCCATGCTTAAAACCTTCAACATATAAAATTTGTTCTTAGCAGAACATCCTATTGCCTCTTGGCTCTGGTTTCCAAACAAGCCAGCATGACAGACTTAAAAGTCACCACCCTCTTTGCTGGCTATAAGGGACCTGCATGAACAAGTCAAAGCAAGCCTAACCCAGTTTAGCGAATGCAGGTCCTGTCAACGTAAACTAGCAAACTCATTCAGACAAACCACAAGAGTGATTGCTGCATAAAAAGCAAATGCAAATTTATGTAGCTGGAAAGGTTTAGATTAGTACAGAATACAGGGAACTTTAAACTCCCCAAACGCTAAAAATCACACAACATCAGGTTATAGTCCAGCAGATTTATTTGGAAGTACAGGAACACAATCCTTTATTTGAAATCCCTGGGGCCAGTTGTTTTTTGAAATTTTTCAGATTTTGGAATAAATGACATTTTTACAGAGAATTTTTTTTTAAATTACCTAACAGCAGATGCACGTGTGAATAGTACGAATGCTGAGACACAATTGACGCCTGCCAGTGCTGAGCTACGCCATCACGTCACATCTGAGTGACGTGCTTTCAATGGGTGTGGAGTTGGGTCACTTGTGTGCATGCCAAAATGACGCTCCACACTCCACGAAAAATGTTTCGGATTTCGGAGCTTTTCAGATTTTGGAATTTCAGATAAGAAATTGTGTACCTGTACTAGCTTTTTGAAGCACTGCTCCTTCAACAGGTAGCTGTAGAGCAGGATCATAAGACACAAAATTTATAGCAAAAGATTACAGTGTCATGCAACTGAAACGATATATTGAACAAACCTAGATTGCTGTTAAGTCTTTCACCTTTTAGAATGGGATGCAGGTTTTGGTTCATTAATATGTACATCCCAGAACTTCTTTTAAGTCACATTCTCGAGATAACTTAAGGTGGTTTTAAGAAAAGGTGACATCTCAGCTCAGACAATGCATTAAAGGTGTGAGGTTAGAGTCTGTCTGTATCCCAATCTTGAGTCAGACTGGCTCGTTTTCAAAAGTAGGAATTTATAAAATATTACATGAATTGACTGCCTGAATTGACTGTCTGCAGATTGTGTGCGTTTTGAGCTGTACCTTGGCAGTTTAGTGCTGATAGCAGATGTTAATACTGCAAAATTATGCTCAAAGAGCTGATGCTTCTCACTTTTTCTTTCATTTTAATTTCAAAAAGCAAAACAAGATTTTTAACTTGGATCTCTGGTCCATAATGGGTTAGTTCATGTCAGTCAAGATAATGATGCAGAGGTGCAGGTGTTGAACCAGAGTGGACAAAGTTAAAAATCATACAACACCAGGTTATAGTCCAACAGGTTTATTTGGTTGCACTAGTTTTAAGCGTGCTGCTCCTTCATCAGCTAACTAGTGGGGCAGGATCATATGACATAATTTATAGCAAAAGATCACAGTGTCATGTAATTGTTAACAGCAACCTAGGTTTGTTCAATATATCGTTTTAATTGCATGACACTGATCTTTTGCTGTAAATTCCATGTTTTATGATCCTGCCCCACTAGCTAGCTGATGAAGGAGCACCACTCTGAAAGCGTCTGGGTGGGATAAATAAATCTGTTGGACTATAACCTAGTCCAGATAATGGAAGTGGGTGTAACAATTAGTGGTGATGTGGTAAATAGCAAGGAGCAAAGCCTTGACTACAGTACAGTATGGATGTGCTAGTTGGATGGGTTGACGAGTGGCAAATGGAATTTAATCCTCAAAAGTGTAAGAATTATGGAACCCCTACAGTGCAGATCAAGGCCATTCAGTCCATCAAGTCTGGGTTGCACCCCATAAGACCATAAGACATAGGAGTGGAAGTAAGGCCATTCGGCCCATCGAGTCCACTCCGCCATTCAATCATGGCTGATGGGCATTTCAGCTCCACTTACCAGCGTTCTCCCCGTAGCCCTTAATTCCTCTAGACAACAATCTCGGCCTTGAAGAAGGATTAACAATCCTCTGGGAGGATTAACAAGGCAAGGGAGTACACATCAAATTGCAAGATCCTAGGATGTACAGAGAATCAAAGAGACCCTGGTCTGAATATCCATAGATGTTTGAAGGTAGCAGGACAGGTAGAAAGGATGATTAAGGAGGTTTGTGGGGAACTTGCCTTCATTTTTCAAGACATTGATTACAGGAGAACTGTGATTATGACAGAGCTATATACAACCTCAGTTTGGCCAAATCTGGAGTACTGTGGACAAATCTGGTTACCACACTAAGGAAAGGATGTGTCTGCACTAGAAAGGGTGTAAAGGAGATTCACCAGATGTTACCTGATCTGCAGCAATTCAATTATGAAGAGACACTAGATAGGCTGGGATTGTTTTCCTTCAAGTAGAGGGAATTGATTGAGGTGTGCAGGGTCATGAGGGGCTTAGACAGTGTAGGTAGAGAGATACTTTAAAATTGTGATATCTGGTTTTGGTCCTCTCAACTAAAGGGAAAAGTAAGGTTCAGATGATTGAGAGGGGACTTGAAGACGGTTGTGGGTATCTGGAGCTCACTGTCTAAAAGGTTAGGAGAGATGGAAACTCTTAAAACATTAAAGAACTATTCAAATGAACATTTGAAACATCATAGCATACAAATCTACACACAAATTTCTGGAAGATGGGATTAGAATAGATGGACGTTTGATTACTGGCAGAGCCACAATGGGCTGAATGGCCTCTTTCTGCACTGTTAAGCTCTATGACTCTAATTGAACTCATCAAGCCTGCATTAGAAAAGAGTGAAAATAAAGAGTCAGGTATCTCACATCAAGCTTTTGATCAGTAATCTCTTGCTGGAAAACAAAAAGTGTGGATATCAGGTAAGGACAGAGTGTGATAGAACATAGAACATTACAGCGCAGTACAGGCCCTTCAGCCCTCGATGTTTTGCCGCCCTGTGAAACGAATCTGAAGCCCATCTAACCTATAATATTCCAATCTTGTCCATATACCTATCCAATGGCCATATAAATGCCCGTAAAGTTGACGCGTCTACAACTGTTGCAGGCAGTGCGTTCCATGCCCCTGCTACTCTCCGAATAAAGAAACTCCCTCTGACATCTGTCCTATATCTGTCACCCCTCAATTTGAAGCTATGCTCCCTCGTGCTAGCCATCACCACCCTCAGAAAAAGATTCTCACTGTCCACCCGATCTAACCCTCTGATTACCTTATATGTCTCAATTAAGCCACCTCTCAACCTTCTACTCTCTCATAAAAATAGCCTCAAGTCCCTCAACCTTTCCCTGCAAGACCTTCACTCCATACCAGGCAACATCCTAGTAAATCTCCTCTGAACCCTTAGCAAAGCTTCCACATCCTTCCTACAATGTGGCGACCAGAACTATGCATAATACTCCAAATGCGGCCGCACCAGAGTTTTGTACAGCTGCAGCATGACCTCATGATTCTGAAACTCGATCCCTCTACCAATAAAAGCTAACACAGTATGCCTTCTTAACAGCTCTATCAACCTGGGTGGCAACTTTGAGGGATCTATGTACATGGACAACTGAGATCTCTCTGCTCATCTACACTACCAAGAATCTTATCATTCACCCAGTATTCTGCATTCCTGTTACTCCTTCAAACGTAAATCACCTTATGCTTTTCTACATTAAACTCCATTTGCCACCTCTCTGCCCACCTCTGCAGCTTATCTATGCCCCTCTGTAACCTACAATATCTTCAGCACTATCCACAACTGTACCAACCTTAGTGTCGTCCACAAATTTATTAACCCATCCTCCTATGTCCTCATCCAGGTCATAGAGATGTACACATGGAAACAGACCCTTCGATCCAACCTGTCCATGCCAACCAGATATCCCAACCCAATCTAGTCCCACCTGCCAGCACCCGGCCTATATCCCTCCAAACCCTTCCTATTCATATACCCATCCAAATGTCTCTTAAATGTTGCAAATGTACCAGCCTCCACCACATCCTCCGGCAGCTCATTCCATACATGTACTACCCTCTGCGTGAAAAAGTTGCCCCTTAGATCTCTTTTATATCTTTCCCCTCTCACCATAAACGTATGCCTTCTAGTTTTGGACTTCCCAACCCCAGGGAAAAGACTTTGCCTATTTATCCTATCCATGCCTCTCATAATTTTGTAAACCTCTATAAGGTCACTCCTCCGCCTTTGACGCTCCAGGGAAAACAGCCCAAGCCTGTTCAGCCTCTCCCTATAGCTCAAATCTTTTATAAAAATGACAAACAGCAGTGGCCCCAAAATGGATCCTTGCGGGACTAGTAACTGAGCTTCAGAATGAACATTTCCCATCAACCATCAACCTGTCTTCTTACAGCTAGCCAATTTCTGAACCAAACCGCTAAATCGCCCTCAATCCCGTGCCTCTGTAAATTGTGAAGTAGCCTACCATGGGGAACTTTATCAAATGCCTTACTGAAATCCACGTACACCACATCAACAGCTTTATCCTCATCCACCTGTTTGGTCACCTTCTCAAAGAACTCAATAAGGTTTATGAGGCACAGCCTACCCTTCACAAAACTGTGTTGACTATCCCTAATCAACTTATTCCGATTGAGATAATTACAAATCCTATCTCTTAAAACCTTTTGCAAAACTTTACCCACAACAGAAGATAGGCTCACAGGTCTGTAATTACCAGGGTTGTCTCTACTCCGCTTCTTGAACAAGGGAACATTTGCTATCCTCCAGTCTACCGGTACTTCATTGGAATTCATTGCCACGGAGTGCAGTGGAAGCCGGGACGCTAAATGTCTTCAAGGCCGAGATTGATAGATTCTTGTTGTCTCGAGGAATTAAGGGCTACGGGGAGAACGCTGGTAAGTGGAGCTGAAATGCGCATCAGCCATGATTGAATGACGGAGTGGACTCGATGGGCCAAATGGCCTTACTTCCACTCCTATGTCTTATGGTCTTATGGTCTTACTTTTCCTATAGACAACAACAACATAAAGATCAACACCGAAGGCTCGGTAGTCTCCACCCTGGCTTCCCAGAGAGTCCTGGGATGAATTCCATCTGACCCGGGGATTTATCTATTTTCACACTTGTCAGAAGACACGTGCGAGGGAGAAGTGAAGGACTGCTGGGAAGGTGAGTATAAAATTTGTCCTTGGTGGGAGATTTGCTTGTGTGATTTGGGAAGGTTTAAACTAATTTGGCAGTGGGGTGGGAATCAGAGCCACATATCTGAGAGAGGGGCAGTTACAGATGGGGCAGTGACGGGATGTACTGAATCTATCAGGAAGGTTTCTCATGTGATGAAACAAAGGGATCGGTTTAAGTGTGTCTACTTTAACGCAAGGACTGTCAGAAATAAGAGTGACGAACTTAGAGCATGGATCAGTACTTGGGGCTACGATGCTGTGGCCATAACGGAGACGTGGGTTTCACAGGGGCAGGAATGGTTGCTTGATTTTCCAGGGTTTAAAACATTTAAAAAGAACAGGGATGGTATAAAAAGAGGAGGGGGTGCAGCATTGCTAAACAGAGAGTGCATCACAGCTACAGAAACAAAGGTTGTTGAGGAAGGTTTGTGTACTGAGTCAGTATTGAAGTTAGGAACAGCAAGGGGGTTTTCTACAGACCCCCTAATAGCAGTAGAGAGACTGAAGAACTCACAGGCGGGCAGATTCTGGAAAAATGCAGATGTAGCAGGGTTGTTGTTATGGGTGATTTCAACTTTCCCAATATCACTTGGAACGTCCTAAGTGCAGATGGTTTGGATGGTGCAGTTTTTGTCAGGTGTGTTCAGGAGGGTTTCCTGACTCATTATATAGACAGGGCGACGAGGGGAGAGGCCATTTTGGATTTGGTGCTCGGCAATGAGCCTGGACAGGTGTCAGATCTCGTGGTGGGAGAACACTTTGGTGACAGTGATCACAACTGCTGCACATTTACCATAGCCTTTGAGAGTGAAAGCAGCAGTTACCGAGAGAAGACATTTAATTGGGAAAAAGGAAATTATGACGCTATCATACAGGAGTTGGGAAGTACAGACTGTGAGCAATTGTTCCACAGAAAGTGCACTGCAGACATGTGAAGACTATTTAAGGAACAGTTGTTGCAAGTGATGCACGCATTTGTTCCTTTGAGACAGGTAAGAAAGGGTAAGATTAAGGAGCCTTGGATGACGAGAACAGAGGAGCTTCTCGTCAAAAGGAAGAAGGCAGCTTACGTAAGGTGGAGGAAGCAAGAGGATTTAGAGGATTACAGACTTGCTAGAAAGGAGCTCAGAAATGGACTGATGAGAACCAGGAGGGGCATGAAAAAGGCTCGGCAGGACGGATTAGGGAGAACCCAAAGGCATTTTACTCATATGTTAGGAATAAGAGAATGATCAGGGAGAAGGTAGGGCTGATCAGGGATAACGTAGGGAATTTGTGTGTGGAGTCTGAGCAGATAGGGGATGCCATAAACAAGTTTTTTGCTTTGGTTTTTGCTAAGGAAAGGGACCTTGTTGTGAATGAGAACTTTAAGGAGCTGGGATACAGGCTTGACCAGATCAAGATGGATGAAGTTCATGTGCTGGAAATTTAGGAAAACATTAAGATTGATAAGTCCCCAGGGCCAGACCAGATTTATCCTAGGTTGCTCCGGGAAGCGAGAAAGGAGGTTGTTAAGCCACTGGCGAAGTTCTTTGCCTCCTCACTCTTCATGTGAGTCATATCGGAGGTTTGGAAGGAGGCGAATGTTGTTCCTTTTTTCAAGAAGAGTAATAGGAAAATCCCTATTACTTACGTCTGCGGTCAGCAAGGTTTTGGAAAGAATTCTGAGGGATAGAATTTATGACTGTTTGGCAAAGCATAGCGTGATCAACATGGCTTTGTGAGGAGCAGGTCATGCCTCACAAATCTTATTAAGTTCTTTGAAGAGATGACAAGACAGGTTGACAAAGGTTGAGCAGTGGATGTGGTGTATATGGACTTCAGCAAGGCATTTAATAAGGTTCCCCATGGGTAGGCTCATTCATAAAGTCAGGAAGTATGGGATACAGGGAGATTTGGCTATCTGGATTCAGAATTGGTTGGCTGACAGAAGACAGAGAGTGGTTGTAGATGGGAAGTATTCTGCCTGGGGGTCAGTGGTGAGTGGTGTCCCGCAGGGCTCTGTTCTTGGGCCTCTGCTCTTTGTAGTTCTTATAAATGACTTGGATGAGGAGGTTGAGGGGTGGGTTAGTACATTTGCAGATGACATAAAGGTTGGAGGTGCCGTCGATAGTATCGAGGGCTATTGCAGGCTGCAGCGCGACATAGACAGGATGCAGAGCTGGGCTGAGAAATGGCAGATTGAGTTCAACCTGGATAAATGTGAAGTGATGCATTTTGGAAGGTTGAATTCGAATGCTGAACGTAGGATTAAAGACAGGATTCTTGGCAGTGTGGAGGAGCAGAGGAATCTTGGTGTTCAAGTACATAGATCCCTCAAAGTTGCCACCCAAGTGGATAGGGTTGTTAAGAAAACTATGGTGTTTTGGCTTTCATTAACAGGGTGATCGGGTTTAAGAGCCTGAGGTTTTGCTTCAGCTCTACAAGTCCCTGGTGAGACCACAATTGGAATAGTGTGTCCAGTTCTGGTCGCCCTACTAAAGGAATAATACAGAGGCTTTGGAGAGGGTGCAAAGAAGATTTACCAGAATGCTGCCTGGACTGGATAACTTGTTTATGAAGAGAGGTTGAATAAGCTCGGACTTTTCTCTCTGGAGAGAAGCAGGAGGAGAGGTGACCTGATTGAGGTATACAAGATAATGAGAGGAATGGACAGTCAATAGCCAGAGACGTTTCCCCAGGGCAGGATTGACTGGTACGAGGGGTCATAGTTTTAAGATATTAGGAGAAAGGTATTGAGGGGACGTCAGAGGAAGGTTCTTTACGCAGACAGTTGTGAATGCATGGAATGCGTTGCCAGCAGTGATGGTAGGAGCAGAGTCATTAGGGACATTTAAGCAACTGCTGGACATGCACATGGATAGCAGTGAGTTGAGGGGTGCATAAGTTAAGTTATTTTATTTTACATTAGGATTAACCCTCAGCACAACATTGTGGTCAACAGACCTGTTCTATGCTGTACGTTTCTATGTTCTAATTTCTAACACCTGCTCCTTGTGAACCACAATCCCCTCTAGTCTGGTAGCCTGTTTCTCAGTATTTTCCGCGACAACGTTATGAATACTGACAAAAAATATTCATTTAGCGCTTCCCCATCTCCTCTGACTCCACGCACAACTTCCTACTACTGTCCTTGATTGGTCCTAATCTTACTCTAGTCATTCTTTTATCCCTTATATACCTGTAGAAAGCTTTAGGGCTTTTCATGATCCTATCTGCCAACAACTTCTCATGTCCCCTCCTTGCTCATCTTAGTTCCCTCTTTAGGCTTTTCCTGGCTACCTTGTAACTCTCAATGGTCCTAACTGAGCCTTCATATCTCATCCTAACATAAGCCTCCTTCTTCCTCTTGACAAGAGATTCAACTTCCTTAGTAAACCACGGCTCCTGTGCTCAACAACTTCCTCCCCGTCTGACAGGTACGTACTTATCAAGGACACACAGTAGCTATTCCTTGAATAAGTTCCACATTTATAATGTGCCCATCCTGTGCGCTTTCCTACCCGATCCTATTCATCCTAAATCTTGTCTAATCGCATCGTAATTGCCTTTCCCCTGGCTGTAGCTCTTGCCCTCCGTTGTAAACCTGATAAAGCTGCAAAACTGCTCATGTCCAAATAGTCTGCAATACTCAGAGCTGAAGGGTGGTCACCGCATAAGATACTTGAGAGCTGCCAATATCTGCTGAGTGTTGAGTTCAAACTGATCCCATTTTGCCTGTGTCAAGTGTAATAGCTCAGAGAGTGGAAAGCACAAATTGATGGAACAGACATTCAAACACTAGCCAAGTGGCGGCACAGTGGCTCAGTAGTTAGCACTGCTACCTCACAGCGCCAGGGACCTGGGTGCGATTCCCATCTCGGGCGACTGTCTGTGTGGAGTTTTGCACACTCTTCCTGTGTCTGTGTGGGTTTCCTCTGGGTGCTCTGGTTTCCTCCCACAGTCAAAAGACGTGCAGGTTAGGTGAATTGGCCATGCTAAATTGCCCATGGTGTTAGGTGCATTTGTCAGGGGTAAATATAGGATAGGGGAATGGGTCTGGGTGGGTTACTCTTCAGAGGACTGGTGTGGACTTCTTGGGCCGAAGGACCTGTTTCCCCATAATGTAGGGAATCTAATCTAATCTAAAAGGGTAGATAAGTTTGTATAACTATCATGATCATTTTTTAAATTTGTCTGCTTTTTGAAATAAATAAGTTGGCAGCAGTCATCACTTAATTAAAAAATAATCCCTCTGTTAGGCTGCATTGACTGACAGGCCAACTGGACAGGGTCAGTAAAGTATGAGCATCTGGATGGACAATCTTTCTATTCTTTGTTGGCATTTGCCCAAGGACACGTATCATTTCATTAGGCCAGGTCCCTGGCGCTGTGAGGCAGCAGTGCTAACTACTGAGCCACTGTGCCGCCACTTGGCTAGTGTTTGAATGTCATTAGGCATGCTTGGTTGAGATAACTCAACTATCTCAGCAAAGGGTTCTGAAGTCTTAAGATCATAAGCAAGAGCTATATTAGATGATTGCAAGTTTAATTTTTCCTTTCTATTTGGCTCCTGAAGTCTATCCATTGTAGATATATTGGGCGAGTATCTATGACAGGGCACGTAGGCAGCATGAGCTGGTACACAGGGTATTGAATAAAAGATTCTTCCCACCCCCATGCCCACTAAGAGAAAAACTGCACTTAAATGGATACTTTTTAACCAAGGCAGGTCCTACAAGTGAGAAAATTACTGACTACATCACCAACCAAATCGAGCCAACAGTTTTTAATAGAGCCTGCCAGATCAGAGTTCTCACAGGACACAAAGTTCAAAAAGACAAGGACAGAGATTGGATTTGCCAGCATGGCACTGACTGGTGAACCTGCTACACCTTCATGTGTAAAGATAAACAGAGATGATCAGTAAATCATCAATTACTAAAAGCTGCATTAACCTCTTCTCTTCTGCCTGTTTCTCCCTAACTACATTCTTCTCTTTGCTTTACTTATTTCTGAAGTGATGTTCCTATACCTCGACTGCATGTGGGAAAGGGAACTGCTTGCAGAATTAAATGGGATCCTCTACAGCCTACCTTTTAATTAATCAAATAATCAAATTAAATTCCACCCTCAACCAAAAATACTTATCGCCCCTTGTTTAATAACCACTTAACCCCTGTATCCTCTTCTCTCCCTTACCTTCGATCTACTCCAATGCATTTTCACAAGGCCAAGTACTGAAAGCCCAGAAGTCTCTCACTTTCAACTCTTACCCTTCCGCCCCCATCTACACTTACCTAAAGTCGGTGTTTAATCTTTTAAAATGCAAGTTTAAAAAAAAACCATTATATTGAAGAAAGGTTTAGTCTGACTCCTGATATTAACAATTAAAATACTGGCATATTTTGCAATTATTAGGAAAGTAAAGGGAAACTTTCAGGCTTACTAGGATGAAACCTGGAATGCAGGAATTGTCTCTGAGCGAAGGCTAAACACGTTGGGACTCTACTCAAAGTCTCAAGAGACAGAAACTGGCTCTTCAGCCCAATTCATCCTTGGCACGGTGGCACAGTGGTTAGCACTGCTGCCTCACAGAGCCAGAGACCCGGGTTCAATTCCCGCCTCAGGCGACTGACTGTGTGGAGTTTGCACGTTCTCCCCGTGTCTGCGTGGGTTTCCTCCGGCAGCTCCGGTTTCCTCCCACAGTCAAAGATGTGCTGGTCAGGTGAATTGGCCATGCTAAATTGCCCGTAGTATTAGGTAAGGGGTAAATGTAGGGGCATGGGTGGGTTGCGCTTTGGCGGGTCGGTGTGGACTTGTTGGGCCGAAGGGCCTGTTTCCACACTGTAAGTAATCTAATCTAATCTAATCTAATCTAATCTAAGTAATCTAATCTAAAAAAAACTAGTCCCATTTACCAGCAATTGACCCATATGCCTCTAAACCCTTCATATTCATACACCCATCCAGATACCTTTTTAAATGTTATGATTTGGAGGAGCCAGTGTTGGACTGGGGTGGACAAAGTTAAAAATCACACAACACCTTTTAAACATCACTCCTTTTAAGTCACATTCTCAAGAATAACTTCAGGTTTTCTAACAAAAGGTGTCATCTCAGCTCAAACAATGTTTTAAAAGTGTGAGGTTAAAGTCTGTCAATGAACACAAACATTTATGGGGTGAATCTGTATTTGCAGAATAATATTTTATTTTGCTCAAAAAATGCATAACCTACAGTCAATCCATTTAATATTCTATAAATCCCACTTCAGAAATAGAACCAGTCTGACTCAAGATTCGGACACAGACTGACTTTAACCTCACACTTTTAAAGCATTATCTGAGCCGAGATGACACCTTTTGTTAGAAAACTTGAAGTTATTCTTGAGAATGTGACTTAACAGGAGTTCTGGAATTTACATATTAATGAACCGAATCTAGCAAATCCATTCTAAAAGATTAAAGTCTTAAAGTCATAGAGATGTACAGCATGGAAACAGACTCTTCGGTCCACGCCGTCCATGCCGACCAGATATCCCAACCCAATCTAGTCCCACCTGCTAGCACCCGGCGCATATCCCTCTAAACCCTTCCTATTCATATACACATCTAAATGCCTTTTAAATGTTGCAATTATACCAGGCTCCACCACATCCTCTGGCAGCTCATTCCATACACATACCAACCTCTGCGTGAAAAAGTTGCCCTTTAGGTCTCTTTTATATCTTTCCCCTCTCACCCTATACCTATGCCCTCTAGTCCTGGACTCCCTGACCCCAGGGAAAAGACTTTGCCTATTTATCCTATCCATGCTTCTCATAATTTTGTAAAACTCAAGGTCACCCCTCCGCCTCCGATGCTCCAGGGAAAACAGCCCCAGCCTGTTCAGCCTCTCCCTATAGCTCAAATCCTCCAACCCTCGCAACATCCTTGTAAATCTTTTCTGAACCCTTTCAAGTTTCAGAACATCTTTCCGATAGGAAGGAGACCAGCCCGACCGACCCAGCCGTTAGAGCCAATCCTTATCCCGAAGTTACGGATCTGACTTGCCGACTTCCCTTACCTACATTGTTCTAACATGCCAACAGTAGCCTAACCAATGACCTGTAAAGCCGTAACATGACCTCCCAACTCCTGTACTCAATACTCTGACCAATAAAGGAAAGCATACCAAACATCTTCTTCACTATCCTATCTACCTGCGACTTCACTTTCAAGGAGCTATGAACCTGCACTCCAAGGTCTCTTTGTTCAGCAACACTCCCTAGGACGTTATCATTAAGGTGTATAAGTCCTGCTAAGATTTGCTTTCCCAAAATGCAGCCCCTCACATTTATCTGAATTAAACTCCATCTGCCACTTCTCAGCCCATGGGCCCATCTGGTCAAGATCCTATTGTAATCTGAGGTAACCCTCTTCGCTGTCCACCACATCTCCAATTTTGGTGTCATCTGCAAACATATTAACCATACCTCTTATGCTCGCATCCAAATCATTTACATAAATGGCAAAAACTAGAGGACCCAGCACCGATCCTTGTGGCACTCCACTGGTCACAGGCCTCCAGTCTGAAAAACAACCCTCCACCACCACCCTCTGTCTTCTACCTTTGAGCTAGTTCTGTATCCAAATGGCTAATTCTCCCTGTATTCTGAGAGATCGAACCTTGCTAACCAGTCTCCCATGGGGAACCTTGTCGAAAGCTTTACTGAAGTCCATATAGATCACATCTACCGCTCTGCCCTCATCAATCCTCTTTGTTACTTATTCAAAAAACTCAATCAAGTTTGTGAGGCATGACTTCCCACGCATAAAGCCATGTTGACTATCCCCAATTAATCCTTGCCTTTCCAAATACATGTACATCCTGTCCCTCAGGATTCTCTCCAACAACATGCCTATCACCGACGTCAGGCTCACTGGTCTATAGTTCCCTGGCTTGTCCTTACCACCCTTCTTAAACAGTGGCAACACGTTAGCCAACCGCCAGTCTTCCGGCACCTCACCTGTGACTATCGATGACACGAATCTCTCAGTAAGAGGCCCAGCAATCACTTCACTTCCCACAGAGTTCTAGGGTACATCTGATCAGGTCCTGGGGATTTACCCACCATTAACCGTCTCAAGACATCCAACACTTCCTCCTCTGTAATGTGGACGTTTTTCAAGGTGTCACCATCTATTTCCCTGCAGTCTATATCTTCCATATCCTTTTCCACAGTAAATACTGATGCAAAATACTCACTTAGTATGACCCTCATTTTCTGTGGCTCCACACAAAGGCCGCCTTGCTGATCTTTGAGGGGCCATATTCTCTCCATAGTTACCATTTTGTCCTTAATGTATTTATAAAAACCATTTGGATTCTCCATAATTCTATTTGCCAAAGCTATCTCATGTCCCCTTTTTGCCCTCCTGATTTCCCTCGTAAGTATACGCCTACTGCCTTTATACCTACTAAGGCTTCACGCCATCTATGCTGTCTATACCTGACGTATACTTCCTTCTTTTTCTTAACGAAACCCTCAACTTTTTTTAGTCATCCAGCATTCCCTATATCTATCAGCCTTCCCTTTCACCCTAACAGGAATATACTTTCTCTGGATTCTCGTTATCTTATTTCTGAAGGCTTCCCATTTTCCAGCCATCCCTTTACCTGCGAACATCTGCCCCCAATCAGCTTTTGAAAGTTCTTGCCTAATATCATCAAAATTGTCCTTTCTCCAATTTAGAACTTCAACTTTTAGAACTGGTCTATCCTTTTCTATCACTATTTTAAATCTAACAGAATTATGGTCGCTGGCCCCAAAGTGCTCCCCCACTGACACCTCAGTCACCTGCCCTGCCTTATTTCCCAAGAGTAGGTCAGGTTTTGCACCTTTTTTGTAGGTACATCCACATACTGAATCAGAAAATTTTCTTGTACCCACTTAACAAATTCCTCTCCATCTAAACCCTTAACACTATGGCAGTCCCAGTCGATGTTTGGAAAGCTAAAATCTCCTACCATAACCACCCTATTATTCTTACAGATAACTGAGATCTCCTTACAAGTTTGTTTCTCAATTTCCCTCTGACTATTAGGGGGTCTACTATACAATTCCAATAAGGTTATTATCCCTTTCTCATTTCTCAGTTCCACCCAAATAAATTCCCTGGATGTATATCTGGGAATATCCTCCCTAAGTACAGATTTAATGCTATCCCTTATCAAAAACGCCACTCTCCCTCCTCTCTTATCCCCCTTTCTATCCTTCCTGTAACATTTGTATCCTGGAACATTAAGCTGCCAGTCCTGCCCATCCCTGAGCCATGTTTCTCTATTTGCGATGATGTCCCAGTCCCATGTTCCTAACCATGCCCTGATTTCATCTGCCTTCCCTGTTAGGCCCCTTGCATTGAAATAAATGCAGTTTAATTTATTAGTCCTACCTTGTCCCTGCCTGCCCTGACTGTTTGACTCGCTTCTGTTCTCAACTGTACCAGTCTCAGATTGATCTCTTTCCTCACTATCTCCCTGGGTCCCAACCCCGTCCCACACACCTTACTAGTTTAAATCCTCCTGAGCAGCTCTAGCAAATCTCCTTGCTAATATAGTAGTCCCCTTCCAATTTAGGTGCAATCTGTCCTTCTTGTTCAGGTCACTTCTATCCTAAAAGAGATTCCAATGATCCAAAAAATGTGAATCCTTCGCCGATACACCAGCTCCTCAGCCATGCATTCATCTGCTCTATCCTCCTATTCCTAGCTGGTAGCACCGGGAGTAATCCAGGTATTACTACTCTCGAGGACCTCCTTTGTAAATTACTCCTAACTCTCTGTAATCTCCCTTCAGAAGCTCAACCTTTTCCTTTCCTATGTCATTGGTTCCAATGTGGACAATGACCTCTTGCTGGCCCCTCTCCCCCTTGGGAACATTCTGCACCCTCCCTGAGACATCCTTGATCCTGGCACCAGAGAAGCAACACACTATTCTGATTTTTCGCTACTGGCCACAGAAACCTGTCTGTCTGTACCTCGGACTAGAAAGTCCCCGAACACAATTGATCTCTTGGAACCTGATGAACCCCTCATTGCATTAGAGCCAGTCTCAATACCAGAAACTTGGCTGTTCGTGCTATGTTCCCCAGTGAATCGATCACCCCCTACATTTTCCAAAACAGCATACTTGCTTGAAATGGGGATAGCCACAGAAGACTCCTGCGCTAGCTGCCTACCTCTCTTACCTTTACTGGAGTTAACCCATCTATGTAACTGTATCTGTGACTTTTCCCCCTTCCTATAACTGCCATCCATCACAAACTGTTGCTGTTGCAATTTCCTCATTGCCTCTAACTGTCTCTCCAACCGATACATTCGACCTGATTGGATTCTCAACCAGCAGCAGTATCTGCAGTAACCCTTAAACTCTCTTTAAACTCCCACATATGACAAGAAGCGCATATCACTCTACTAAAGGCCATTTTTGTTCCTTCACAATCTACAGACCCAGAAAATAACACCGTCTTATTCCTCTACAAAACACTGCCCCAGGTTAAATTCATAGTTATAGCTTATATTTTAAGTTTAATCAAGATACATATCTCAAAAAACATATAATCAAGAATGAACCCACGCACTTAAAACAAATCACTTATCTGGTTCTGTGCTGTGAACCTCGCCCAAACAGTTCCTCCAAGATCAGTTGTGAGTTTCACTGTTTGCTAATATTCCTAGACACACTCCGATGTCCAGCAATACATGAATTCAAACAGCAAAGGCAGTAACGGTGTCAGTTTCTTTCTCTCTCTCTCTCTCCTGCACTGACCTCACCATGTGCTTCCTTTGTCTGTCCTTTTCCCTTTTAAAACTGCTGTTGTTTTGACTTTTTTTTTCCAAAGTTCCAAAACAATGCAACAGCGTACGAAACAGTAATTGCTGCTCCTGGAATTCGAGGAAATCACCTCCAAAACATAAAATACCTCAAAAAAGGAGCAGCTGTTACAGCCAGAAATTTTTCCCATCCTCCATCTTGAATTACCCAGAATACTCTAAGTTTCTTCAATATATTTCAGCGGCATGACACTCTAACATTTTGCTATAAATTCAGCGTCTTATGGTCCTGCTCCACAACCACCTGATGAAGGAGCAGCGCTTCAAAACCCAGTGCTTCCAAATAAATCTGCTGAACTGTAACCTGGTGTTGTGTGATTTTTAACTTGTTAAATGTTTTAACTGCACCAGCCTCCACCAATTCCTCTGACAGTTCATTCCATACGCGCATCACCCTCTGCATGAAAAGCTTGTCCCTTAGGTCCCTTTTAAATGTTTCCCCTCTCACTTTAAACGTATGCCCTCTAGTTTTGGACTCTTCCACCCTGGGGACATTCCTAGAGATGCACTGAGAAATCAGTGTTCGAGGCACTTTTATTTGGTAAAACACTTAGTCATAGAGTCATAGAGATGTACAGCATGGAAATAGATCCTGCGGTCCAACCCATCCATGCCAACCAGATATCCCAACCCAATCTAGTCCCACCTGCCATACCCCTCCAAACCCTTCCTATTCATATACCCATCAAAATGCCTTTTAAATGCTGCAATTGTACCAGGCTTCACCACTTCCTCTGGCAGCTCATTCCATACACGTACCACCCTCTTTGTGAAAAAGTTGCCCCTTAGGTCTCTTTTATATCTTTCCCCTCTCATCCTAAACCTGTGCCCTCTAGTTCTGGACTCCCCCACCCCAGGGAAATGACTTTGCCTATTTACCCTATCCATTCCCCTCATAACTGTGTAAACCTCTATAAGGTCACCCCTCAGCCTCCGAAGCTTCAGGAAAAACAGCCCCAGTCTGTTCAGCCTCTCCCTATAACTCAAATCCTCCAACCCTGGCAACATCCTTGTAAATCTTTTCTCAACCCTTTCAAGTTTCACAACATCTTTCCGATAGGAAGGAGACCAGAATTGCACGCAATATTCCAACAGTGGCCTAACCAATGTCCTGTACAGCTGCACATGACCTCCCAACTCCTGTACTCAATACTCTGACCAATAAAGGAGAGCATACCAAACGCCTTCTTTACCTCCAACTCACACAGTGTAATGGGAGAGCTGTTAACTTAAAAAATACATACATTCACATACCCAAGAGTAAATTATCAAATTGTTGCCTCCTTCTCTTCTCACCTTTCATTATCTTCTTCCTCAACCGGACAATCTTGGAATTCATGTGCCTGATCTGAAGTGAAGTGCATTAGTGCTGCTTTGCGCTCACTGTCTCTAATCGGTCGATCATCTGCAAAAGAGCACATCACCGTTTAACGTAATGGTCAACTGTAAAGTGCCAAAGTTATTCAACTTCACTTAATAAAAAGGATAGAGATGCTATTTCATAATTCTTGAAGCCAAAAATACACCTGTACATCAGCTGTTTATGAGCCAAGTTGTTGCACCATCTAATTTGATTAAGATTTAATTTTTCTGTAGCTTTCGGCTATATTAAACATTGCAACATATTTGATTAAAAGAGCCAGTAATTGTAGGGTTACATAAAGATCAGTCATTACCCACCACAAAATGCATTGTAGAATCAGTTTTAAGTATTTTTCCTAGAAATTTGTGGGAAACACAGATTCTCAACTTTGCTGAAGATCGCTGCCAAGATTCTGAACACTTGCAGTATCATTTAAAACATATTTTGCATTCATGTGCAGTATCTATTCATGTCTCAGAGATATCTCACTATCTTCAAATATTGCAAGTTTTGTTTTGAAATTAGGTCATTTTGCTTCATGTCAAAGTTTCTCTGCTCAATTTTGAGCTGTTTGGCTTCACCTACAATCATTTTCTTTTGGTAGTTACTTGTATTGTTTATTTATTGCACTGTTGACAAGTTTCACTCAGGCTGCCTCTTCGGAAAATCCTCATGTTTTCTTTTAATTCATCTTAATTTCATTGAAGTAAATCAAATAAAAAGATTTGTCCCAGTCTGCACTGTCTCTGACAAAGCAAGAAAATGAGAAGCAAGTCAGCCATAAATTGGAGGAAGATTGTTTCCCGGTCCTTTGAAGCATGAAGACGCAAGTTTAAAAGGTGAGTAAACTTGACAAATGTGCAGGAGTAACCTCCTACCATCAACTGCAGATCCTTCTTGAAAGCATCAAGGAGACTTTCCTACTTTAATGTGATGGAACCTGTAATAACAGGCACTTCTCTGGAGGAAATTGCATGCAATATAAAAGTGGTTGAAGTCTTCCAAACCCACGAACACACTCCCTCACAGGCTTATACTCCATCACACTCACACACACAGTTTACCAGGCTTGCACACACATAAACACACTCTCTCACGTGCACTCACACACACACATTGACACTCTCTCTCTCTCTCATGCACACGCATATAGATCTATGCGGTGAATTTGTATTGGCAGAATATTTGCAGATACATTCTATTTTGCTCAAAAAATGCACAATCTGCAGACAGTCAATCTCTGTAATATTTTGTAAATTCCACTTTGGAAATAGAACCAGTCTGACTGAAGATTGGGATACAGACAGTCTGAGCTGAGATGTCTCTTTTTTTTAATATAAAACCTTAAGTTATCTCGGGAATGTGACTTAAAAGAACTTCTGGGATTTACATATTAATACCTGAAACCCACAACCCATTCTAAAATATGAAAGACTTAACAGCAGTCTAGGTTTGTTCAATATATCACTTCAGTTGCATTACACTGTAATCTTTTGCTATAAATTCTGTGTCTTATGGTCCTGCTCCACAACCACCTGATGAAGGAGCAGTGCTACGAAAGCTGGTGCTTCCAAACAAACCTGTTGGACTATAACCTGTTGTTGTGTGATTTTTAAATTTGAGAAAGTGAGTACTGCAGATGCTGGAGATCATAGTCGAGAGTGTGGTGCTGGAAAAGCACAGCCGGTCAGGCAGCATCAGAAGAATCGACGTTTCGGACATAAGCCCTTCACCAGGAATGAAGGGCTTACGCCCAAAACGTCGATTCTTCTGCTCCTCAGATGCTGCCTGACTGCCTGTGCTTTTCCAGCACCCCACTCTCGCCTCTGATTTTTAACTTTGTCCACCCCAGTCCAACACTGGCTCCTCCACATTATACTTATTCCAAAATTGTCCCTTTAGTAGCATTAATTTATCATGCAGTAGAGAAGTGAATGAGAATATCTTGAAACTATTGAGTGTTTTTCTTATGATGCATTCTCTGCTTGTGGATACTGTAACATTATCTCATTCAAAATGGTCATTGTCTTATCAGTACAAATACTGCATTATTTGTGCGTGGCTCTTTCTACTGCAAACATTAGCTTAAAAGAATCATACATACTCAGCTGCAAATGACAATTGGGTGAAAGTGTTAAGTGCTACAATTAAATTGGAATGTACCCATTCCAAAATACGAGACAGCTGAATACTCTCAACAGTAAATTGACGCTACCAGTAAGAACAATCTAATATAAAGCAGAGGGAACAAATTACAAAATTGCTGAAAAGAAAAATGTGGATTGGTTAACAGCAAGATCCAGCACAGCATGCCCAATGAGCAAAATGCTACGCTGTTGACTGACCATACATTTGCAATAAAAGGTAAAATTTACAATTGTTGGGAGATAATTGGCAGCATACCATCCCAAAGTATTCCAGATCTAATTAAATAATTCTGAAAAATGGTTTTGATAAATGTTGGAAGGTAAATTAAAAGATGGATCAGTGCTATTCAGTATCGGTGATATTGTACAAACCCTTACTCTCAGAACCATAGAAATTTCATGGTACATGAAAAGGTCACATGACTGATCATATCTCTGCCTGCCACAAGATGAGCCACCCAACCCGAATATCAGTTTTCAAGATTTGATCTATAGCCCAGCAGAGTTCAACACTTGAAAAAGACACACAGAAAACAGCAGCAGGAGTAGGCCATTTGGCCCTTTGAGCCTGCTCTGACATTCGTTATGATCATGGCTGATCAATCAACTCAATCATCTGTTCCTGATTTTCCCCCATATCCTTTCATCTCTTTAGTCCCAATTGCTATATCCAATTCCTACTAGAAATCTACAATGCTTTGGCCAAATTTGTTTAAATTAATTGAAGATTTTTGGATCTATTCTCTTTCAGGCAGAGAACTCCAAGTTCCTTCTACCCTCTGTGTGAAAAAGATTTTCCTCATCTTCCTTCTAAACATGGTGTGTTGCTTTTGAAATTAAAAATCATTGTTTTGATGGAAATGTAACTTTTTTAACATTAAAGCTTGGTCATCAGCATCTGTATTTAGCTGTAATTTTAATGAGGGAAGCTAAAATTATTTGTAAAATTTGTAGTACTTTAAAGGTAATGAATCTGAAGATTTCACGCACCCAGAAAAATTAGAAAAGTAGCTACTGTATCATCATAACCTGCAGCATAGTTTTACCACAGAACAGATGAAACGGACAATGAGACATTTTTGTATTTACCTTTGAAGTCAGTTTTATTCAAGTTAATGGACGGACATTTATATACTGGGTATTTCAATACCCATGATACCTTCATGTCACAGTAACAGCTCTGATGTCATAAAGATATATTTATATCAAATCAGTTTAACTGTTTTCAATATTTCAAATTAACTTGTTATCTCAACTGCACCATAGAGTATTAGGTAATTAAATATTTTCATTCTGATGGAATAAACAGACAATGTAATAAATTGTACCGATTTTCCATTCACGACCTGTGCAATTCAATAAACTATGCAATTCATCTTGAAAATCAAGTGGATGCTTCAGAGGAAACAATTTTAACACAGATCTTTATATTTGGTGATCTAGTTGTAAGTACTCAGTTTCCAGGTTCATTTACTGCACAGAACAAGCCCTTTACCCTCAGAAATATTGTCTATGTTTGATTTGTTCAAGCAATTGGTTTTTTTGAATGAATCGCCACCTTTTGCAAGTCTAGTTGTATGACAAACATTAGATATTTTGTACGTACCTTGGTCTAATGATCTCAAATGGGTTTATATTTCCCTATTTAATGGAATGTAGCCCTACTTTGTATCTTATGGTGGAAAATCCCTCAAGAAAACTGTACTTCTAATTCTCATGATCAAAGTTATTCTAAAAATACTTTCAAATTGGTAGGAGACTGATAGTTATTTAGTCATAGAGATGGGACAGCACGAAAACAAACCGTCGAAATGAAGCCAACAAAATCAGAAGATTCTAGATTTGATTCCTGGTCTATGATGATCTCAACAAATACAACAACAGCAGCAATATGTTTAGATTCAATTACTGTGGACAAGGGAACAGACTCCTTCTAGAATTTAAGAATCTGCCTGCTCTCCAGCAACCCTATCGGAAAAATGTTTGTGAATCCCAAGTGACAGCAGGAAAGCACTTCTATATTGCTTCATAAAGGTAAAAATTGAACTCAGTTCTGGAACACAAAAGCAGACCAGGGGTCAGAATTGACCAGATTACTTGTCTGAAAGCCATTTGTTCAAAGTTTCAGGTAACACTATAAAGTGATCAGATGCAGGTGAATGAATTACAAAAGACTAATTGCTCTTTCCATCTTCTCACATTCACTACCATCTGCACTGAGTTGTTAAATCTCTACTGTCAATGGTCAGCACAGTGGTATAGTGGTTAGCACTGCTGCCTCTCAGTACCAGAGACCTGGGTTTGATTCCAGCCTTGGGTGACTGTGTGGAGGTTGCACATTCTCCCAGTGTCAGTAATGGCGTCTGCTGGCTGCTCCAGTCTCCTACCAATCCACCTAACCTACCAAAAATGTGCAGGTCAGGTGGATTGGCCATGGTAGAATTGTCCATAGTGTCCAGAGATGTGCAGACATGGTAAATGCAGAGTTACAGAGATAGGGGTATATACAGGGATACTGTGGGTAACAAGATCCTTTATTCGGAAATACAATTACCATAATTAGTCTTTTTATTGCATCATCATAGAAAACCTACACATACATATAACAGGAAAGCTAATGGAATCCCTACTCGAAGATGTAACAGAAAAAGATCCAGAGACTGCAGTCAGTATAATGCATATGCAAAAGGCCATGGTTGGCAAACATTACTGGATTACTTAAGTAATAGAAATAAAGAAAATAGAAACAAAAACAAAAACAAAAAGAATAATGCAGTTGATGCAGTATTTGGATTTTAAAACATCCTTTGATAATTATACTTATGACAAGTCAAAGAACATACAGGACAAGTAGCAGAAGGAGTAGCAAGCTGGCTACAAAAAGAAAAAGGAAAGCTACATTTCAGACAGGCAAAAGATTAGAAGTGATGTTTCTTATGCGCTGGGACCAACGTCACAATGTCAAAACGTTAACATCATGCTGGTGTATTTAATGCAGAAGAGGACTGCTACAAAATACTGGAAAATATCAGTAAACTTGCTTGTGGGTGTGCAATTGGCAAATTAGTTTCAATATGGATAAGCCTAAGTGGTGTGTTTAGATAGGAAAAATAAGGAGACCCAAAGGACGGTACGGTGGTTAAAGGGTGGCACGGTGGCTTAAAGGGCAGCACAGTGGCTTAAAGGGCAGCACTGTGGCTCAGTGGTTAGCACTGCTATCTCACAGTGCCAGGGATCTCGGTTCAATTCCAGCCTTGGGCAACTCTGTGTGCAGTCTGCACATTCTCCCACTGTCTGCGCAGGTTTCTTCCCACAATCCAAAGATGTGTAGTTTAGGTGAATTGGTCATGATAAATTGCTCTTAGTGTTCAGGATGTGTAGGTAAGGTGCATTAGTCAGGGGTAAATGTAGAGTAATAGGGTAGGGGAATGGGGCTGGGTGGGTCACTCTTTGGAAGGTCAGGCTGGACTTATTGAGCTGAATGGCCTGTTTCCACACTATCAGGATTCTATGATTTTTATGATAACTATTGAGGGTTGTGTATCTAAATGAGATTGAGGAACAGATTATCTTGGAAAACAGAAAAACAAATCACAAATTAACAACAGAATAATAAAGCTATAAATGATGTAATCAAACACTGGGACTCAGTTATAATAACATAAGACCATAAGACATCAGAGCAGAAATTAGACCATTCAGCCCATCGAGTCTGCTCTACTATTCAATCATTGCTGATAAGTTTCTAGACCCCATTCTCCCACTTTCTCTCCATAACTCTTGATAATCAAGAACCTAAGTTTTAAATATACTCAATGACCTAGCCTTCGCAGCCTTCTGTGGCAATAACTCCATAGATTCACCGCTCTCTGGCTGAAGAGGTTTTTCCCTATCTCCATTCTAAAAGGCCTTCCCTTTATTCTAAGGCTGCACCTTCTACAGGAATAGAATTGAAAAGCACAGCACCTATGTTAAAATTAACATAGAACTTTGGTTAGATCATTCATGGGTATAGTCCGAATAATTCTGGCATTTATACTAGCTAAAGGACAGCACTGAAGGTGGGTCTAAAATCTAAAATGCAACATAATAAATTCTATCAGGAAAGATGAAACAGGCTGGAACTCTTAAGAAAAGAGAAGACTGACAGGTATCAGAAAGAAAATGTTAACATTCAAAAAATAATTTTATGGGGCAGGTGTAGAGAAGATGCTTGCACATGTGGGGAAGAACAGAATGAGAGTTCACAAAACTAAGATAATCAAAAATAAATCCAACAGGAAAATTGGTAGAAGCCTTCCCAAAGAGTGGTTAGAATAAGAACTTGCTCCCAGAAAGATTATAGTTAGAATGACTAACACAGATGAATGGAAAAGTTTATAAAATGTGGGAGAAGAAATACACATATAAAATAACTTGTTTGGAAGAAAATAACTGGTAAAAGGTTGTGGATTAGTGGTGCTGGAAGAGCACAGCAGTTCAGGCAGCATCCAAGGAGCAGCGAAATCGACGTTTTGGGCAAAAGCCCTTCATCACGAATAAAGGCAGTGAGCCTGGAGCGTGGAGAGATAAGCTCGAGGAGGGTGGGGTGGGGAGAAAGTAGCATAGAGTACAATGGGTGAGTGGGGGAGGGGATGAAGGTGATAGGTCAGGGAGGAG
>NC_057738.1:25122765-25215015 GCF_004010195.1 Chiloscyllium plagiosum
CCAGGATGGGAGGGTGGGTTGTAGGGGGGCGTAGACCTGACCAGGTAGTCACGGAGGGAACGGTCTTTGCGGAAGGCAGAAAGGGGTGGGGAGGGAAATATTTCCCTGGTGGTGGGTCTGTTTGGAGGTGGCGAAAATGTCGGTGGATGATTTGGTTTATGCGAAGGTTGGTAGGGTGGAAGGTGAGCACCAGGGGCGTTCTGTCCTTTTTACGGTTGGAGGGGTGGGGTAAAAGGTTGTGTACAGCAGAAACATGGTCTTGGAATGGTTGGTGTGAATTACCTCTGTGTAGGAAACACTATGCAATAGATTTCACAGGTGAACTAAACCCCTTTCAATCCAAAGTGCTCTCAAGACTCTAAGTGACACCTCCAATTCCCAAACTCAATAACTTGGTTTGGTTTTCCTAAAATTTTAAACCTCATAACCTAAACCTGTTCAATTAATAGCCATTCTTGTGATGGAGTTTTTGAAATTTCGATACTAAGAAAACAGCAATTGCTTGGAGTAAAGAAAATATTACTTGCATTACACCTAATATTGTAGACTTTTTCAAACTTTAGTGAATCACTACTCTGTGGGCAAGAAATATTTAACTTCCCCTTTACCATGACCTAGATTATTTGAAGCATGTATATTTCATAAAAGATGCACACTCTCTAACAGCCTAATGCCACACCCCTATCTTTTCAAAATAGCAGATTTGCTCTCTTTGGACCATTGCCCAATTCTCTTTTGGAACCCACAGCTGGGTCTGCCTCCATTACACATTCAGATGAATTGTGGATCTGAACCATTCGCTGCGATGAAAATATAGTTTTCTTCATGTTACAATTGCTTCTCTTAACAATCAACCTGGATCTGTCCCCTCTGGTCCTTGATCCTTTCATCAATGCATACAGTTTCCTTCTGTCAGCTCTGTAAAGATCCCTCAAAATTGCGATACCACTATCAAACGAACCTCTCAGGGCAATAAATGCTAGTTTTGCCAATAATGCCCACATCCCAGAATGAATATAAAAATAAAGTTGACTATTTCTCTCTTCAATTCCCTGCATTACATGAATGTAGGAGCTAAGTAAATAATAACGGAAATGTATCCAATCAGCCTATGAAACTCTCCACCGTGAGCAGCTCGAAGGGCAAGGACAGTAGATATGTGGGAACACCACCAGCTGCAAGATCCCCTCCAAGGTATACACCATATACTAAGTTCAGAATATACCAACATTCCTTCACGTTCCTGGGTCAGCAGTTGTACCCTGGAGCTCACCACCACCTTTCAAGCATAACGATGGATGAGATGTAAATGTCAGTATAGCAATAATAACATCACATGAACAAATGAGGGGAAAAAAAACCCTCAGATCTGTTCCACCATTCAATTAAACTTGGGGGATTTGGTGCCATATCGCTCAAACTGTTTGTTAATCTTAACTCAGTCCAGAAAACTCCAGTTGTCGGTTTTACATAATTCTTTTGCAAATTTGTTTAACCTGAATCAGTTTGCCTGATTTTGAACCAATACCTTTTGGTTATTTTGCATAGTGTATACACAGGCTTCAATAACCATCAAATGCCCACATTTCCTAAAGCTATGAGGAGAGACTATGCTGACGAAACAGCCAAACGTAAAATTACTGCCACTTAATTATCAGAGCCTGAACATGACAGCCTGTTGTTCAGTGAATGCTTCAGCAAGTTGAGTTTCAGACAAAGCAAGGCCCATAAAAAAGTTTTCAGAATGGAGGTTGATAAACTGTTGAATAAAATATTTAAAAGGATAAAAAACATGGCAACGTGTGTAATTGGGTAGATCTCTTTGGCTCTATCAATGAGTCAGTACAATACAAAGGGCTGAATGGTCTCCTTTTAGTGCAGTAAAATTCCAAAATCCAAACATTTTATGACTTCAATCACAACAATTTGGCAGTAATTGTTTAACCTCTCATCCCCTTTAATTTACAGCTATTACATTCATTTTGTACATACAAGCATCATATCAGATATGATTAATAGTCACATGGTTTAAAAGAAAATTAGTTTTTTTTACAGCAATAAAATAATTGAATTGATATAATCTGTAAAAGAATGAACTTACATGAACGCCTTTTCACAACCCAATAAGATCTCAAAGTACTTTGTCATCAATTAAGTACATTTGGAACTGTTGTCACGTTGATTTTGAAGGGAAACATGAAAATCAAATTGCACAGAGCAAGATGTCACAGCCAACAATGCAATAATGACCAAATTATTGCAAAATAATGACCGATGTAGCCTCCTCTATATTGGGGAGACAGGCCGCCTACTTGCGGAACATTTCAGAGAACACCTCTGGGACACCTGGACCAACCACCCCGTGGCTCAACACTTCAACTCCCCCTCCCACTCCACCAAGGACATGCAGGTCCTTGGACTCCTCCATTGCCAGACCATAGCAACACGACGGCTGGAGGAAGAGCACCTCATCTTCCACCTCGGAACCCTCCAACCAGAAGGGATGAACTCAGATTTCTCCAGTTTCCTTCTTTCCCCTCCCCCCACCTTGTCTCAGTCCCAACCCTTGAACTCAGCACCATCTTCCTAACCTGCAATCTTCTTCCTGACCTCTCCGCCCCCACCCCAACTCTGGCCTATCACCCTCACCTTAACCTCCTTCCACCTATCACATTTCCAATGCCCCTCCCCCAAGTCCCTCCTCCCTATCTTTTATCTTAGCCTGCTTGGCACACTTTCCTCATTCCTGAAGAAGGGCTCATGCCCGAAACGTCGATTCTCCTGCTCCTTGGATGCTGCCTGACCTTCTGCGCTTTTCCAGCAACACATTTTCAGCTCTGATCTCCAGCATCTGCAGTCCTCACTTTCTCCAATAATGACCAAATAATCTATTTTAGTGATATTTGTTAAGGGACAGATCTAGGCAAGGATCCAGGGAAAACTCATCTGCTTTTCTTTAAATTTCGCAGCAGAATCTCTTATGTCCACCAAGAGGACAGGGCTTTAGTTTAACTATTCAATCAATAATACGCTGTCAATGTGGGTAGGGACAGTATCAGCCTAGATTCTGCACTCAATTGTCCGGAATGGATCTCAAGCTTCAGTGTTGAGGACCCACGAATGATCAGCAGCCAAGAAAGGAACGAATGTGACTGTTGTTACCAAAGCCTAACAAGGTACTTACCTAATCGTCTAAGATTGGGGAGCATGTGCACAACAAAAAGTCGATAGTCTGTTTCATTTTTGGACACAGGATTCAGTCTCAGGTCAAGTTCTTTCAAACAACCCAGATTACGAAGGAGAAAAATCTCTTTCAAACTTGCTATCTTGTTATAATATAGGTTGAGCTTTTCCAGATGAATCAGGTGTTGGATCCCCTGTGTGCACAATATAGAAAGTGAAAGTGCATTAAAATTTTGTCTATTTTAAGTCTTCTCAAATAACTTTTCTCTAAAGCATTCATTTATGAACAAATATTTATTTGAAATTATTTTTGGAAACAGAAGGATCTGTCACATTACTAAATGGCTCCAATGAGTTGAAAATCATTCTAACTCTGCGACACTATTCTGAGGAAGAAAAGTCCAGTAGCTTGCAACATCCATACAACAACATTTAAAAATGCAAGTCCAATGTTGCTCTTGAGAGGTACCCTGCTACTCCATAAGGTCAATTGCGACAATTCTCACAGATACTCTGAGCACTGAAATCAATGCATGGTGTGAAGTTGGCTGCTTCCAAATTAGTTTTCCAGGGCAGAAAACAGGCTGATTTATTTGTGAAGTAGTGAATGTTTCAAGACATCATAAATGATAATAACTGCAGAAGTGGGCGGCACAGTGGTTAGCACTGCTGCCTCACAGCGCCAGAGACCCGGGTTCAATTCCCGCCTCAGGCGACTGACTGTGTGGAGTTTGCACGTTCTCCCAGTGTCTGTGTGGGTTTCCTCCGGGTGCTCTGGTTTCCTCCCATAGTCCAAAGATGTGCAGGTTAGGTGAATTGGCCATGCTAAATTGCCCCTAGTGTTAGGTAAGGGGTAAATGTAGGGGTATGGGTGGGCTACGGTTCGGCGGGTCGGTGTGGACTTGTTGGGCCGAAGGGCCTGTTTCCACACATTAATGTAATCTAATCTAATCTAAAGATCTTTTCTGGCACTAAAAGTGTACAAGTGTAGATACTTACTTCTTCAGAAGTTAATTAGTGTTAGAGGTTTTCTAAACAGCAAATTTTTCCTGATGTTTTCTACATATAACATATAATAAATAAGACCAGGAGTAGACCTCTTGAACCCTCAAGTGTATCCATCTCTCAACAAGATCGAGGTTAATCTCTGCCAGGTCTTAATTCCACATTTGTGCCAGTTCAACATAGCCATCAACACCCTGGTATTTCAAAAATCTACCAACCTCCTCTTTAAATACTTTCAAGCCTCTACCCTCTACAATTTTCTGGAATTCCAGACATAACTACCTTCTGAGAAAAGAGATTCCTTCACATTTGACTTTAAATCAGTGTCCCTTTCACTCTGTACGTATGTCCCCTAATTGAAGATGTTCCCCCCCAACTAGTGGAAACATCTTCTCAACATCTACGCTGTCAAGCCCTCTCAGAATGTTGTATGTTTCATTAAGATCACCCCTCATTTTCCCACTTTCTAATAAAGGCCTAACCTGTTTAGCATTTTTGATCTGCCAATCTCTTCATTCCAGTAGCTTAATGAATTTCTTTTGAACAGCCTCTAATGTTGCTCTCATTCTTAAACCCATAGCTCATTCCTCAATTTGGATTTTGCTTTCCATAAATGGTTTAAATCTAATTTATACTTTTGATTTGAAATCAAAGTGCCTGAGTTATAATTTTTCAATCTGATTTGATCAAGAACCTCTCAGATGCCGGTACAAAGCACCACATTGGATCAGACACTGAATTTGAGCAATTTTCAACTAAAAAACTGCAAATCATAGAACCTTACAGTGTGGAAGCCAGCCATTCAGCTCGTCAGTCCACACTGCGTCCTCCAAAGAGTACCTCACCCAGACCCACACCCCTAACCTGTCCCTGAAACCCCATACTTCCCATGGCTAATCCAACTAGCCTGCACTTCCCTGGACACCATGAGCAATTTAGTATGGCCAATCCACCTAACCTGCACATCTTTGGACTGTGGGACAAAAAAACATGCAGATACATGGAGAATGTGCAAACTCCATACAGTTGCCTGAGGGCACTGTGCCTTTGTTGCAGCTGTCAATGAGTTCAACAAGCAATGCTCCTTTGCCATTGATTGCAAACTTCAAACTCAAACTTATTGAATGTAATAATAAATTCCTAACATTGATAACCATGTGTTAAATGCGTATGTCTATGGCAGCCTGCATGCACATTAAACAGGGAAAAACGACATGGTGTTTGTTAACAGTTCATTAACTACTGAATTGATTTTTAAACTGGAACTCAGCAGGGTGAATGAAATAATGAGGACGGGGTTATCTTTTCTAGCTTGGAACAAGATTTTGCCACACTTGCAACAGATAACAGATTAATTATTGGATTTTTATACCAAAGTGATTGAATATTCAACACCTTGCGCCCTTCGGGAGGGAGTTCCAGGATTTTGACCCAGCAACAGTCAAAGAACAGCAATATACTGTACTTACATTTCAGGACAGTAGGTGGCTTGGTGGGTCTCTTATGGGTGGCGATATTCCCATGTATCTGCTGTCCTTGACCTTAGGTGTCAGGCTTTGGGTATCAGAGCAGTCTTGCCTCAGAACTTGGTTCTAGCCCAACCCAAGAGTGAAGTATAAAGCCCACGCCAACCACCCACGGTAGTGAAGGAGTATGACACAGCTAAAGGTGCGATCCTTTAGATGGGACATAAAGGCCCCCATTTACCTTCTTATGTGGATGCAAATGATCCCATGGCACTATTTTGAAAGAAGGGATAAAATTATCCTTTAGTGTCCTAGCTAATAGTAAAATTTCCACAAGCATCAGCAAAGAAAAAAATCAGGTCATTATCACAGTTCTTGCAGGACATTGCAAACAAATTGTTTGCCGTATTTCCAATATTATGGAACTGACTACATTTCAAAAAGTGCATAATTGGCTGAAATGTTCTTTAGGATATCCTGAGGTCATGACACATGAGAGAAAGTAACAACTGCGGATGCTGGAGATCAGAGTCGAAAAGTGTAGCACTGGAAGAGTAAAGCAGGTCAGGCTGCATCTGAGGAGCAAGAGAGTCGGCGTTTCGGGTATGAACTCTTCATCAGGAATGTAGGGACGGGAGGGTGGAGAAGGGAGCGGAGAGAAAAATGGAAGGGTGGGGGGGAAGGTAGCTGGGAAGCCGATAGGTGTATACAGGTGGGAGGTGATAATGATAGGTCGGAGGGGAGGGTGGCATAGATAGGTGGGAATGAAGATGGACAGGTAGGACAGTTCAAGAGGGCAGTGCCAAGTGGGAGGGACAGGTGATGAGGAAACTGGTGAAGTCGGCGTTGATGCCGTGTGGTTGGAGGATCCCAAGGTGGAAGATGAGGCATTCTTCCTCTAGTTGTTGGGACCCTCCAACCACATGGCATCAAGAACAATTTCACCAGTTTCCTTATCTCAAGTCCCCTTATCTCATCCCAGATCCAACCCTCCAACTTGGCACGGCCCTCTTGAACTGTTCTACCTGTCCACTTTCTTTCCCATCTCCACCCTCCCCTCCAACCTATTACTAATCACCCCCAGCTGCCTTCCCTTCACCCCCACTCTCACCCCCGTATTTATGTCTCAGCCCCCACCCGCCCCACATTCCTGATGAAGGGCTTGTGCTGAAACGTTGACTCTCCTGCTCCTAGGATGCTGCCTGACCTGCTGTGCTTTTCCAGCACCACACATCATGACATATGCACAATAAATGAAAGTTATTTCATTCTTTCAAGCACTTTATCCAGTTTGGGATCGTCTGTACATGCAAGTTCACTTATCCATATATATTTAATGGAGAGTAATCAGCAGGCCGCCTTGTCATGGAGTGAAACCCACAATCCTGGTACTTTTTTCAATGAAGTCAATACACTTTTGATTGGAATAAATGGATCGCTATCAACGGGAAGGACCTGGGCTAGCTTTATATTTACTCATCAAAGGGCACTGAATCCAAGTGTTGTTAACAACGTCACTACCCAAAATGAAGTTAGTTAATGTGACAAAAGTCAAAAGCCAAACCAGAGTCTTTTCCAGTGTATTAGACTAACACAAATATGCACACTTCAGCAACTTCTATTTATTATCCGAAGGGTCAAGCAACCTAGTAATGAGAAACTAAGAGGCAGGTAAATATCACAGATATTTGTGATTTTTTTTTTTACAGTCACACCCCAAACCTCCAACAAAATGTGATCTTCACCAAGATGTTAAAAACAAAATTGATGATGATAGTGGGAGTGCAGGTAGGCAGGGAATTTCTATCAGTCTCCTTTGGCAAAAGGAACCCACCTAGTGGCCTCAATTTACACCAGAGGATGCCAAGCTCTTATACCAGGTATTCTCCAACACTGCCATAAGTCCATTTCTCACTTGAAGGAATTCAGTGAATCAGCATTCACTGCATAAGCCAGCAACCGGTTTGACAGGTTCATTATTCTCTGTGAAAATAACAGCCTAATAAGTAGCCTAGTTTTGGCCTTGAGCTATCTGTAAGCACGACCATTGACCCACACTAATGTGCTTATGTGAAGAACTTGCATTTGTTTAGCACCTTTAAGAGGGTAAAACATTCCAAGGCACTTCATAATAGCACAATTGAACTAGACTTGATATTTGGTTGCTTCGGGGATATTAGGAGAGGAAATAAGTGCATTTTAAATGAATTTCTTAAAAGGGAGATCAAAGTGGGGGGGGGGATGTTTCTGGATAAAATTCTACAACATCAGTGAGGCATCTGAAGGTGCAACAGCCAAAAATCAGGGAACTGCAAAAGTCCAGAATTGAGCTCTTCACTTGTTTTTAAATAAGCCTTCATCAAATTTATTTCGATAAAAAGGTACTAAGAAAGAATACGGGAACCTCAAATAAAAGCAAAATATTCTCGATGCTGGAAATCTGAAACAAACCCAATAAAAATGCTGGAGAAACTCAGCTGGTCAACATCTAGGAGAGAGAAACAGAGTTAATGCTTCAAGTCTGGCATGACTTTTCAAAACTGAAACTCATCTGGATATCACCCTAGATATACATAAAATAGTGTGTTGGCCTATTTGCAATGCTGATTTCTCACTGCTGCAGCCCATTGGTGTTTTGGCATTAGGTTTTAATATATAGTCCTTGCCAAAATCAATTCGGTATTTCTAAACATCACTACAAAGAAATCATAAGTGAACATGCTTCTAAGGTTGCAAACTGATCTAAATCATTTAGCTATAAACAAAATTAATTCCTTACACCAGTCATTAATGCATCCTTTATTTATTCCCTCTACTGCCAACTGTACTGAAGTAAACTGTACAGTAGTAACACACTGAGCATAACAGAGATTAAAACAAAAATGTTTCATTGCAATCAGCGTTAAAGTCTAATGATGCATCCCTTATAAGTTTGTGAATAAATGTCCTGCTTAAATTTTACTTCAATTAAGTTAATACCGGGAAGAGGAGAAGGCACTTTTGCATCAGCATTCCAAAGCTGCAAAAGAGTGATAAAAACAGGTGCTTCTCCTCGGAATACTATCCAGCTACCCATGCTGAAAACAATATCTGTCATAGATGTAATATGAGAAAAGAGAATGAGCTCTGCTGTGATGTCTTTCACAGCCAAATAGCCTGCCAGAATGTACTGTGCACAATCACACACAAGGAAATGAAGAGACACTTGAAAGATGAGTTCTGCTGAGACACGCCCTAATTTCATTCAATATTCTTGATAATGAAAAAATTCCTGTTCAAGGTCTTTTCTGCTAATGAAAAACATAGCTAACTAGGCTATTTATTTGTAAAAATTAACAAATGATAACACATTTGCACATTGAGTAATTTGTCAACTTTACAACCCTAGTTCATATGAAAGGGGACAGAGAGCACATTGGTTCCAAGTAAATGTATCAGGAAATGCATTGTGTAATTAGCATATGACAGCAGTTTTTAAACATACTTTATGAAATCACAAGGACAAAAAGGGGACATGAGATAGCTTTGGCGAATAGGATTAAGGAGAATCAAATGGGATTTTATAAATACATCAAGGACAAATGGGTAACAGGGGAGAGAATAGGGTCCCTTAAAGATCAGCAAGGCCACTATGTATGGAACCGCAGAAGGTGGCAAAGATATTAAACAAGTATTTCGCATCAATGTTTACTGTGGATAAGAATATGAAAGATCGAGAATTTGGGGAAATAAATAGCAACATCTTGGAATATGTCCAGATTACTGAGATGGTGGTGCTGGGCGTCTTAAAACGCATAAACGTAGATAAATTCTCAGGACCTGATCAAGTGAACCCTAGAACTCGGTGGGAATCTAGAGAAGAGATTGCTGGGCCCCTGCTGAGGTATTTGTACCATTGATAGCCACAGGTGAGGTGCCGGAAGACTGGTTGGCTAACGTGATACCACTATTTACAAAGAGTGGTAAGGAAAAGCTCGGGAACTATAGACCGGTAAGCCTGACATCAGCTGAGGGCAAGTTGTTGGAGGGAATCCTGAGGGACAGGATGTACATGTATTTGGAAAGGCAAGGACTGATTAGGGATAGTCATCATTGATTTGCGCATGGGATATTATGGCTCATGGACTTAATTGGGTTTTTTGTGATAGTAATAAAGGGGATTGATGAGGGCCGAGCGGTGGACGTGGTTAATATAGACTTCAGTCAAGCATTCAACAAGGTTCCTCATGGTAGACTGATTAACAAGGTTAGATCACACAGAAGAGGGAGGATTAGCTATTTGGCTGTAGAACTGGCACAAAGGAGTGTAGTGGTGGAGGGTTGCTTTTCAGACTGGAGGCCTGTGACCAGTGGTGTGCCACAAGAATTGGTGGTGGGTCCACTGCTTTTCATCATTTATATAAATACTTTGGATGTGAAGATAGGAGGTATGGTTATTACATTTGCAGATGACACCAAAATTGGAGGTGTAGTGAACAGCAAAGAAGGTTACCTCAGAAAACAACAGAACCTTGATCAAATGGGCCAATGGATCGAGAAGTGGCAAATGGAGTTTAATTTAGATGAATGTGAGGTGCTGCATTTTATAAAGGCAAATTAGGGCTTATCATTTAATGATAAGACCCTGAGGAATGTTGCTGAACAAAGAGACCTTGGAGTGCAGGTTCAGAGTTCCTTGAAAGTAGAGACACAGGATAGTGAAGAAGGGCGCTTGGTATGCTTGCCTTTATTGGTCAGGGCATTGAGTATAGGAGTTGGGAGGTCATGTTGTGGCTGTACAGGACATTAATTAAGCCACTTTTGGAATACTGCGTACAATTCTGGTCTCCCTACTATAAGAAGGATGTTGTGAAACTTGAAAAGATTCAGGAACGATTTACAAGAATGTTGCTAGGATTGGAGGGTTTGAGCTATAGGGAGAGGCTGAATAGGTTGGGGCTATTTTCCGTGGAGCATCAGAGGCTGAGGAGTGATCTTATTGAGGTTTATACAGTCATGAGGAACACAGATAGGTTAAGTAGACAAGATCATTTTTCGTAAGGGTCGGGATGTCCAAAACTAGAGGACATAGGTTTAGAGTGAGAGGGGAAAGATTTAAAAGGGAGCTGGGGGCAACTTTTTCACGTAGAGGGTGATGAGTGTGTGGAATGAGCTGCCAGAAGAAATAGTGGAGGCTGGTACAATTACGACATATCAAAGGCTTCTGCATAGTTATATGGATAGGAAGGGCTTCGAGGGGTATGGACCAAATGCTGGCAAATGGAACTAGATTTATTTCGGCTATCTGGTCTGCATGGAGTTGAACCGAAGAGTCTGTTTCTTTGCTGTATATCTCTATCACACTATAAATCACTGAAGTCGGAGAAACATGCAGAGGGCTGGAAAATGGCTAATTGTAACGCACCTGTTTAAGAAAAGGAGGCAGAAGGCATCAGCCTGACATTGGTTATTAGTACGATTTAAGAGTCCATTCTTAAAGATGCAATTATATAGTACTTGGAAGTACATGGTAAAATAGGGCTGAGTTAGCACTGTTTCATCAAGAGGAGGTCAAGCCTGACCAATGTGTTAGATCTATTTGGATTTCCAGAAGGTCTTTAACAAGGTGCAGTACAGAAGGCTGCTAAATAAGGATAAGAGTCCAAGGTGTTTGGAATAAAGAACCAGCATGGATAGAGGATTGGCCGACTGACAGGAAACAGAGAGTTGGGACAAAGCAGTCTTTTTCAGGATGGCAGATGATGACTAGTGGAGCTCTGCAGGGGTCAGTGTTGGGACCACAACTGTTCACATTATACATTAACTATCTGGACAAAAGAACTGAGAGCATTGCTGCTAATTTTGCAGATGACACAAAGATAAGTGGAGGGACAGGTCATGTTGAGGAAGCAGTGAGGCTGTAGAAGGACTTGGACAGGCTAGGAGTGGCAGATGGAATATAACGTGGGGAAGTGAGAGGTTATGCACTTTGGTAGAAAGAAGAGGCTTAGATTATTTTCTAACTGGGGAAAGGACTTGAGAGCCCTAGTTCAGGATTCAATAAAGGAGGTTCAGCTGGCAGGTAGGAAGGCAAATAGAATGTTAGGATTCATTTTGACAGGGCTAGAATACAAAAGTAGGGATAGATTGCTGAGGCTATATAAGGTTCTGTTCAGATTGCATTTGGAATATTGTGAACAGTGAATGCTGATCTTGGAGATGGTTCAGAGGAAGTTCACAAATTTGAAACTGGGAGTAATGAGCTTGTCATATAAAGGAGCAGTTGAGGACTCTAGTTCTGTAGTCAATTGAGATTAGAAGGATAAGGGGAATCTCATTGAAACTAACAGAATATTGAGAAGCCTGAATAGAGTGGAACGTGGAGAAGAAGTTACCATTAGTATGAGAGACTTGGACCAGAAGGCATAGCCTCGAAGTGAAGACACAATATTTAGGGAATGGGAAGAGATGGGAGAATTTCTTCAGCCAGAAAGCCATGAATCTGTGGAATCCAGTGCCACAGAAAGCTATGGAAGTCAAGTCATCAACTCTTTTCAGACAGATAAGTTCTTGATTAATAGGGGGATCAAAGGTTACAGAGAGAAAGCAGGAGAATGAGGTTGGGAAACATATCAGTCATGATTGAATAATTGAATCAGGACCTGTGCAAACTAAGCATTGTGATTAATTTTCTACTGTGACGTTCAAAAAAAATTGCCTTGTCCCTGCTTCCATCCCAGTTGAGATTAGTCAACACTGCATGGACAGGGTCTAACAAAATACAAACGGATTGAACTTGGGCTTCTCAGGCTGTACTGCTGAATGGTCACAATAGGCCATGTTTTTAACCATGCACTTTCAGGGAAGCGTTTTGCTAACTTTAATAATTTCAAGTGAAATTAATCCCTCCTTGATGAATAGAGGTTCTCATTTTCACAGTGATATGAGCCTTCTCCAGCAAGGTAGTAGCTTATCTTCTGATCCAAGCCCAAAACGCTGTCACAAGACGACCATCAAGTTTTCTTTAGTTACCTGGATAATTAGCTCACCAGCACAACAATGATTTATTGCCCATTCTGGTTGACCTGAGAAGCTGGTGGTAGGCTTCTTTTTGACCTATTACAGTACTTTGACACAACTGAGTGACTCTATGGGCCATTTTAGCATATAGTTAAAAGTCAATTGCAGAGATAGGCCAGACAGGATAAAAACAACATATTTCCTTCCTTCAAGGACGGTTATGAACTAGCTGGGTTTTTAAGACAATTGGACAGATCTGATCATAGCTCTTAATTTCATTATTATTTTAAGTAGACTTCAAACTCTCAAAAAGCCATGGGAAAATCAGAACTCCCTCACCAAATTATTTACCTAGTATCGCAACCACGGTACGAGGAAACCTCATATTTCACTGAATTTCACAACTTGGCATTTAATGCCAATGAGGCTGTAAGCAAAGCTGAAGATGACTCAAGGATCCGTAGCTCCATCTGGACACTTCCAGCACAGTATATAAAACAAAACTGAGATACCAGCATTCCTGCTTGCTTGCTCAAAGTATTTCTAACATCAATTGAGCTGGGAGCAAAATGTTGCACACAAGGGCAAACAACGGTACAATAAGTGGTTTAAATAGGGGGGAGAAAATAGTAATGTAGTAGTGGTAGAGGAGAACATTTTCTCTGCGGCCATGAGTGGGAGCCCCAAATGCTGTGTTGCCTACCTAGGCCCCCCGGGTAAGGACATCTCCTCGGGGGTAGAAAGGAAATTGGGAGAGGGAGGGGAGGGAACCAGTAAGTCAGCATCAACATTGGAGCCAACGATATTAACTGGACGAGAAAGGAGGTTCTGATGAACAGTTAGGAGCTAAATTAGAAAGCTGAACCTCCAAGATAACAGTCTCAGAGTTACTATCTGTGCCTTGGACAAACTGGAATATGGTAAATAAAGTCAAGGAATTACGTATGTGGTTCAGAGACTGGTCAGAGTAGAATAGGTTTCAGTTTGTGGGGCACTGACAGCAGTTGGAATAGAAGGGAGCAGTTCTTCACTTTAACCACATGGAATGAGTATCCTGGCAAATCGATAACAAAGGCTCTGGATAAGGGCTTTAAACAGTGGGGTGGGCATCTGGGTGAAGGAAAATGTAGGCTTACAAAGCAAAAGCATATTGCAGCATTACAGGTCAGGTACTGATACCCAAAATGGGACAGCAAGTGAATGAGTATACAAACATTGGGGACTCCTGTGGTGCAGTGACAGTACCCACAAGCTTTAAACCAGGAATGCTGGGTTCAAGTCCTACTTAATCCAGGAATGTGCAATAACACTAAACAGGTTGATTTGAAAATATCTATAAACAGTGAAAAACAAAAGTAAACAGAATCGAAGGGGGAAAACAATTGTAAAAAGGCAACATAGTTGGCTCTTCACTTGAATGCACTTCAGATTTGGAACAAAATAAATAAATTAATAGCACAAATACAGGTTATTGGGGATGATCTTATTGCCATCACAGAGCCGATTGTTACACGAGAACAAAGCTGGGAACAGAACAAAACAAAGAAAAATGTGAGGTGCTGCATTTTGGGAAAGTAAATCTCAGCAAGACTTATACACTTAATGGTAAGGTCCTTAGGGAGTGTTGCTGAACAAAGAGACCTTGGAGTGCAGGTTCATAGCTCCTTGAAAGTAAAGTCGCAGGTAGATAGGATAGTGAAGAAGGTATTTGATATGCTTTCCTTTATTGGTCAGAGTATTGAGTACAGGAGTTGGGAGGTTATGTTACAGCTATACAGGACATTGGTTAGGCCACCTATCGGAAGGATGTTGTGAAACTTGAACGGGTTCAGAAAAGATTTACAAGGATGTTTCCAGGGTTGGAGGATTTGAGCTATGGGGAGAGGTTGAAAAGGCTGGAGCTGTTTTCCTTGGAGCATCAGAGGCTGAGGGGTGACATTATAGAGATTTATAAAATCATGAGGGACTAGAAAAAGTCTTTTGCCTGGGGTGAGGGAGTCCAGAACTAGAAGGCATAGGTTTAGGGTGAGAGAGGAAAGATATAAGAGAGACCTAAGGGGCATAGTTTTCAAACAGAGGGTGGTACATGTATGAAATGAGCCGCCAGAGGAAGTGGTGGAGGCTAGTACAATTGCAACATTTAAAAGGCAACTGGATGGGTAAATGAATTGGAAGGGTTTGGAGGGATATGGGCCGGGTGCTGGCAGGTGGGACTAGATTGAGTTGGGATATCTGGTCGGCATGGGCAAATTGGATTGAAGGGTCTGTTTCTATGCTGTACATCTCTATGACTCTAAATGAAGAAAGAACAAGGAAGTAGCTGCTACAAGGACAAAATGAACAACTGGAACAAAAACAGTAGGTTGCTGCGTTTGCAGAGCAGGAAGTGTACAGTATGACAACATTTGGAAACTATGAGCTATTGAAATTTACTACCTGTAAACTAAAATAGTCCACAAATTATTAAATCGTTCCACAGTATTTTGTGCTGATTCTGCACCCATCCCCATTTTCTCTCCAGCTGATTTTAAAGTCTTAAGGAAATATAATTGTCTAGGCACAACAGTCAGTTTCCCTTTGATATCTAAGCTCATTGATTCTTACCTCCAAGCATATATCTTGAACAGCCTTTCCACGCCAAAAGCTGTCAAGGAGGATCAGAAACTGAACATACCTTCCAACAAAGACCTCTGCAAGTCAACAGAAATCCTAACAGACAAAATAGATATTACCACCATACTCCTGTACTGCTGAGAGACCTGGATCACATCTCTCTTCGTAAGTCCATGTATTATTTTTTAAAGAATTATGTGGGCCCAGATAAACATACCTTGAATGTTTACACAAAGGACACTTCACTATGGAAAAGAGAAAGGCAGTGTGCAATAGCAACAGAGTTTAGACTAAGTCATTCAGTCAGGAGGACTTTGAGGGAAAGTTTAAAAATGTTGGCAAAATTCCCTGAAAAAATCCATTTCAAAGGATTGGACACAATGTCTGCATGGCTGAAAAGTATTTTTGACAGGTCCTGTTCTCAGAACCCTCAAGTGGTCAACATTACAGGGAAGGACAAAGAAAATACTTCTAAGATACTCTGAAGCTCTCCTTGACAAGCAGCATTAATATTAATGACTGAGGTGAATTTGCCAACACTTGAACAGAACAGTGACAACTTGCCTATTAAGCTGGAACGTGTTTTGAATCAAAACCGGTTCATGATGAGGTAGAGCGGCAGGAGACAAGGAAAGAAACAGAAGTAAATCCTGAACTCGGGATCCCACTAATACAGGACATGTCTTGTCCTAGATGCCCATAAATCTCCAGATCAAAAATTAATTGTTGGCAGAAACATGTGACTGTGCAAGCATTTATCCCTTCAAGCATGCCTACCATTCAATATAATCATGCTGACCGTCCAATTCAGTACCCTGTTCCTATTTTCTCCCCATCCCCTTTTAATCCTTCAGTCATAAAGGACAGCACGGTGGCTTAGTGGTTAGCAGTGCTGCCTCACAGTGCCAGGGACCCGGGTTCAAGTCCCACCTCGGGCGACTGTCTGTATGGAGTTTGCACATTCTCCCTGTGTCTGCGTGGGTTTCCTCTGGGTGCTCCAGTTTCCTCCCATAGTCCAAAGATGTGCAGGTCAGGTGAATTGGCCATGCTAAATTGCCCATAGTGTTAGGTGTGATAGTCAGGGGTAAATAGAGGGTAGGAGAATGGGTCTGGGTGGGGAGGGGTCGGTGTGGACTTGTTGGGCCGAAGGGCCTGTTTCCATACTGTAGGGAATCTAATCATAAGAACTATATCTAACTCCTTGTTGAAAACACTCAATGCTTTGGCCTCAACTAATTTCTGTGGCAGAGAATTCCATACATTGGAATGGTAGTGTGGACTAATGTTGGCAGAATTCAAACCTCCACAAGGATACCCCCAATTGATTTCCAAACCATCCCACTCTGCTACAACTATAGAAACTCTTTGAAGACATAAGAAATTCTCGATTGAATCTGGAGCTAATGCAGGTAGCCTAAAAAGAAGAGTTTTCCAAAAAAATGTTTCAGAAAGGAGGGAGGCAGAAGACAGGAAACTGCAGGCCGGTTAGCCTGACCTTAGTAATTGCTGAGATTTTAGAGTTCATTATTAAAGTTGAGATTGCAGAGTACTTGGAAGTGTCTGGCAAAATAGGGCTAAGTCAGCACGGTTTTGTCAACGGGCGGTCTGCCTGACAAATCTGTTAGAATTCTTTGATGAAGTAATGTGCGAAATTAGGAAAAGGAGAGCCAGTGGATGTGATCTACTTGGACTTCCAGAATGCCTTTGACAAGGTGACGCAAAGAAGGCTACTAAATAAGATAACAGCCCATGATGTTCGAGGCAAGTACTGGCTGACTGATAGAAGACAGAGATCAGGAATAAAACGGGTCTTTCTCAGGATAGCAGTCGGTGACAACTATTCATGTTATACAATAATGATCTAGACAAAGAATCTGAGAGGATTGTTGCCACATTTGCAGGTGGCACACATGCAAGTGGAGGAACAGATAGGGCTGAGGAAGGCTGCAGAAGGCCTTGGTCAGGCTTAGAAAGTGGGCAAAGAAATGGTAAATGAATACTGCGTGGGAAAGTGTGTGTTTATGCACTTTGGTAGGAAGAATAATAGTATAAACTATTTTCTAAATGAGGGAAGGCTTCAGATTTGGGAATCCTAGTTCAGGATTCTCTTAAGATTAACATACCAGTCCAATAGGCAGTTAGGAAGGCAAATACAATGTCAGCATCATTTCAAATGAGCTAGAATACAGGAGCAAAGATATACAGTTGAGGCTGTCTAAAGCTCTAGTCAGACCACACTTGGACTATTTTGAGCAGTTTTGGACCCACATCTAAGGAAGGATGCATTAGCTCTGGAGGGAGTCCAAAAGAGGTTTACAAGAATGATCTCAATGATGAAGAGCTTTTCATATGAGAAGCAGTTAAGAAGTATGAGTCTGTACACAATGGAATTTAGAAGGATGAGGGGAAATCTAATTGAAACTTACAGAATACTGACAGGCCTGTATAGAGTGGATATGGAGAGACTATGACCCAAGAGCACGACCTCAGAGTGAAGGGAAGACTCTTTAGAACTAAGATGAGGAGGAATGTCTTTAACCAGAAGATGGTTCATCGACGGAATCCAATGCTACAGAAGGGAGTGAAGGCCAAGTCAATAAGTGTATTTTAAGACAGTGAGATAGAGGGATCCAGGGTTAAAGGTAGAAGGCAGGAGAATGGGTTTAGAAATGTATCAGCCATGATCAGAGCAAACCTGATGGGCTGAATGATCTACTCCTTTTTCTTATGGTCTTAAATAGTTTTTAGAACTACAATAAACAACATAAACAAATTTCCATGAATACCATACTGTAATAAATATTTCACTAAAGGGATTCCACTGATAGCATGCATTTGTGTCTATTGTAGAAGGTCCTTAATGCAATGTCTGCATCATTGAACTGAGTACAATATTTAACAGCAATACTACAAAGCAAAATGGGCTAGAGATTGACAAAAACAAGTATGAAACTGACCTCTAATGTAACAAGAGAATTACGAGATAGGTCTAGTGTTTTAAGACGGGTGAAATTTTTCAGGGACTTTCCAAGATGTGTGATCTTTTCTTCATAACTTCCTGGAAGAAACAAAGAACGTACATCCGCTGGAAGACAAAAAACAAAATCAATTTTTATTGTATGCACAAACTGAATTATGAGACAATTCATCAGAAGTCAATTATGACATTCACTTTGATGTTCCTACTTAGCAAAGAAATTGGAGCAACATGCTAAATGATTTATAGTTATTCCACATGCAACTGTTATGCTGCTTTGAAAAAGCTTTCCTTCCCCATTAGCCAAAAAAAAACCCATAGCCTCACATTCCACTTTTCCAGATGATCCTTGCAAGGAAACAGACACCACAAGCACCCTCAGCACCCCATTGTTCACATATGACCCTTCACATTGAACAAAAGGGGCAGTTCATTTGCAGAAGGTCACACAGCCAAGCCCACCTAATTTATGCTCCACATTTATTGATGCTCCAGGACAGATCACTGGTTAGCCAGAGGTAAGAACAGCATTGATTTTTGCCATTCCACGGTATCAATTCTGACTGTTGTCTCAAAATCATCACTATCAATAGACTCCATACGGTGTTCTACAATTCAGAATCTGTATTCTGATTTGTGCAAACAATTTTTCTCCTGTAGCAGATGATCATACATTGTACTCAAGATGTCCCAAATGCAGCATGGATACCCTGACTTTCCAGCATGAGATATTCAAGCATTCTATTTGCGATTTGGCTTCCTAAATTTGCAGCACTCTGTTCTTTTGATTAATGTAAAGGTTTTAATGCTGGTTCAACACATTTCCAATGCTGTTCCCCAACTGATAAACCAACTCTAAATCCCCAAATACTTGACACACAAATCATAAAAGTGGTGAATCCAGCTCAGTGCAAATCAATAAATTATTGGAAGACGGGAGATTGGAGCATAGGGACAAATGACACAATTTAGTGTAGAGTTAGCACCATAGTTTGAGAGTCCAACAGCTCAGGCAGAGTGAAGCCAAAAATGCAAAGAAAATTAGGAGATGATGGACTGAACTTGACATACTGCAAAGATAACAAATGTTTCACATGGAAAAAATGATTTGGTAAGATTCATTTCCAAAGAACTTAAAATGCATATGTCCATTTTTTATTTGAATGGTAAATTCATGCCCATCTCTAACTACCCAGAGGCCAGTTAAGAGTCAAACTTGTGGAGTCACATGCAGGCCAGATCAGGTAAGGATGGCAGTTTCCTTCCCTAAAGGATATTAATGAACCAGATGGGTTTTTACAACATGGTATCAGAAGATTGACAGTATGTTTAATATCTGTTATGATCAAGAAAGACAAAACAAACATGCAACTATATTAGTCATATCTTCTTTTTATATAAAACCCATTTAATGAAACTAATCAGGAGTAAATATGATCAACACCTGAACAAACAGCAGACAGCATGGATTAACAAGTAGTCAATGCGACATAACAAATTTCAACTGCTCTGAGCAAGTGACTACTCAATGAACAGTTATCAGCTCTGTGATGTAAAGTGCAACAGGGAAAGGCCACTGTCAAAGGCCCCTCAGCCATTGTATGTTGACAGGGTAGAAACAAGAAAAATCCCTTGTGCTTTATGCTTGGCATACAATGAACAGTGAATATTGACAGTAATTCTAAATGTAATAAACAATATTCACAATTAGAAGAAATAGTCTGCCTCTGTCAGCATTACATAGTCATGCAATTTACTTTAATGAAATTTTGAGCATAAAGTACATTTCTGGAAAATATAGTCTCTTTCTAAAGGATTTTTGATCAATGTTCCATATAGATAAATTCAAAGTGTGGCAGTTCAGAGGAAAGGGATGGTAAATAAACAAACTGAATGGTAAAAAGTGAATACTTGCAGAAGTTACACAAATGTACCATTGGAGGACTAGGAGTACCTCAGAGTTCAACACTAATTCATTTAAAAAAGAAAATAACAATTTATATTTATGTAGCCCATTTAACATAATTAAACATCACAAAGAACATCACAGAAGTATAATTAGACAAAAATTGGCAATGATTCAACATGGACCAAAAGTGTATCCAAAATAGTGGGTTTTAAGAAATATCTTGAAGAATCCTGGATTCAGAACTCAGTAGGAGGATCATAGAATTTTCATACAATACAAACGGAAGGGCATTCAAACAGAAGAGGTAACTAAGAAATTACACTAAGAGATGTATAAGATAACAAATTAAAGTCATGAGACTGAATGCGCACAAGTATAAAAGGCTCAGATTTTCCCATGACAGAGACAAGTTCCATTGTGGTGAAAACTCATCAAAATTATGAAGTCTCACCATTAACACATTGATTCACTAAGGCAGGTGATCATACAAATGATCAGCTGTCACCATTTAAATCCCATTTTGCTTTCCTTGCTGTCTGGAACCCGGTATGTACACAGCAGGTTTGTTTCAGTAAACTTATTTTAGGATAGCTAGACAACTGCGGTACTCCCATGGATATGGGTCTAGAACACCTTGGGTTGGGGTTCCCTCACATATTTTGGGGAGCAGTGATTTAAGTGCTTCTGGTGGAGGGGGACGTGCGTGGATTTAGGTACCCTTTGAAATTGTTAGCTACATATGAGAAATCGCCTGTAAAGTGCATGAACCCACTGGAAACTGTCAAAGATTTGTCAAGGAACTTCGAATACAAATGATTTTTCATAAGAAATTAGCTGAAGGACATTCAGTGTATTGAATGCTCATTAGTGGGTTTTATTTTAAAACGGTGCACAGATTTATTTATGTCAGCATCTTTCATTTAATAAATTCAATAGGGAAATTGAGAAATTAAGAGTGTGCAATACTCTATTATATTGAGGCAATGAGTATTGGTAAACTTGAGGATAGTGTTGCATGAAGCAATAGAAAATGAGCTCCTTGATGCATAATTGCTAGCACAAATCCATTGGCCCAAGTTACCTATTTCTATTCTGAAGATGCAAGGCAACACTCTGACTTCCAAGTCAAGCCTTTTCCAAACCTCACAAACTCAACCCAGGAAAGACCAGATTTTATTTTGGGATGGTAGAATTTTTTATGGCTCCCAGATTTTGAAGCCCAATTACACCATATCAAACTCCTTCACCAGGACATCCCATCTAATTCACTTTCCAGAGAAAAAAGCTTTAGCCTGTGCAGTATTTCCAAATAGTTATAAAATCTCAGCCCTGATATTATCTTTATAAATTTGCTGCATTTAAACAAATGCCTTTACCTCTCTTTCATAACAGGGTGACCAGAACCGAGCAGGTGTGGTGAAATCAATTTCTACATTATTTTGATCTGTTTCAAATCAGACTCTTGAAAGTTTTGAACTGATATTCTCTTTATAAAGTTGTTTTATTCATCTACAGCACTACTTTTCATGATATGTACAAGTTCTCCTCCAACTCAAGATTGATTAACCAGTGTATTTATTTAACAGATGTAAATTCCCAAAGCCAAGGGATAACTCTCGTTTGCTAAGTTTAAAGGTGATTAGTCCAGCACTCAGTCTATAGATAAAATACTCCTCAGTAATGTACAGCATTGTTGCATGTCTCTGTAAGTGTATAACAGATTAATATTAAAGCTCAAGACAAAAAAAAAGCCTCAGATGCTGGAATCCAAGGTAGACGAGCAGGAGGGTGGAAGAACACAGCAAGCCAGACAAGCAGCAGGAGATGGAGAAGTCAATCTCTGGTGCAACCCTTCACAGCTCCAGCAGTGGAGGCTGACTATACAGGAGACCTGGCTATGCCAGACCTGTGTAGCAAAGATCACTCACATCATGGTAATTCAAAGCTTACCATTCAACAGACAAGATTTGTCACAAGCAAACTGTTAATGACCTCAATATTTCCCATCCTTAATCCAGACAGGTCTGCTGGCAGATCTTGCTCAGATTGCTCCACATACCGCAGAGATGGAAGGCAGATAGCAGGTGAGTTGAAGAGGTCATAATTTGATAATGGAGTGGTATCCCTGGCTGCAGAGGGTGTCTGGGTTGGATGTTTGTAGGTCAGGTAGCCAGGGAAGTGCTGTTGAGCAAAGAGTTCCAGTTATGATGTATTATATTCAACTGGTGTGTCAGATTACCTTTGCCAGGCAAATATTCTGCTGCAGACTATGATAGGGCAAGTACGAAAATCCACAGTTGAAGTACAGAATGCTGTGGGAACATAGCCAAGCAGATCAGCAAGTTTGGTTACAAGGTTGCTTCTTATTCTGAACTTGGCTGCTGTTTTGTTCAGCTGTTCCTGGAAGGACCAAGTCATATGTAGAATCTCTCCTATTTACATTGGGTTGGGATGATACTTTCATCTCTCGCCGACCACAGCACTGGCATTATGGAGGTGGAATACACCAAGTATGGTTTTCAAGGAAGTCAGCTCGAGATGCCATGTGCTGCAAACTTGTAACTTCTTCTTTAAGGACTTGATCTAGAATGCAGAAGGTTGGAACTGAGACGACAACAGATATCATTAGTATAGATGAACTTGCAAGTTTGTTGTCAGCTAATCTATATAGAGGCTGAACAGGGTTGGTGTTAGCAGTCAGTTCAGTGGTAATCAATTAGCAAATCTTCTTGTAATCCTCTTTGCCCAAAGTGGACTCAGTAGCCAACTGATAACAGTATTTCCGCAATTGTCCTGACCCAGATTGGAAACACTATTGGCCTGCTCCTGAAGCTGCCAACATGCCACACAGTAGTGTGGGCAGCTGTACATTAGTAAAGTGCCTATCTTCATGTTCTTTTGGGCACTGTTTGATGACAAGCAATACAATTTAGATTAGATTAGATTCCCTACGATGTGGAAACAGGCCCTTCAGCCCAACAAGCCCACACCGACCCTCTGAAGGGTAACCCACCCAGTCCCATTTCCCTCTGACTAATGCACCTATCACTATGGGCAATTTAATGTGGCCAATTCACCTAACCTGCACATCTTTTGGACTGTGGGAGGAAACCAGAGCACCCGGAGGAAACCCACGTAGACATGGGGAAAATGTGCAAACTCCACACAGACAGTCGCCCGAGGCTGGAATTGAACCTGGGACCCTGGTGCTGTGAGGCAGCAGTGCTAACGACTGAGCCACCATGCCGCCCAATTTGATTGCATATGCTATGCCACTTACAGAAACTGATTTGATTTATATTAAGAACTGTTGGTACTTCCAGAGACATGGATCCTCAAGTCGTGGATGACCTCTTTGTCCGTCCTACCAAAATATACCACCTCACATTTCTCTATTTTAAATTTAATTTCCTAAATAATGAACAATTTGGCAAATTTGTGTTAACAGGTACTTTGTACTTTATCACAAGGCTGCATTTTGGGAAAGCAAATCTTAGCAAGACGTATACATTTAAAAGTAATATCCTAGGGAGTGTTGCTGAACAAAGAGATCTTGGAGTGCAGGTTCATAGCTCCTTGAAAGTGGAGTCACAGGTAGATAGGATAGGGAAGAAGGCATTTGGTATGCTTTCCTTTATTGGTCAGAATATTGAGTACAGGAGTCGGGAGGTCACGTTGTAGTTGTACAGGACATTGGTTAGGCCACCGGTGGAATATTGCGTGCAATTCTGGTCTCCTTCCATACTTGATCAGCATGGATGAGATGGATCGAAGGGTCTATTTCTGTGCTATACATTTCTGAGACTATCTCCTTCATATTAACAATACCCTATTCCCTATAACTTGGCATCACCATAAACTTAGTAGGTGCACTTCTGATGACAAATAATTACTGTAAATTGCGAAGAACAACGATCCCTGCATCAATAAATTTGAACAACACAATGCATTTGTCAGTTTGAGCAGCTATCCTTAGCCCTTATCAGTTTGGATTTTCAGCCAGCTTGCAATTAATTATGGCACTGATCTCCTAAATCCACATGCTCTGATTTTAGCCATGAGTTGAATATATGGTTCCTTATTAGGAACCTTTTCAAAGTTAAATGTAGCACATTATTTTTTTCTATTCTGTAGCTACAGAACAACAAGTCATTTAAAAAAAAGATGCAAAGTGATGGCTTCTCAGAGGGTAGTAAATGTCTGGAATTCTCTACCCAATAGAACTGTGCTGGCAAAAATCAATCACAAACTATTTAAAGGGGGGGTGGCACGGTGGCACAGTGGTTAGCACTGCTGCCTCACAGCACCAGAGACCCGGGTTCAATTCCCGCCTCAGGCGACTGACTGTGTGGAGTTTGCGCGTTCTCCCCGTGTCTGCGTGGGTTTCCTCCGGGTACTCCGGTTTCCTCCCACAGTCCAAAGATGTGCAGGTCAGGTGAATTGGCCATGCTAAATTGCCCGTAGTGTTAGGTGAAGAGGTAAATGTAGGGGAATGGGTCTGGGTGGGTTGCGCTTCGGCGGGTCGGTGTGGACTTGTTGGACCGAAGGGCCTGTTTCCACACTGTAATCTAATCTAAATCAGAAAGATTTTTGAAAATAGTGGAGTTGATGGCTAGAGGGAACTGCTATGAAAGAGGAGTTAAGCCTAAAGCCACAATCGTGTTGAATTACGGGGCAGGCTTGAGGGAGTGAATAACCTATTCTTCCTATTTCTTATGCTTTAAGTCCTTCTGTTATAGCTTCATAGAGATGTACAGCACGGAAACAGACCCTTCGGTGCAACCCGTCCATGCCGACCAGATATCCCCACCTGCCAGCACCCAGCCCATATCCCTCCAAACCCTTCCTATTCATATACCCATCCAAGTGCATCTTAAAATGTTGCAATTGTACCAGCCTCCACCACTTCCTCTGGCAGCTCATTCCATACACGTACCACCCTCTGTGAAAAAGTTGCCCCATAGGTCTCTTTTATATCTTTCCCCTCTCACCCTAAACCCAGGCCCTCTCGTTCTGGACTCCCCTACCCCTGGGAAAAGACTTTGCCTATTTATCCTATCCATGCCCTTCAATTTTGTAAATCTCTATAAGGTCACCCCTCAGCCTCCGATGCTCCAGGGAAAACAGCCCCAGCTTGTTCAGCCTCTCCCTATAGCTCAAATCCTCCAATCCTGGCAACATCCTTGTAAATCTTTTCTGAACCCTTTCAAGTTTGTTACTTAAAATAATTCAGTAAATGCAATCAGACATGATTTTCCCATTTAAAATCAATGTTGAGTATAAAACTTCAGTTGCTAATTTTTTAGTTAACCCAGTAAAGATTCCATTATCTCTCATATAAACATAGAAAGAGGAGCAGCCATTTAACCCTTTGAATAATGAAACAGGATCATTGAGGTTATGGCTGAGCTGCAACATAATGCTGATTCAACCTTTCCATCAGATCTCCCAATATCTATGAATGACAGAAGTCTATAAATCTCAAGACTATCAAGTCTTTTAGTTAACAATTGGCCTAGCATCAACTGTCATAGAATCCCTATCGTGCAGAAAGAGACCATTCAGCTTATTGAATCTATTTTGACCCTCCAAACAGCATGCCACCCAAACCCAGCTCCACAACCTATTGTAGCATTTATCATGCCTCATCCACATAGTATCCAGGGACGTTCAGTCTATGGGGCAACTTAGCATAGCCAATCCACTTAATCTGCATATCTTTGGACCATGGGCGAAAACCATAGCACCTGGCCATTGGGAGAACACTTAAGTCACATGTAGAAGACTTTCCAAATTTCACTCCTGAACAGTCCAGCTCTAATTTTTAGGCAATGTCCCAGTTCTACATTCCAGTCAAACAGGAATAGTTTGTTTATCCTAAACAAAATCAGAAATTTCTGGAAAAACTCAAGCATGTCTGACAGCATCTCTGGAGAGAAAGAATAGTTAACATTTCAGGTCCAGTGACCCTTATTCAAAAACGGATTGTATTCGGAAAAGATTTTTATAGATGCTAGAAAAAGTGTGAGGAAAGGGGCAAGTCCTAAAGTTAGTGAACTCAATATTGAGTCCAGAAGGTTGAGCATTTCAAGTTCCAAGGAAAACAAAGCATTGTTCTTCAGAGCACTCTAGCAATCCCAAGACAACGATCTTGGCCAGGAAGCATGGTGGTGTTGAAACAGCAGCCAACTTGAAGTTCATGTACATTTTTGTGAACAGAACATAGGTGTTCTGCAAAGAAGTCATTCAACCGATACTTCATCTCCCCAGTGTAGAGGAACCATATTGTGGGTTTTTTTTTCTAGCTACAATCAGTTGTGGAGAAGGATCAGTGAAATCAAAACATTAACTCTGCTTTCTATCCACAGATGGTGCCAGAGCTACTGAGATTTTGCAATAATTTCTGATTTTGTTTCCGATTTCCAACTTCCACAGTTCTTTGGTTTTTAGCTTGTTTACAATTTGATTTCCAAAACATCATAAAATTATGACTGAAATCAAGCTGCCAGTCTGATAAACCTACACTGCACTCCCTCCAAGGCTAATATAAAATACGTATGGGGGTTGTGGAAGGACAGAAGAATTCAGACCTGCTCACAAAACCCAAGATATGGTCAGACCAGAACTCTGTATGGTTGAAACATGGACTTCCTGACCCTTATATTCTAGTCCTTTAGATAAAAAGGTGGAATACATTAGTTTCTTCTGACTATTTTCTATACCTGTTTATGACATACGGTCAAATGATCCATGTGCCTGCACATCAAGGTTTCTTTGGATCTCCAGTATTTCCAGATTTTCATTGCTTAGGAAGTACTCTGTTCCATTCCAAAATATTACTGTTACAACCAAGTCTGGTGAAAACAGTTAATTTTTTTTAAAAAATGTAATATTTAGCCAGCTTGCAAAGAATTCACATACTATAACTTTAGCTACAGTTTTAATATATGATACAAAACAAAGCTCTATTAAGAAATAAACCAGCAAAATCTCAAGTTCACAAAAATAGAAAAAGGTCAATTTTATTGTCAAAGTCACTCAGGTAAACTATACCAGTTAACAAATCAAAAAGCCATCCAGAGTCCCACAACATAGGCACACCAGCATGCACGAAAATAGAATAAGTTATAGGAGGAGAGTACAGACAAAACTTAAAAGTCTCTCAGAGAAAAATAAATATGAGCTTCAATGGTGAACTTGAAACCCCTGTGGGTGTTGTGGCAGATGTAGTCCGATTCTATTCTAGGATCACAATATTTTTTAAACTGTGAGCCGTCCTTCTTCAAAGCTGGTGTTGAGGCTCCTTTGGAGTAAAATTCTCTTATCCCTTGTGACATACTCCAAAACTGAGACTTGTACTGAACTGGAGGGTAAAGAGCTGCTGCCACCATTCCAAATGCAGACCTTCTTGACCTCTAGAACAATTAAACAAGCTTATAATCATAGTTTGAGGGTTCTGTGGCACAGTAGTAGTGACCCAAGCTCTGGGCCAAAAGGCACAGGTTGTTTAGTCCCACTTGCTCCAGAAGAGAGCCATACCATGCCTGAGTAGACCGACTAATTAAAAATAAGTATAATCATTGCTTTATGCACAGGTTGGGGAGTCATAGAGGCATACAAGGAACCATCTCAAGCTATCGAAGATGCCCTTGAATTAAGGAACTGTCCTCAGCAACTGCCTCTCCCCCTCTGCACCAAATAATAAATTTCAGTTGATCTCCTTTCTCCTAGGCAATTTCTACAGTCAAGTTGTCTGGTGGCTTGTCGAGTTTAGATTTTGTAGAGGATTTCAACAGTAGCCACTAAGACGTTCTGTGTAGAACTGCGCAGATGTATTCTGTTAATCCACTTGAGGGGTTTGTGAAAAAACGGCTATCGTTGTTGGTAGGTGACTTCTCCAGTCATTTTAAAAGAGTCCTGGCTCATTTAAAGTTGATTCCTTTCATACAAAAGCCCCAGGTGTTAAAATTAGTCAATGGAATTAGAAGAATAGTCCACATATTACAACAATGCAACGATTCTGTTAAATTAAACTGCAACCGAAGAAACCCCCCCGGAGGATTCCTCCACGATATGGGAAACCAAAAACTATCCACAATATGTCAGCTGTGCAACAGCCAAGCTTTTAGAATTGATTTAGGCTTACTTATTCTTGAACTCTGATTCTTTTGTAAGAAAGACTCACACACCCACCACTTTCCAAATTGCTTGCCACTCTATTCCCAGTCATAAACTTACAGGTTCAAGTCCCATGGCAGGAGTGGAACATCAAGATCAAGGCTAACACTAGTACAATATGAAGAGGGCTCTGGGTTGTCAAACCTGCCATCACTCTGAGGCCCTGTCTGCTCTCACTAATGGACTTCAAAGATCCAGTCATATTCTGAAAAAGAGCTGGGGAGTTATGCCCGGAGTCCTGGTGAAGGCGTACACCACAATCAATATCACAAAAGAAAACTCACCGGGTTGTCATCACATTGCTGCTCATGGGAGCTTGTTGTGCTCAAACTGGCTTCCACATTTCCTAAGCTGCAGCAGTGTCTACCCCTTCATTATCTGGAGATGCCAGTGTTGGACTGGGGTGTACAAAGTTAAAAATCACAAAACACCAGGTTATAGTCCAACAGGTTTAATTAGAAGCACTAACTTTCGGAGCACTGCTCCATCATCAGGTAGCCTGCAACCACCTGATGAAGGAGCGTCGCTCCGAAAGTTAGTGCTTCTAATTAAACCTGTTGGACTATAACCTGGTGTTGTGTGATTTTTAACTTTGTATCCCTTCATTGGTTGTAACGCACTTTGATGTGAGCAGTGACCATGAAAGTCCCTGCAGTGCATAAAATGCAACTCAATTCAAAGCTGCCAAGAGTTATGCCGACATTGAGTAAGTGATTTATGGACTTGATGCTGTATGAAGAATGTAACCTGGAACCTAACAGCTCCAAGTGCTGACCCTCTAACCCTGGTTCAGGCCTAACTGCGTTCCCAAGGGAAAAATACAACACACAGCAGCTGAGATCGAGCCCGACCACCGGGACGGAAACTGCTCCAGGCTTCTCCGCTGGATATCCCCGCCCCATGCCGATCCCTGTCGCCCTTACCGAGCCGCTGCTCCTTCAGATCCACTCTCCGCCGAATCCAGTCCTCCGTCACCATCAGCGCCATCCTTTCAAACCGGGCTGCAGTGCGCAGGCGCTACCACCTGTCACTCAACACTGAGGGGGCGGGGGCGCATCGTGGAAACCCCGCCCACAATGTCCCGTTCACACCTGGGGACACGGAGATACTGCAGGTAGAGATAGAGAGAACAGTGTTACAGCAGGTGGACAGAGAGGGAAAACATAGATAGTGATACAGCAGGTAGTCAGAGAGGGCACACAGTGTTACTAGAGGTATGATTTGGAGATGCCGGTGTTGGACCGGGGTGTACAAAGTTAAAAATCACACAACACCAGGTTACAATCCAACAGGTTAATTGGAAGCACTAGCTTTCAGAGCGCTTATAGCAAAAGTTTACAGTGTGATGTAACTGAAATTATACATTGAAAAAGACCTGGATTGTTTGTTAAGTCTCTAATCTGTTAGAATGACCATGTTGGTTTCAATTCCTTCATATGTAAATCGCAAAACCTTTTTTTAAAAAAGTTACATTCTCAAGTGAACTTTAACAATTGGTGTCTGTCAGCCCAGATGATGTATTGAATGACCATGGTCATTCTAACAGATGAGAGACTTAACAAACAATCCAGGTCTTTTTCAATGTATAATTTCAGTTACATCACACTGTAAACTTTTGCTATAAATTCTGTGTCTTCCAATCTTATACTCCACGACCATCTGATGAAGGAGCAGCGCTCCAAAAGCTAGTGCTTCCAATTAAATCTGTTGGACTATAACCAGGTGTTGTGTGATTTTTAAACTTACTGAGGTAGACAGAGAGAGACAGGCAGCACAGACAGCGTTACTGCAGGTGAAGAAATGGAACAATGGTAGACAGAGGGGGAACAGCAGGACCTGGGTTACCTTGTGCACCAATCACTGAAGGTAAGCATGCAGATGCAGCAGGCGGTAAAGAAGGCAAATGGTCTGTTGACCTTTATTGTGAGAGGTTGAGTCCAGGAGCAGGGATGCATTGCAGTTAGACAGAGTCTTGGGGAGGCCACATCTAAAATATTGTGTGCAGTTTTGGTCTCCTTTTCTGAGGAAAGAGGCTCTTGCTCTTGAGGGAGTGCAGCAAATATTTACAAGGCTAGTTCTGAGGGGAGGCTTTGAGAGCTTGACTAGCTTACAATTGTTTTTGCTGAGTTCAGATGAATGAGGGAGGATCTCATAGAAACTTAAATTCCAGGAGGTCTAGACAGAGTGGATGCAGGGAAGATGTTCCCGATATTGGATGCATCTAGAACCAGGGGTCACAGTCTGAAGATTTGGGTTCGAACATTTAGGACGGAGGAGATGAGAAGAGCCTGTAGAATTCATTACCATAGGAAGTAGTTGATGCCAGAACATTGAATGTATTCAAGAGGCAGCTAAATATAGCACTTGGGGTGAATGGAATCAAAGGTTTGGGGAGAAAGCAATATTAGATTAGATTACTTTAGATTAGATTAGACTACTTTACAGTGTGGAAACAGGCCCTTCGGCCCAACAAGTCCACACCGACCCGCCGAAGCACAAACCACCCATACCCCTACATTTACCCCTTACCTAACACTACGGACAATTTAGCATGGCCAATTCACCTAACCTGCACATCTTTGGACTGTGGGAGGAAACCGGAGCACCCGGAGGAAACCCACGCAGACACGGGGAGAATGTGCAAACTCCACACAGTCAGTCGCCTGAGGCGGGAATTGAACCCGGGTCTCTGGCGCTGCGAGGCAGCAGTGCTAACCACTGTGCCACCGTGCCGCCCACCATTGTGGTTGTTGTGTAGGATTCCTGAAGAAGGGCTCATGCCCGAAACATTGATTCTCCTGCTCCTTGGATGCTGCGCTTTTCCAGCAACACATTTTCAGCTCTGATCTCCAGTCCTCACTTTCTCCTATTGTGTGGGATGATCAGCCATGATCATGATGAATGGTAGAGTAGGCTTGAAGGGGCAAATGGCCTCCTTCTATTTCTATGTTTCTCTGCAACACAGTGTCATGGCAGGTAGTCAGAGAGGGGGGAACACATACAGTGTTACTGCAGGTAGGAGAAAGTTAATGATATTACTGTAGATAGAGGAGGAAGAGGAGGAGGAGGAGGAGGAGGAGGAGGAACACAGTATTACTGCCATTGCAGTTACGAGAGAGAGAGACACAGAGAGACAGAAATAAAACAGTATTACTGCAACCGTGGAGAGCCTACAAATTGTATTGCTACTGCTGGAACGAGATATTGTAGTAAAAGACTATAAAATGTAAAATAGTTTCAAAGCTAGGAATGAGTGTAAATAAATATAAATTTATTGATTAATCTATGAAAATGTATGTGATGCTGATATAAAGAGAGGAAACTCAAAGGCAATATCTCCAGAATAGTTTAATTGAGCTGAATGGCTTGTGCGATATTCATTATGCATTTCTATGTAAACAGCAGTACAGATGGAGGAAAATAGTGAAGGGGAATAATTAGCAATAATGCCGGGGGAGGAGAGGGGGAGACAGAGACACATACACACAGAATAGGTAAACAAAGAGCAAACTCCATCATTTTATGTGTCACAATAAAATTATCTCACCTAAATTCAAGGGAACAGAGAACACATTTATACAACTTGCCTTCTTTTAACTTTTTAAGCCCTAAAATCAACAATGATAATATTTCCTTGTATAGAAGCTATAATGTAATGGCTAATTAACAGGGTTGTAATCAGACACCAGGCAAAACATGACACATGGGGAGAGTCAAGGACATAAATGCAAAAGGGGACATTAAGACGAGAGACAAAAGTTTTGTCAGAGTTCAAGTTTTAACAAGCAGAGAAAGTTCCAGTTGGTGGAATCAATTCCAGTGCTTGGGTAGAAGATATGAGCATAAATGGTAGGACAGAGTAGGGGATACACAAGAATTTACAAATGGAAGAGTGTAGTAATCTCAGAGGGCTGTCAGAGAAAGAGGGGAGAGGGCAGTGAAGGACTCAAATGTAAGGATGAGAATTTTAAAGGTGGTGTTTCCACACTGGGAACCAACATTGATCAGCAAGCATGGGGTTGATGGATAAACATTGATGTGTGTGTTAAGTTTACTACCCGTAAGACTGGTAGCAAAGTTTTGATGAGCTTATGAGGAGTAGAAGGTCACCCAGGAGAACACATTGAATAGTTGAGTCTGGCAGTAACAAAAGCATGACTGAGGTTTTCAGTAACAAGTAGTCTGAGGCAGGGTGAAGACAGATATAATGATGGAGGTGAAAGCAGACAGTCTTTACTATGAAGAGTTCATGAGTCAGAAGCACAGTACAATGAAACACAGGAAGCTGAAGGTGCAAACAATCTGCTGGATAGGTCATAGAAAGAGTGACTGGCAAAGGAACATGGCGACACCCAAGAACATTGAGGCACTGGGGAAAACCACATTCTGGTGAACCTGTGTTGTGCCCTCTCCAAAGCCAACAAACCTATTATGAGGTTCACTACTAGAAGTTGACAATATTTGACACGCATGAGTGGAATCCTTCAGGGGAAGTTAGCAGAAATTCAAGTTTAAAAATGAAATTCTGAACTTTTATGAATTATGGCAAACTAGACGCAACAAGAATTCACCAGCCACCATAGAAAGGTCGCAGCGCAGATAGAGGTCATCATGTTTGTGTCTGATTGGTTCGTTACCAACGTTGACATTATCAAAGTGCATGGTGCCACACAGATTTCCCACCCTCACTTTATTTTTGGGAGCAAAAGTTTAATTTTAAAAGTTGTTGCAGCAACTGCGGGGATAGTATTGTTCTATCATCTGTTAATATTACCATACTCGCTATTTAATTCAAGTGAATAATTTCTAGCATTAAAACTTAGTCGACAATGTCGATAAATTCATTACCAAACTTAAAGTATCCCAATACGGGGGAGTCTAGGAATATGAGGCCAAAAAGTGCAAAATTATTTCAAAAGAGAAGGCACTGATGCGAGTCTATCAAGTACAAAACCAGGTAAAAACAATGACTGCAGATGCTGGAAACCAGATTCTGGATTAGAGGTGCTGGAAAAGCACAGCAGTTCAGGCAGCATCCGAGAAGCAGACCAGCATGTTCCAAAATTAAACAATTCACTCCGATAGACAAATATCATGCACTACCGATTGCTCGTGAATTTGCATGAGAGTTGCTGAAGCGCTGTACTTACTCGATGTTGATCGCCAGGTCTCAAGAAAGCTCCACTTTATCTTTCACTTTGCACTGAGCCCGAGGCTCGTTCCGTAGCATCCGGTGGTCCTTGTTAACAGTTGCATTAAGGCGCTGAAAGTTCCTGGAGAAAGCGGGAAATAAGATGCTCCCAACTGAAAAACTTGCAGGAAATGTGTGTGAACAACCTCCTGCAAACAGGTATCAGTGAATGCTTTGGGGTTATCCCATTAACCTTCTCAGGGGCTATTAATAGTGAGAGCTTATTAAAATGTATAGAAGGTAATTTGTTATCAGCCATTAATTCTTTAGCGCTCGGCAATCATTGGAGTGTGTTGGAAGGCAGTATTTTCACACCGCAGTCCATTTATGTCAAGCAACGCCCCATGAAAGACACAAAAAATTTTAAAAACTCAAAACATTTAAAATATAACATTTAAAAATTAAGTGAATTATTTTCTTTTCAGTCACCTAACCTGCTTTGTACAACCCCAATTTAACCGTATTTCCGGGACCACGTGTAATTATAATTAGTGTTGTTCATGCGAGCGGTTAAATACTTGTGCCAGTAATATTCGAACTGTGTTCAATTATAGCATTTATCCACAGATATTGCTTAAACTTGACACCCGATTAATGCTTCACCGACAGCGCAACGGATGCAGAATGGGAGCTAAAGAATTTTAAGCAGGTGTTATTATATCGCTACATGTACTTATTCCAATGTCTTTTAAATGTTGTAATTGTACCCACATCCATCACTTCTTCAGGAAGTTCATTCCATAGGAACCACCCTCTGTAGAAAGAAAAATGCCCCCTCTTTTTTTAAATCTGTCTCCTCTCACCCTAAAAATATGCTCTCTCGAATTGAAATCCCCCATCCTAGGGTGAATTGTAGGTGTCTTTTCCCTATCTATAACCCTCATGATTTTATAAACTTCTATAAGGTCACCTCTGAACCTTTCTACACTCCATTGAAAAAAGTCCTGGCTTATCCAGATTTTCTTTACAACTCAAACCTTCTATACCTGACATCAAATTGGTAAATTTCTTTTGAACCCCCTCTAGCTTAATAATATCCTTCCAGCGACTGGGTGATCAGAACTGCACACAGTATTCCAGAAGAGGCTTCACTAATGTCCTATACAACCTCAACATGATTTCCCAATTCCAAGACTCAAAAGGACTGAGCATTAAAAGGCTATTTGCCTTTTTAACCACCCTGTCTACCTGTGATGCAAACTTCAAAAAATAATAATACCTGAACCCTTTGGTATCTCTGTTCTACAACACTACCCAAGGCTCTACCATTAATTACTTAAGTCCTATCCCTGTTTGTTGTACCAAAATGCAATACCTTGCATTTATCCAGATTGAATTCCATCTGCTATTTTTGAGTGCATTGATCCATCTGATCAAGATGCCTTTGTAATCTTAGATAATCTCCTTTACTGATTACTATACCACCAATTTTGGTGTCATCTGCAAACTTACAAACAATGCCTTCGAAATTCTCATCCAAATCATTTATATAAATGACAAATAAAAGATCATGGCTGCTCTGCTTGTGACCTCAAGTTCACTTTCCCCTCTAATTCTTTGACTTGCTTGTCAATGAAGCTTTTATCTAACTCAGCCCTAAATGAACCAATCTGTTTTCCAAGAAAAATAAATCCACAGACTAACGATCCTCAGAATTCCTCTTTACTCAGTCTTTCGCAGGCATAAGTTTAAGGTGAGAGGGGAAAGATTTAAAAAGGATCTGGAGTGTAACTTTTTCATGCAGAACTTTTTCATGGAATCAGCTGTCAGAACAAGTGGTGGAGGTGTGTATAATTACAACAACATTTAACATGCATCTGGATGGGTACATGAATAGGAAGGATTAAAAGGATGTGGGCCAAATGTTGGCAAATGGGAATAGTCCAGATTGGAATGTCTGGTTGGCAAGTATAAGTCAGAGCTAAGGGTCTGTTTCCGTACTGTTCAACTTTACAAATCTGTAATTGAGACACTCCTAGATTTTTCACTGTGTCCCCTTGTTTTAGGCTATCTACACAAGGAAAACATTCTCAGTTTCCATCCTGTCAGATTGCCTCAAGGGTTTGTATGGGGAGAAAGTGAGGGCTGCAGATGCTGGAGATCAGAGCTGAAAATGTGTTGCCGGAAAAGCGCAGCAGGTTAGGCAGGTCAGGCCCTTCTTCAGGAAGGGCTTATGCCCGAAACGTCGATTCTCCTGTTCCTTGCATGCTGCCTGACCTGCTGCACTTTTCCAGCAACACATTTTCAGCTCAAGGGTTTGTATGTTTTAATATCATCACCTCACTCTTTGAAACTCCAAGGAACATGAGTCCAACCTGCTTGATCTTTACTCATAACACTACCCAAGAAATCAGACAAATGAATGTTCTCTGAACTGCTTTGAATGCAATTATGTTCTTCAAGTAAGGAGGCCAAAACATTAGAGAGGTCTTTAAATGCAATCTCACAAATTTGTTGTACAACTCTCACAATACTTGCCTACTTAGTGCCAAAAATATTCCATTTGCCTTTCTAATTACTTGCTGGACGTCTTGTGATACACACACTAGGACAACCAGATCAGATCCTGCTATCCCACAGAGTTCTGCAGTCTCTGTCCATTCAAATAAATCATTGCTTTTCTCTTCCCCAAAAAAGGAAGTCAAGAATTGATTGCATTAACTGATGCATAACCAGGTGCCACAATATATATGATTCAACATTATTTTCTTTGGTGTGCTACATCCTCTCACAGTGGTGGTGTGCACATCAACATGTTGAAGAACCTGAAGCTAATAACCAAGATTGTGGCATTAGGCCTCTTAATTCTGCCCTGGCTCAGCAGTAGCTCTTTCACTACTGAATCATAAATTCAGCCTCCACTCTGGAGGTTTGATCACAATAATGCTGACAATCTGATGTTGTACTCATTCAGTACTGCACAACTGGAGGTGCCATGTTTCAGCCAAGACTCGAAAACAAGTTCCTGCTTATCTCATGAGGTAGACACAAAAGAGACCCTTGCAAAGCACAAGAGAATAAGAAAGTTCTCCTGGTATCCTGACCAATATTTATCCCTCAAAACAAATATCCCTGACCTTTTGTAGAATTTTTCTGTGGACATACTGTTGTAATGTAGGAAGTGAGGCAATGACAACTCTTCTAATGTACTTAATTGACAGAGTTGCTTTGAAATGTCTTGAGGTCATGAAAAGCAATGCCTAATTAAAAGTCTCTCTTTTCTTTGTTTGCTCATTAATGTTTTCTATTTCTTTCTCGTTTCTGTCTGAATTCCTGGCAAATTTTATCAGATATACTACTTATTTAAATTAGTTGAAATTTGATCTTAAAGTTTAAATGTGAGTCATAAAAATACCATGACATTCCCACAAAGAACGCAATCATGAACACTTTGATGCAACTGTTACTGGCAAGCATCCTCTTTACTCAAATATACTGTCTTATCCATACATGTTGTCACCACATTAATTACAGACAAGACATTCTTATGAATAGAATCAACATGCATCATCAACTTTAGGGTAAATGTCATTTGTAGGTGCAATTCTCAATTGTGCATTGTGTATGACAATGCAAGATTTAAGTTCCTGCCCATTGGGTCATTTTGTCTCATCTTATTTCCTCTTTGATGTTTACAGTAATTATTATCTCCTCTGGGAAGTGCATTAGCCTGCCCATAGTAAGTTCAAAAGCACAACAAGAAGCACAGGCTGAAACAATTTTTTAAACTGATTTCCAATGATATGTCATCAACTTGAAACATTAACCTTGTTTGTCTCTCAATAGATGCTGTATATTTCAAGTATGTTCTGTTTTTATTTAGATTTCTGATATCATCATGTGTGGCTTTTTAAGCTATGTTAGCTGATGTTCATCTTGACCTATTATACATTAGATAATAAAAGTTACAATATTCTGGAGAACAAGATCAATTCATATTTTATGTAATGACCTTAAAACTTCCCAACATGTTTCAGAAGAGCATTATCAAACAAAATTTGACACCAAACCACATAAGGAAGTATTAGGTCAGTTGAACAAAAGCTTACACAGATATAGTGTTTAAGGAAACTCTTGAAAGTGGAAAGTGAGATAGAGAGAGACACAGAGAGGTAGTGAATAAATTCCAGTGTTTAGAATTTTAGCAGCCAGAAACTCTCTGTCAACAGTGGAGTGATCAATTTGAGATGCACAAATAGCCTGCATTTGAGGAGTATATAAACTTCAAACGATTGTTGGAGGAGATTTAAGGAGGGAAAGGTGAAACCATGGAGGAATCTGAAAGCAGGAATGAAACTTTTTAAAATTGAGATATTATAGGATCAGGAGCAAGTGTAGATCTATTAACACAAAGGTGACCAGAATTATAGTCAGGAACTCAGAAGCACCAAAAACCAAATGACAGATATGTAACTAAAATCAAAGTAATGAGATAACAATTAAAACTGATAACCTGAGAGAGGTTGTTCAACAAAACTTCACATCAAATTGAACTCATAGGCATATATATATATATATAAAAAAAGCCAATTATATACATTAAATTAAACAACAAGGAACAAAATACAGTCACTAATTTAAAGTAAATTTAGAACTGAGAAGAAGTTTCTGCTCCTTTCAAAAAGGAGGCAAAACCTTTAAGTAACCTAAAGATAAAAATGAGCTAAAATACTAATGTCTCTGAATTAGTGTGGCCTGAATACCCCCAGCCACAGTTGTCACTCATACTTAAACAAGTTAGGAATTCAGATTTATAACTGAATTACATCCCAAATTACTTAGGTAAATTTAATTTAAAACTTTAAATTTTAGAGACAATGTACAACGGCTTATGCATATGTAAATAACTAATTGGGCCCAGGCATGCCATATTATGTCAAATACAGCAACTGCAAACCACACTTTGCAGTCGAGTTGTTTGTAAAATAATTATGTTCCCACTCCCAGAAAACTCTAGTGCTAAAACAAAGAGCTGACATTAGCTTAAGTTGCTTTGGAAAATTACTTTTGCAGAATTTTTGCTGAATAAAAGACATGCACATTAAACAAAAGAACATGTGGAATTCTTTTAACTCTTAATTACATAAGCATAGAGGAATTTGGCTACAGAACTGGCTTGAAGGTTGAAGACAGAGGGTGGTGGCAGAGGGTTGCCTTTCAGAGTGGAGACCTTTGATCAGTGGTGTGCCATAAGGATCAGTGGTGAGTCGACTATTTTTCATCATTTATATAAATAGAGTCATATAGTCATGGAGATGTACAACACAGAAACAGACCCTTTGGTCCAACTCATCCATGTTGACCAGATATCCCAACCTAATCTACTCCCATTTGCCAGCACCCGGCCCATATCCCTCAAAACCCTTCCTATTCATATACCCACTCAGATGCCTTTTAACTATTGCAGTTGTACCAGCTTCCATCACATCCTCTAGTAGCTTATTCCATACACGCACCACCCTTTGCGTGGAAAGTCGCGCCTTAGGTCTCTTTTATATCGATCCCCTCTCACCCTACACCTATGCCCTTTAGTTCTGGACTCCCCCACCCCAGGGAAAAGGCCTTGTCTATTTATGCTATACATGCCCCTCATGATTTTATAAACCTCGTCACCCCTCAGCCTTCGACACTCCAAGGAAAACAGACCCAGCCTACTCAGCCTCTCCCTATAGCTCAAATCCTCCAACCCTGGCAACATCCTTGTAAATCTTTTCTGAATCCTTTCAAGTTTCACAGCATCCTTCCAATAGAAAGGAAACCAGAATTGCACACAATACTCCAAAAGTGGTTGAACCAATGTCCGGTACAGCCGGAACACAACCTCCCAACTCCTATACTCAATGCTCCGACCAATAAAGGAAAGCATACCAAATGCCTTCTTCACTATACTACCTACCTGCGACTCTACTTTCAAGGAGCTATGAACCTGCACTCCAAGGTCTCTTTGTTCAGCAACTCTCCCTAGGACCTTATCATTAAGTGAATAAGTCCTGCTAAGATTTGCTTTCCCAAAATGCAGCACTTCGCATTTATCTAAATTAAACTCCATCTGCCACTTCTCAGCCCATTGGCCCATCTGATCAAGATCCCATTGTAATCTGAGGTAACCTTCTTGGCTGCCCACTACACCTCCAATTTTGGTGTCGATTTGGATGTGAACATAGGAGGTCTACTTAGTAAATTTGCAGATGACAACAAAATTGGAGGTGTATTGGACAGCGAAGATGGTTACCTCAGAGAACAACGGGATCTTGTTCAGATGGGCTAATGAGTCAAGGAGTGCCAGATGGAGTTTAATTTCGATAAATGTGAGGTGCTGCATTTTGGAAAGACAAATCAGGGCAGGAGTTATAAACTTAATAGTAAGGTCCTGGAGAGTGTTGCTGAACAAAGAAATATTGGAGTGCAGGTTCATAGTTCCTTGTAAGTGAAGTCGCAGGTAGATAGGATAGTGAAGCAGGGCATTTGGTATGTTTTCCTTTATTGGTCAGAACATTGATTTTAAGATTTGGGAGGTCATGTTGTGGCTGTACATGACATTAGTTAGGCCACTTTTGGAATACTATGTGCAATTCTGGTCTCCATCCTATGGGTGTTGTGAAACTTTAAAGAGTTCAGAAAAGATTTACAAGGAGGTTGCCAGGGTTGGAGGGTTTGACCTGTAGGGAGAGGCTGAATAAGCTGGGGTTGTTTTCCCTGGAGCATTGGAGGCTGAGGAGTGAACTTTCAGGGATTCATAAAATCATGAGGGGCATAGACAGGGTCAATAGACTAAATTTTTCCCCTGTGGTGGGGAAGTCCAAAACTAGAGGGCATAGGTTTAGGGTGAGGGGGGAAAATGTTGAAAGAGACCTAAGGGGCAACTTTTTCATGGAAAGGATGGTGTGTGCATGGAATGAGCTACTAGAGGAAGTTGTGGAGGCTGGTACAATTACAACATTTAAAAGGTTGAATTGGTATATGAATAGGTTACATGCATTTGGAAAGGCAAAGAATGGTTAGGGATAGTCAAGTCTTGAACAGCAGTCAGGATTGAGCACTTCAGAGTTTTCTTCAACAACGTGGAGAGATTGAGGCTAAATGTGAACCTCTCTCTTGTTACCACAGATTAAGCAGCTTGAGATCCTACAGCTCATCATCAAACCAATGAGACTTTGGGAGGAGCCTACTTACTGCCCTTTCTTCCAAAAGAAGAGATCCATCTTTTCAAGATAAAAATTGTTATATACATGTCATGATACTGAACCTGAAATGACAACTTTATCTGAATATATTCCTGGGAAATATAACCTACCATTGGTCACTTGGCACTTCTTTGGCACGGGTAACTGGAAAGTTGTCAGACTCCTCATTCTCCAATTGAATCATACTTGATTGCAAAACAGCTGTACATGATTGTTTGCTACAGAATTCAACAAAATATGGGACACAGATAGGGTTTTTGGTGACCAGGTATTGGGTCCTGGAACTTTTAAAAAGATGCATTAACATTTGGAATTTGGGTGAATTGTTTTAGAATATTGAGTTTTATTTAGAATGGAGTTGATTGTTTTAGCTGCCATAGTGAAACTTGTCACAGCAGTCAAAATATAAACACCATTTTCCAGATCAGTTTGTTGGATTAAGTCTCCTCAATGAGATGGAAGCTGTTAATAAAACTATTTGCTTTTAAGCTTTGAAGTTATAGAACAGCTATCAAGCAGAGAAAATCCTTAAGGAACAGTTGTACTATAATTGTAATGTTGAGTTAACACACCTTAGCAGAGTTATGTGCTTTGCTGAGTGACCTCTTCACTTTTTTCTAGAGGTTAAAGCCTTCAAAGAAAATGAAAGCAAAACAGACTTCATTTCACAGCCGCATGCCTTTCCACCCAATTTGTTCACCAAAGTATCCTGCAGTTCCACAAGAATTAAGGACAGTTGGAAAATCTTGTCGAATGTTAACACTTTTTATATGTAGATATAATAGTGGAGAAAGGACTAGTTTGCAGCTAAATTCAATCCTGATCATACCTTCTACTCAGCTCTTCAGCATAATTGCTGGAATGGCCATCAGACAATTTATCCTGAGGTTAATCTCTCTTTAATTTAGATGCACTAAAGACCAATCGTAGCATTCACAGCTCCTCTTTCTAATTCAGCACACAGTCAGGATCAAGAATTGTTCATTTGACATGGTTAATTCACCAAATAAATGCACTTAATAATTGGGGAAAGCTGTGCTTTACCTTTTAACAGTAATGTTGTGACAAAGAAATTTTAACATACCTGATAGTTCACTGTATAATTGTAGCCTGAACATGACAAATTAGGAAAAAATCCAGATTCAATGTGCTATCTATGCTGCTCACTGGCTTCAAGTGGGCTAACCGGGCCAGGTGCTGGGTTGTTGAAATGGCTGCCTTTGGGCTAAGGAGGGTTAAACCAGCTGACCTGCTTTTGATCATTATCCTCTGACACCTATTGTATTGATGTCCACTGTTCCGAAAGGTGTCAGATGAGAGTGATAGGGTGGGAGCAGAATTTGGTTTATCTGTGGTTGAGTAGGTTCATGGAACTGATAATCTTAACATAACCTTGATGTTGCGATCAATGATGAGTTATGCCTATGTATCTAATTGTGCACAAAATCACTCAAGGTTAAATATTTTGAATTATAAACATAATCCACCAGTTCCTGGTGTAAATAAAGCCAGGCATTAGGACAAATTCAATAAATAAGGGGCAGAATAATGACTGAGATGCCACTGCTCTAAAAATGGATAAAGTATTTCAGGACTATAAAAGCACTTTAAAAATAACCAGCTCAAAATGGATCAGGAACCATAAGTTTGGAGTTCCATTTGAAAACTGAATGGAAGTAATTCACAAAGCAATAATTTGAACTCCTTTCAATTTACTATACACTGCTCACAATATAATCTCTCCACAGGTTGATACTCAAACAACTGAAGGTACAATTATCAACGTAATGGAGTGATGAAAATTGGGAAAGCACAGGAGAACAGAAGTACAGAAGAGCAGATAACTGTGAAGTGGTAGTATGTAAGGTTAGTATGAGATTAGGGATTTAGATTGATAGTGGGATAAGGTGTCAGGTGGGTGGAGAGCCAGGCCATAATGTCAGAGGTGTGTCAGGTAAGTGAGTGTTTTTGGGTTGGTGGGTCAGGAGGAGATAAATGGACAGATTTTTAATTAGTAATATTTCAAAGAGATATAGAGAGCATGTAGGAAAGTGAATTTGAGGCCAAGATAATCTAAATGGAGAGAAACTTCAGATATTATCTGTGTAGGGGGATCTGAGTGTCTTTGTGCATGAATTTTAGAAAACTAATGTGCAGGAACAATACTTAATAAGGAACACAAATAGAATTTTGGCATTTATTGCTAAAAGAATAGAGTATAAAAGTAAGGAAATGTTGCTGTAACTGTATTAGACATTAGTGAGATCGTGAGATTGTGGACAATTTTGCTCTCCTTATTTGAGGAGATATGTAGTTGTATTGGAGCAGTTCACTAGGTTGATTCCAGAGTTGAGGGTTTGTCTTAATGAAGGAAGTATGAGCATTTTAGGCCTATATTCTATGGAGTTTAGAAGAATGAGGGGAGATCTAATTGAGCTATATAAGGTGCTAAATGGAATTGACAAATCAGACATAGAATGTTTCCTCATGTGGGGCAATCTAAAATGGGAGATCATAGTTTTAGGATAAAAGGTAGCAATAAGTAAGAGATGAGAAACTACTACTCTCAAAGTGTTGTATATCTGTGGAAGTCACTACCCAGAACATAGTGGATGCTGGCATGTTAAGCAATTTTTAAACAGGAGACAGTTTTTTAATTACCAATGCATTGAGTGGTTATGGAGAGCAGGCTAGAAAGTGGAGTGGAGGATGACATGAGATCCATTATGATCATATTAAATAGCAGAGCAGGCCTGCACGGCTGAATTCCATAATCCTTCTATGTCAGCGGCTGCTAAAAATGTCCATTAACCTTACCTAACTCTAGTTTTTTATCCCCCCCAGTAACTTGCAAGAAAATCATATCCAGGGTCTGCCTGTTAGCTTCACTCAAATGTATGGGGGTCAGATCATGGATACTTGACTTGCCAGGGCTGCCAATTATATAATTGTTTGGCGTTCAAAGTTCATTTTAATGAGGGCCTTAAAAAAGGAAAAATGTTTTGTGGTGCAGTGGGTAAGCATTTCAAGGCTCTGGGGCTGAAATTCCAGGTTCAAGTCCATCAGGACGTTTGGATGGTGCATTCATAGCCTGGCCAAACAGGCTGATTGTCAGCCTAAACATCTTGCCAATACATCACCTTGCTAATCAGCCATTCCTATGGAAGGCTATGGCAAACCACTGCAGGACTTGGTCCCTAAGCATGTACCAATCCATTAAAGTCCATGGGCTCACCCTTGTAAATAAGGATGGGGCAAAAAAACAAATTTAAACAGGGGAAAATGAGATAATGTGGTGCAGAACCTTTGGGAAGAAATTCTAGCGCTTATAACAGATGAATTTAATATGCTGAAATATTCCAGGCCTGCTGGGGTTGTAATGGATGAGGAAAGGTTGAATGTGAAAATACCAGCATACCTGGTGGTTGGTCTTATAATGTTGTTTCTTCAGAGTTTTATCGGGGTTGGGGTGTGGAGGTGAAGGGTGTATCTGAGAATCCATCAACCATTGTCAACAGCTATTAGGATTGTTAAAAAACTGAGCTTATTAAAGGCCAGTTCTGATCTGAGAAGGGTACATATGCTTCCTGGGGAAAACCACAGGAATGGAGACTGGCAAACAACAGGAAGCTTGTAGCATATGGCCCAGAAAATGATGCATACTCATGAAATGATCAGAGAGAGGTTCTTCCTGGTCTTGTACTGCCAAGTTCCATCTAGATAGCTAAGGTGGCACCACTGTGGAAGCTCAGGCCTAGTGACTGCTCCCTCGCTCTTCCTGAGCCTGTGTTGTAGACTTGGAAATGGTCCTATATTTCCAGTTCCTGCCTCAGAGAAAATGCTGCCAAATAACTCAGCAAAAACACAATCGAGCCAAGATGCACCTATTTCTACACAACTTGGTTGCTCAATACAGAAAGTTGTTAATCCAGATCATCTCACACTGGCTTTCCTTCTGTCATTTTACTCAATTTAGCTTTTGTTAAATTTGCCTTCCCTGTCTCAAATAGCTTCACAGTGAGTTGTCACTTTTGTGGTAACTTGAGGTTCCTGCTTCCCTTAAATTTGAAAAAAAAATTCCTTAACACATTAACCATTTTTATCCTCTAATGAAATAGTCGATGATCTTTTTTTCTCTATTTTAAGCAGAAAGGTGACGGATTTGGAGTTGGATATCAGGCAAAGCTCTTGAATGAACTGAAATTAGAGTATTCGTGAAAGATTAAAATGGACCGTGTAGAAACCCGTAGGTAGGGTGAACACTTTAGGGACAGCTGATTGCACGAATTGTTTAATGTTGTAATTCAATATCAAAAGCAAGATGTTTGAGATATCTGACAAAGCGTGATAATACAGACTTCCTCCTTCCCTGATGTTTTCAGGGAGCTGCAAATTGACTCCTTCCTCACCTTTTAATTGGTTGCCTTAATAAATAGGGCGGCTGGGAGGGGTGGTTTTAAATAGTTGGAACCGGTTTCACTGAAAGCTTGAACATAGTGAGACACACATTCACACACGCTGAGGTGATGGGGAGAGCTAGGAGTGTGGTCGGCTGGGTTTTGCTGACAGCCCTCGCTGTGTTATTGTGCTGCCCGGCAGCTCTGAGCTCGCTGGATGAGGGACACCCGGACAGTGATACCGAACACGGAGAGTCTCACGGGGATGGCGAGTCTCATGAGGGTAACGAGACTGCCTTTCACATTGTCACCTTTCATTGGGAGCATGTGCAAGCCCCCTATGTCATCGCACTGTGGATTCTCGTGGCCAGCTTGGGTAAAATAGGTGAGTGATGGGACATTGCCTGACTGTAAATGTCTTGGGGACTTTTCTTTCTTGGACCTTTTCTCTCTGTCTCGGTCTCTCCCTCTGTCGAGCCTGGAACATGTAGCTATACTCTAGCTATGGTGGAATGTTAAGTATGCATGTATTTGTGCCCTGAATCCCTTCACTGGTTTTGGATGGAGAGACTTCCACTTTAAACCCAGTCAGTAAAAGTTCCCCGCTGTGATCTTATTGTGATGCTGCCAATCTGATTCTCGGATCACTGACAAAAAAGTGGTTTTGGGCGGGGGTCGCCAGGATGATACCTAGGCTGGGTGGGAGATTTTCTACATAATATAGGGTGAGTTAGAGAAGGGGAAGTGTCACAAAAGTCACTGAGATGGATTGACAAATCAGTTTTTTTTAAACACAAAAAAAGACCTAATTATGTCAGTGTTATTTCAAAACATTGCTCCATTCTTAGTTTAGTCATAGTATTCAATGTTATTTTAATACCAAAACTTAGGCTGAAAGTGATGTCTTGTCAGTAGGCAGTATTTGGAAAGATTAGTGGAGTCATCCTTTACCCTTCTGTGAACATTGTATAAAAGACCTTAATGTGCTTGAGTTGGCCACTGTATTTCATACATTGTAATACTGCCTACTCTTTGGGGTACTTTCTCAAAACATTTTGAGATCCCAAGGTGTCATTTAAATGCAATTTTTTTTCACTGATCTTTTGGTTAAAATCTATTGTGAATTACACTCCTGGTAATGGACATGACTGTTAAATTTGATTCATTTGGTTTTTAAAAAAAAATCTTTCTCCCTGGAGAGTAATCTTTGTAAAGATGTACAATAAACCTGCATTTATATAGTGCGCCAAACTTAATGTTTCATTATGATTAGCCAAATTATTATAAGGACCAAAGGAGATGATGAATGTTTCCCTATTAGGAATTGTTTAAAGCCACTGCCAACTTTTACAAATTAGTATCCGTACATGTTGTGTTTTGATTAAAATAATTGGCAGGTTGTCTTTTGTCGCTTTTGTTATAATAGCGGCCAAGAGTGAAACCATGATATTTAGAAAATCTTGCAAATAAGCCTGCTTTTTAACCTCTGGTCCAGATATTGGAGCTGGGATCCTTTTGCCCCAATCCACAGTTTTGCTTGTATTGTGGTTTGTGTTAATCCATACCTGGACATTTATTTTTACAAAGACATTGTGCAAAAAGATCTGTTGTTTTGAACGAAATATTAAAGCAACAACCTATCCATTTACTTAAGTGTAACATTTTTTGGTGCAGAAGTTTGTTTGGTTACTGCTATGCAATGTCTGTATTGTAAAGTAATTCTAAGTTAGGCAATTTTGGAATATTTGGGGATGTGGTAATTAAACATCTGCAATTCTGGATTTGGCAAGGGTGGGCAGGGTAGAAGACTGCTAATAGTGTCAAATTAATAAAAGATGTGCTGAGATTGGGAAGAATAGCCAAAGATTGGAGAAAAAATTAAAGTTAGAGAGGCACAATCTTTGTGGTGATTTTTAAGCAGCAGGATGCAGATTTAAATTTTTACGAGTTGGAGATGCCGGTGTTGGACTGGGGTGTACAAAGTTAACAATCACACAACACCAGGTTAGAGTCCACCAGGTTTAATTGAAAGCACTAGCTTTTGGAGCGCCGCTCCTTCATCAGGTGATTGTGACAACCACCTGATGAAGGACCAGCGCTCCGAAAGCCAGTGTGCTTCCAATTAAACCTGTGGTACTATAACCTGGTGTTGTGATTTTTACATTTTTTGTAGGGCATATAATAGGCAAGATGTTCATTGTTTTATGGACTGAGGTATATTGAAAGAGGAACATGAGTTTGGCCAGGATACCATTTTATAATATTTTTGAATCTGGAGGAGATCAAGGCATGACTGGGGGGTTTAGCAACAGAAGTGGTCACTGTTAGTGAGGTAGCAATCAGGGAGCCTTTGTGATGGTGAGAATATGGGGTCAGAAAATCAGCTCCTGTTTGTCGGGCACCATTTGGGTTAATCAGAAGTGAGAATAGATTTGTTGGCAAAGATACTGTGTTTCAGTGAGGGACTGAGAAGTATTTTTAACTGGAGAAAACAATAGCTCATGACAGACATGATATCACAGGCAGGTTGACAACATGGGAGCAGTGATGAGGTGGAGAGGAGTCAAGAGGTAGAGTTAGGTACACTTGGAATCTGCTGCCTTTTTATTCTCTGAAAACCTGCAGCATCAGACATGTAAGAGGCAAAAAGGAGCGAAGAGCAGATTCACAGGGAAGTACAGGTCTTAAAATGCAGGTTTTAAGAATTCGGTGATTTTACTTTTTCTAATTTTAATCTATTTTTCTGGTCAACCTGTTCACAAATGTTATTGTAGACCTCTGGAACAAGTGTGAATTTAACCTGGCCCTCCCGATCCAGGATTATGAACACTACCTCTGAGCCACAAAATGACCTCTGCATTGGTTAATATGTGATCAGTAAGTGTGGGATCAGATGAGAATAGTAGCAAAGTTGGAAGAAATGTTTGAAGGAGAGAGTATATCAAATACACTGAAGACTGCACTGAGATTTTGGAAAGATGAAACACAGTTGAGTACTGTCTCTTGTGAAGTTGATTAGTGTGATTTTAGTGTTGTAGCTAAAGGATGTAAATCTGACAGCTGAGGTTCAAACAAGAAATTGCTTCAGCATTATTGTTATTCACTATTGCCATGTGCTACACTATCTTGTATTTACATTACTCTTCAGGGCATGGTATATCTTGATCTGCTGGACTGTGTGCCCTGGTGCCTCCAGTGTTGACATCTTGGACCAGATTGCTGATGAAATGTCCATGATCCATTTAAAAAAAAAACAAGGACGCAGATTTTTCTTGTAAACCAGTGCTACATTGGAGTTGTATTGATTTTGAAGGGTATTCTTGCAACTTTCATTAATAACTCTACAAAGTTTTAACAGTCCTGTCTCAGCCCTCCCTCTTTTTCAATTGCATAATTGGCCAATCCATGGAACAAACTTGATAATGGGTTGACGTCAACTACAAAAAGACTTAATGACTAAATAATATGGATCAAATTTAATTTTTGAAGGACAAAACCAAAAATAGTTGTGCTTTGAAATATAAATAGTTTTTCAAAACAAACTTCCCTTTTAATCATTTATTGTTCTATTCAGGAAAAATCCTTTGAAGTACGTTGGGCTTTTAATTGACTGTATTGAAATTTTGAAGGATTTCAAGGTATTAATTAGAACTTTTTTTCTGTTCATCCTGATGCTACAGTTAGGAGATTCCATGCTTGGTAAGTAGGAGCCACGTAGTGCAGAAAAGCTAGAAGTAGTTTCTTTGATCTATGGAGAATATGCTAAATCTTAGCTGGTATTGTGATAGAGCTCTGTACTTGCATTGAGAGAAAACAAATTCTACAAATTCTCCTGATTTCCTATTCAGTGATTCATGCTGTATAACACATGGGGTGAGGCTTGCACTGTACTTGATGTGATAAACACATCCACACTGCCATTACCCTCATTGTAATTGGATGCAGTTGATAACTACTGTTTATAAGTGAAGAGTGTGGTACCTGAAGGCCATTAGCTTGCATTGAATTGGCCAGCACTTTCCTTGATTTAGATTAGATTACTTTACAGTGTGGAAACAGGCCCTTCGGCCCAACAAGTCCACACCGACCCATCGAAGCACAACCCACCCAGACCCATGTCCCTACATTTACCCCTTCACCTAATACTACGGGCAATTTAGCATGGCCAATTCACCTTACCTGCACATTCTTGGATTGTGGGAGGAAACCGGAGCACCCGGAGGAAACCCACGCAGACACTGGGAGAATGTGCAAACTCCACACACAATTGCCTGAGGCGGGAGTTTGAGGAATAGTAAGTGAAAATACATGTCAATAGACATTGTCTGCATGAGTTGGTAATACTTAAGTTACACGCCTACTCAATCTAACCTGGTAATTGAATTTTCAATAGTACATTATTACTAAATGATGTGATTTGATGGAATGTTCGCTAAACACTGGTATAAAAGATGTTACAAATATCTGATTGTCACTGCAACATGCATTCTTTTAATACAGTCTCACTCACAACAGTGCAATTAAATATCAAGAAGTGAGTTGGTAGGGTGTTATTTGATCCCTGGATCTATTCACAATTGGAGAAAACGAAGCTTGAAGCTTTCATGAATTTTACATGATGCTGATTAATGCTATCTTAGGTGACATGTCAGCTCTAGTAGTGTATTGACCTTGACTCAATGAAAGGACCCTTGCCTTTCAGTCAATTAAAGGTGAAGGGGCATTTTTCCTAGTGCTATCTAGTGACTCTGTGCTCCTCACTGGTGAGGTGTGGACAGGCCATTTTGTTTTTCACCACTGTTCACAACAGGGAGTCTATCACTTTGCCACTTGCCCTGCATAATCTTTGGCTGACTTCCTGCTTTTAGATATTAAAACAAGCTCTTATCAAGTGGAACGAAAAGGCTCACAGTATTTAATTGAAGAATCGAGAGGAGTTATAACTAGGCAAAAGTGAGGACTGCAGATACTGGAGATTAGAGTTGAGAGTGTGGTGTTGGAAAAGCACAGCAGATCAGGCAGCATCTGAGGAGCAGGAACATCGATGTTTCGGGCAAAAGCCCTTCATCAGGAATGATTAGTAGTCATCAAGAGTTATAAGTAAACAAGCAGCAGGCTGGAAGAACACGGCAAGCCAGGAAGCATCAGGAGGTGGAGAAGTTGATGTTTTGGGTATAACCCTTCTTCAGGAATGGAGGTTGGGATAGGGGAAGCTGCAGATAGTGGTGGAGGGAGGGTTATGGGTGTGGAGAGGGGCAGAGTGGTGAGGTAGTGATAGATGAATACTGGTGATGGGTATGACCTGGTTGAACAATGAGGAATGAATCTGGTTGGTAGTTGGAAGGAAAGGTTGGCCAGAGAGGTGGAAGTGAGTAGGCAGGGCTGGAAAGGGAGTCAGGGGATGGTGAGAAGGCTATTTGAAATTGGGGAACTCAATGTTGAGTCCTTCGGGCTATGGGCTACCCAGGCATAAGATGAGTTATTGCAGTAGCCTGGTCAATATCTTAATCCTATTATCTGGTCGCTAACGTTTTAAGTTAATGGACTGAATTCCTATGTTAGTGACTGCACCTCAAAAATACTTCAGCTGGGATGTGCTTATCACACAGGGCAATGCACAGGAATATCTATTTAAGGGAAGAACCAACGTTTATGCTGAGGACAGTGTTGATTATTTGCCAAGTGATTCAGTACTCTGCTCTCATTTGGTATAAATATTGGTTTTCCCTAAATATGTATTGTAAGTTGTCTTGATGAGTAAAAGACAAAAGCTTTCACCAGTGTGTTGTTTTTGGCAATATTCTGGTTTTGTATTACCAAGTGATGGCTATATTAGTGTAGTCATATTGGTAAAATAGTAAATGATGTGGACAGCTTTGATCTGGGCCAATACTTTAAAATTGGGAATAGGACAAGAGGATATGGGTTCAAATTAAGGAATGGCAACTTTGGAACAAATATCAGGGAGATGTTTTTCATCGCCATTGAAAAAAGAAAGTGAAATCCTCCTAAAACATTTTAGCTTCTGCATCTGTGTTTCAGAGGTTGACAATGAAGAAACAATTTAATGTAGGTTCCTCGTGGAAAAATCCTCAAATTTTAGCTGAAGATGTTTTTGCTGTATTTTTGAATGCTTGATGGGAGACCTCCTCTCCAAACAGTGCCATAAGTACTTGATGTTTAAGAAATTTTCATCAGTAAAGGACCTTTTAATTTTGAATTCTAGACATCCCACAGCATTTTATAGCCAATAAAGTCCTTTAGCTATTTTCGTATGTAGGTTTGCATCTCCTTTGAAGAGTGTCACCTCTGACACTTCAGTGCTTTATTAAAGGAATGCTACGCTTTAACCTAAATTTGCACTCGCGTTCTAGAACAGAATTTTAGCCCTGGAGCCTTCTGCCTTTTGGGTGAATGCCACTAATTGTGTGGATGTGAAAAGGAACGCAATACTTAACACATGGAGCAAAGCAATGCCTCTTTGCTTGTGTTAAGTAGTAATTGTTCCCCTCATTCAATTCACACTGTGGGGATACTGGTTTTATTATATTTTCTGACTGGTGTTAATGATACAGAGTCCAATTAATGAGCCCGATCACTCTTTTGGGGGGTGTCATCAATTTAAATGATCAAAACATGACGTCCCAACGTATAAATCAATGCACTGATTTTAATAGCCTTTCTCACTCTTTAATTGCAATAACTTTTAAAGAAACCCAGAGATTCTTTAAAGATCTCCATTGAGTGATGAATTGCAGCCTTTTGAAGTTCAGCTTGTCCTACTGCCTTCAGATATAATTGTATGATCTTTTAAAAAAGAGCAGCAGTAAGGTGTACTGAACATTTGCATTTTGATTTGCAAATGCTACTTGGTGGGATAGATCGGAGGCTTATTATTGCAATTGAAGTGGCATATTTACTATAATAAACCTCACTAGGAAGTCAAATCACTTTTTCTCTTTCTCCGTTGTGTTGTGTTGTGTTGATGCATATGGCCTGGTGATGGTTGGTGGGAAAGCCCAGAATGAAACTAACTAGCATGAAGCACAGAGCTGTCTGCCACCGAATGAATCGAAGCTCCCATTTCATTATGGCACAATGTACCTATCCTGGGAGGAGATTTGAAGCTATTAAAACTATGTCGGGTTTTAGTAATAAACAGGGAAAGCTGTAAAGAGTTCTAATGCCTATGGTCATCGAGCTAAAGTTGGTAAATTTAGCCTATATTCAGAATGAAACCTGACACATTTGTTGTACGTGGCACAATAAATCATTGTGTTGTCTGTTCATCCATTGCGGGAGAGTTCTGAGTATATATGTATGTACAGATAGCAAAACATTGTGTGGTCACAGCACTCGTGAAAGCCTTGGTGGCCTATTGCTGTCCTCCATCTCCAATGAAGTTGTTTTTCATTTCATCATTGGTGAAAACTTGAGGCCTAATGATTATTTTCGGATGATCTGATCAAACCTCTGAATACTTGGACCAAAATCACGTGTTCCATTTTTGCTTTACTCTTAAGGTCTTCAGGACCCTGGAGCAACTTTGTGATGTCACGGAGCTACACATGGCTGTGTATAAATAGTGTGTAAGGGGAGTTGGAGGACATGGCACTACACAACGCTAGAACACGTTAGCAAGGGTTGAGGGCACAAGGATGTGAAGGTAGATTAGTCCTTGTTAATGCTTTGTATAAAATCTCAATTCCTTTTGCTTCTATTCTGCATTAGCTGATGTATGGATTATTCATTTTGCAGTGAAAACCTTTTCTTTCTCCACAAAGAACAGCGATCTGTTCTTTCGGCGTTCAATGGGGCAGCTCAAAATATTGAAGTTATTGCAAGGTATATGAGGTCTCTTATGCTAACTATCATGATTTCTAACTATCTTTTTTTTAGTTTAAAAGATTAGTGCATAAGACCTTGGAACTGAATAACCATATTGTATGGTTATTCTTTATTCTTTTTCCTACTGTTCTTCATGATGTGTGCATTGCTAGCCTTTGTCAAATTCCTGTTCGCAAAAGAAGTGATGGCTGGTGTTTTGCTTAGTAGAGGATATTGTAATTTGGTACAGCCATAGAGCCATGAAACAGACCCTTCGATCCAACCCATCCTTGCATTGAGGATAAATGTTTGAGGTTGAGGGAATGGAAACTAATAATAATGGACTGGTTGGCTGGTTAACCTTAACTTTGTTTTGTTGAAGATTGCTGTCATGAGAAAATCTTGTGAAAATGGGAATAGGCCAGAAGAAATAAAGCAAGCTGAAATGGCAAAATGACAGATTTCTCTTTCAAAAAACCGGGCAAGAAATAGCAAAACAATTTGTTACAAGTGCAGAAGAACAGTAGCAATGGAAGTTGAAGACACTGGAATATTTTCCCGATCAGAGTTGTTTCAGTGTGATTTTGGACAAGTTAATTGAGTGAATGGGCAAATGCATGACAGATGAAATAGAATGTAGACAAATGTGAGATCCACTTTAGCAAAATCAAGAAAGCAGCTTATTATCTAAATGGTGACTTGGATTCAAAATTCTGAACAGGTCTAGACATGGTAAACTCCAGAAGGATATTTCTGATGACCAGGGGTCATAGTCTAAGGATAGAGGGTAGGTGGTTGGGACTGAAATGAGGAAAGATATCTTCATCCAGGGAGTGATGACCTTATGGAATTCTCTGCCACAGAATACTGTTGAGGCTAAATCATTGCTTTCAAAAAGAAGTTCTAGTCCTTACGTTGAAGGGAATGGGGCAAAAGCAGGAACAAAGTATTGAGTTGGATGATCAACTATGATCCTTTTGAATGGTGGAAAATGTCTGTATGGTCAAATAGCCTACTCTTGCTCCTGTTTTCTATGTTCCTATCATTTTCTGCCACTGATAGTATGATCGCACCAATGAGCATGGTCTTTTTGCCCTCTCTCTTACTTTCAAAGGGATAAATCTTTCAAACTTTCTTCTCATTCTTCCCTGTCACTTAGTAATCTTTTCCTTCCCCTTTTGTACTATTGTTCGAAGGCCAATTTTATTGAGAGAAAGCAATTTGGATTGAGCCATGTTCATTTTTCTATAGATTACCAAGATTTGCATAGATGTTGCCTTAACTGAGTGCCTCCAAGTTAACTGCTGCTTTCGCTCCCAAGTATTTCAGTTTCACTGGACATTTTCCATTTAAGAACCATCTTTGTCTTTAACTTCTTGCGCTGTTTCAAAACAGGATGGATGTTAGTTTTGGGAATAGTAGGCTTTTTAATTTTCTTAGTCATTATTTTGAATACTGATGATTATGTTTCTTCTCCACCCACTCCCACCTTTTTGCTCACTGCAGTACAGATTTTATTTATCGCTTGCTTTGGCCACTACAGTTATCCTTTTCCGAAATATCCTATCTTCAAGTCACTGGAGATTTTTTTTTACACATGAGTCCTTAACACTGATCCAATTCTGAGTGAACAGAATGTCTGACACTCCTGTTTATGTCTGTCAGGGCTCCCTGATTGGGGCTGTTAATCTAGTGCAATTAGGAAACTTGTATTCTCAGAGGTCCACCTGGTTATCACTAAATTATGTTAACAGGTTTCTTTAAATACTTTGCAAACTTATTAATGGGCCACAGTGTGAATTCTTCTACTACAGAAACTGTGTTTTTTCATATCAGTCAACAGGGTGGCTTCTCTTAACAAGGCTGAAGTATTTTGGGCTTCCACAAAAACAAAGGGCTACCCACATTCACGAAACTGTACTGTCAACACTTAATGTGATTGAATGTCCTTCCAGAATTTAGACTGATCTTCACGGTAGATTTCCAGTGGCAACATATTGACCGAGTTTGCCTGATCTGAGAGCTAAGGTTGACAATTAAGTGTTCCTGTTCCATCTGATTTCCCAACCAATCTGCACCCTCTTCTCGTGCTGTAAGAATTGGTTTTGTTCTTCTGATATTTTAATGCTGTTTCTTGCATCCTTGTCCTGATGAGTGCAAAATTAATAAAAACTCCAATTATCAATGACCCTGAGATGGAAGTATACTGACGATCTAAATGTGGCTGATATTGGTGATTATATTTGATTGGGAGCGATTTAAGGCTTACTGAAAAGATTGGGGGGCGGATGTGCTGTTGTGGGGCAGTGGTTATGTCTATAACCTCTGAACTAGGAAGCCCATTTTTAAGTTCCACCTGCTTCAGAAGTGTATAATAACATCTCTGAAAAGATTAATTAGAAAGTATCTATCTGTCTTGCTGATTCTTTCTGATAATATTAACTACCTGACAAACAAACATTTCCCTCTACAGAATTTTAATTTCCACTTTTTTCCTTTTATTTTAAACTTACACACAACATGAGCAAAGTGAACAAAAGTTCATGCTGATCAATGCTAAGAACAGTTTGTGGGTCTTTTTCTTTACCATTGCTTTTTTTAAAATTCAGTTGTGGAATGTGGGTGTTGCTTGCTGGCCAGCATTTATTGCGAGTACCTAGTTAACCTTGAAGGTGGAGGTGAGCTGCCTTGCACCTTGCAATCCATGTGCTGTAGGTCAACCCATAACGCCCTTCGAAAGGCATCAAACCTGATGTAACTTGAAGCTTAATCTAAAAACTGTGGTTGAATTTAAAGTATTTCATAATCCACCTCTTCAGACGTGTGATGACTTTTCTCTGGCAGGTGGAACTTAAATGGGGAACAGCTATCCCAGACATGGAGACATGACCGCTGTGTTACAAGATACCTATGGTTTTAACGTTTTTGTTGTTTTGATGTTGTTACTGTGGCTTCTACTGGTGCTGACTTGCATTTTCAGGTGTGGTAAATTGTAATTATTGCCGAACATTCTCATTTGTGACTCATTGGTTCTTGAATTCGCTCCAAAGGTGTTCAATCTTTTTTTTTAAGAACAACCATATGACAGATATTTTAAAGCAATTTGCTGCAAAGATCATTGTAATAACGCTGCGATCACCACAGGGCATTCGCTTTCAGAGTCTTGGCATTGCTTATCCATTTGGATTTGAATGGAACATTAATTAATGTTAGAAATGCGTGTTCCTTGTCCTTCCAAGAGTTTAAATGCCTTGACAGATCTTACTGAGGTTCCAATTAGTCTGTGCAATTTCTACATTCCTTCATGTTTACTTTTAATGATACCAAGGTGAACCTTGACCCTTCCCAAAGGGTTCCTCTAAACAGTTTGCGACCATGTTCATGAGTTACCTTATCTGTTCAAAAAAGGTACTAACCTCTTAAGAACTCGAGTAGCTTTAGACCTTCTCCTATCAGGTCTAAAGTTTACAAAGTGCGTTTTTGAAAACACTAATAAAACCTCCAGTGTGCCTGAAGTAGCTGTGATTTAATATGCAGTAGTCTCCTTGAACCAGCAATGTGAAAATTCAAACTTGCTGCACCCACCCCCACCCCCTCATGAAAATTGTGGGTGCTGTGATAGTGGGTGGGACTTTAGGGTTTGGGTCTGGGGAGCATTTTCCATGACCGAGGCACTCCATCTTGGTAACATTAGGCTTTTTTTTTCAAAATGGCTGTCCTTCTGGTGATCAAAGACTAAACCAATAGTTATATAATGTGGGGTGGCAAAACTCTGTATTGTCTTTCTCTTGCCTAGTTTCTGGATCGAAATAAGACATACGTATCTTTTTTAAAATTCGTCTTCTCCATCTTTATGAATACACAAAATATTCTAATGTCTTAACTGGTCATCTTGTTGCAGAGGAATTCATGAGCAAATTCTGGGATCAAATATGAGAGTTTCCCTGGTCTTGCTGAGTGTGTTTAACCTGACACATTTGGAGAATTTAAAGTTGGTTTTAAATTGATTTTTGCTGTTTAGTTTTACATGTACCTAGAATATTAGTATCCGTAGAGAAATATTGTCCATCCCTAATTATCCTTCACTGTAATAATCCGCTGCAAACATAAGCTGTTGCAGTCAGTGGTGACAAGTAGTCCACAGTGCAGTTAGCTGGGGAGTTTCAAGGTTTAGATTCCGTGATCAGGAAATACATTCCCAAACAGGATGGTGTGCGTCTTGAGGCAGTGATGTTCCTTCCGCTTGTTGGCTTTGTTTGTGTGTTCTGGATTGTGGACTTGGGAGGAGCTGTTTAGGGAGCCTAGATAATTTTACGGTGGTACATTTTGTACATGGTGGGTTCTACAGGAGTGGGAAATGTATGTTTTTTGAGGGAATCCCAGCTAAATGGCCTGCTTTGTCCTGTTTAGTTTCCTAGCTGTTGGAGCTGCAGTCAGCCAATCAAGGAGGCATGTTTAGTAAGTTTGTAGGTGACACCAAAATTGGTGTTTAGTTGACAGTGAAGAAGATTATCTCCAAGTAAAACGGGAACTTGATCAGATGGGCGAATGGCCTGAGGAGTGAAAAATGGAGTTTAATTTCGATAAATGTGAGGTGCTACATTTTGGTAGGGCAAACCAGGGCATAACTTCAACACTCAATGATAGGGTTCTGGGAAATGTTGTGGAACAAGGAGACCTAGGGGTGCAGGTGCATTTTCCTTGAAAAATGGAGTTGCAGGTGGACAGGGTGGTGAAGAAGGCATTTGGCACACTTGCCTTCATTGGTCAGTGCTTTGGGTATGAGTTGGGATGTCATGTTGCAGCTGTATACAGGACATTGAATCCATTATTTTGGAATATTGCTAACAGTTCTGTCCTCCTTGCTATCGGAAGGATGTCATTAAACTTGAAAGGGTTCAAAAAAGATTTACAAGGAGGTTGCTGGGATTGGAGGGTTTGAGCTATGGGGAGAGGCTGAATAGGCTGAGGCTGTTTTCCCTGGAGTGTTGGATGTTGAGGGGTGACTTTTATAAACGTTTATAAAATGATAAGGAGCAAGGATAGGATGAGCAGTTCAAGGTGTGTTCCCTAGGTGAGGGTGGGGGAAGTCCAAACCAGTAGGCATAGGTTTGAGGTGAGCGGGGAAAGACTTTTAAAAGGACCTGAGGGCTAACGTTTTCCAGCAGAGGGTGGTGCGTGTATGGAATGAGCTGCCAGAGGAAGAGGTGAAAAGTGGGTATAATTACAATATTTAAAAGGCATCTGGATGGGAATGTGAATAGGAAGGGTTTAGAGGGATATGGGTCAAGTGCTGGCAAATGCAACTAGGTCAGATTGGGATGTCTGGTCGGCATGGAAAAGTTAGACTGAAGAGTTTGTTTCTTGCTGTATAACTCCGTGGACAATCCTCAGTCATACTTCTGATGTATTATTTAGATACTGAGAAAAGCTTTGAGGACTTGGATGAGTCACTGGCCTTAGAATTCCTTGGTGGCAGCATTGTTTAGCTACTCGACTTCCTGATGTACTTAATTTATTTAAGTACACTGTTTAGGAAATCTATTATTAAAATGGCATGAAGCTCAAGACTTCCCATAGGAAGTTGTGAAACTAGAAAGGGTTCAGAAAAGATTTACAAGGATGTTGTCAGGGTTGGAGGATTTGAACTATAGGGAGAGGCTGAATAGGCTAGGGTTGTTTTCCCTGGAGTGTTGGAGACTGTGGGGTGACCTTGCAGAGGTTTATAAAATCATGAGCATGGATAGGCTAAATAGACAAGGTCTTTTCCCTGGGGTGGGAGAGTCCAGAACAAGAGGGCATAGGTTTAGAGTGAGAGGAGAAAGATAAAAAATTTACAAGGATGTTACCAGGGTTGGAGGATTTGAGCTATATGGAGAGGATGAACAGGCTGAGGCTATTTTTTCCTGGGCATCAGAGGCTGAGGGGTGACCATATAGAGGTTTACAAAATTGAGGGGCATGGATAGGGTAAATAGGCAAAGTCTTTTCCCTGGGGTGGGGGAGTCCAGAACTAGAGGGCATAGGTTTAGGGTGAGGGGAAAGATATAAAAGAGTCCTAAGGGGCAACGTTTTCTGAGGGTGGTATATGTATGGAATGAGCTGCCAGAGGAAGTGGTAGAGGCTGGTACAATTGCAACATTTAAAAGGCATTTGGATGGGTATATGAATAGGAAAGGTTTGGAGGGATATGGGCTGGGTGCTGGCAAGTGGGACTAGATTGGGTTGGGATATCTGGTCGGCATAGACAGGTTGGACCAAAGGGTCTGTTTCCGTGCTGTACATCTCTATGACCTGAGATTCACATTTTAACATGCAAGCAATTGTATATGTATTTGATCTAACCTTTCCGAATTGCAATAAAATGTGTACTATCTGCTTCCTCACTTATTGTTCTCATTAAATTTGTCCATTGTTCTCTTTTCAATCGAATCTTCAATTTGGAAATGAAAAGTAGAGTAGTAAATCAATGGAAGATATAATGTTCAATCAATAATGACCAAAGTCCACGCACCACAAATTAATAAATCTTATGGCCACTTCCTTTGATATTTTTTTTTGTAATGAATGGTTCATTGTAGCTTGCTTCTCCCTGTTACTGTGGTGTTATTTAACAACTCTGGATTGTTATATCCAATAGAATGAAATTAGATGTATTTTCTGGGTTTTAATTCCTGAAAAATCTTGATGACAATTTAACGTGTGAAGAAGTCCTATCACATTAAAAACATTAACTTTGTTTCTTTTTGCGTAGATGTTGTCAGATTTCCTGAGTTTCTCCAGCATTTTCTTTTCGATTTCTAGCATCCGCAGTATTTTGATATTATCGGCTATTTTACGTTTGATCCTTTTCCTTGCCTTGGTTGGAAAACTTGTGAATGTCCAATTGATTCTCTTGATTCTGATACAAGTGATCAACCTTTTCAGTTTTGCTTTGCATTTAAATGTCCCCCTTGTTGTGATGACCAGCATCAGATATTGACCAGAGTACTGGAATTTCAATATAGTTGACTTGTCATGTTTGCTTGAGTGACTGTTACCTTTTTAGTGTTTTAGTTTTTTTGCTACAATTAATACATTATAGGTTTACTACGATGAAGCTTCTTGTTTTCCACTTTCTACATCTTAGTTCATCCAAAATGCTTTTGTTGGCATTCCAACTTTCATTAAGTCCAGTCCACCCATTGTGCTTGTGTTCATTAGTTGAGATTAGTTTCTGGTTCAATTGCACCTGAAATTCAAAACATTCTTCCAACTCTTCACATTTTTTCATGTCTTCATCCCCCACAATATCTCTAATCTCCATCAAATACCCAAATGCAATGGACGGCACGATAGCTCTGTGGTTAGCATTGCTGCTTCGTAGCACCAGGGATCTGGGTTCGATTCCAACCTCTGGCGACTGTCTGCGTAGAGTTTACACATTCTCCCAGTGTCTGCATGGGTTTCCTCTGGGGGCTTCTGGTTTCCTCCCACAATCCAAAGGTGTGCAGGTCAGGTGAATTGTCCATGCTAAATTGCCCGCAGGTGCGTTATTAGGCAGTCGGGGAATGGGTCTGGGTGGGTTACTCTTCGGAGGGTCAGTGTGTACTTTTTGGGACGAAGGGCCTGTTTCCACACTGTCGGGAATCTAATCTAACCTAATCGGCTCCATATTTCTCCAATGCTGGTTCCTTATGCATTCAAGATTTAGCCTTTGTCTATGTTGGAGGATGTTGCACAGGGTGTTGGGTTTATAGTGTGGTGTTTCCATAGACCACTGAGAATGCTTGAGGAAATAATATTTTGCTGTTGTTTGATGTGGATCATCTTTATGTTCATGTAAATACATGTAGGAGCATTTGCACCTTTTGGTCAAAAGATTGAAAATTCAAACCCAACTATCTAAGGTGTGGTAGTCCCTGTTTTGAAGTGCTGCTGACTTTGAACTGCTGCAGTCATAGAGATGTACAGCATGGGAACATGCCCTTCGGTCCAACTTGTTCAGGGTTCAGTGTGCTAATAGTGAATGGAGTGAATATTTAGACTGCTGGATGAAATGGCAGTCAAGTGGACATGCCTTATTTTGTCTGCTTTAAACTTGTATTAAAGATGCTGAGAGTATTGTATAGGGGGGGGCTGTGGGTGTTAAGCCGTGCATGAGGCCCAGAAACTGGAGAGGATATATGGCACAGAAAATGTCTTGGAATAATATACAGTAAATGTTTGTTTGTATTTCACTTCTTTCAATTTTCTGCATTTAGTTTTGCCATTACAGCCCCCATTCCCTTCTCTCTCATCCTTGTCAATTACATACATCTACATTATCCAGTTCAACCTGTAGCAAGTTCCAAATTCTCCCTGTTGTTTTGGTTTAAGTTTGTTCTTGATTTCTTGCTGGACTATGTGGTGACTGTTTTCACACATCTTCACATTATGGTGTTCCCCATAAGCGGATACATTCAAATCTATCAAAGCTATCTGTAATCTTAAAGAGCTCAACCTCTTAACTACTTCTCTTCAAGAACTGAGAAAAACCCTGTCTGTCAATCCATTTTTCTATATACTTGCATGTTTTCAGTATCATATCTGTAAATGTTCTCTGCACGCTTCCCAGTGCCTCTATCGTTTTTCATAACACTGCATGCAATATTCAAGTGTAGTAGAAACAATTCTGTGACACATTTTTACATCGTACTTTTCTCAAGATAAGTAAAGTCCTGTGCTTGGCTTAGCTTGTTAAAATATGGCTTTATTAATGTGGTTTTGCAATTTTTACTCATCTGTGTATTGTACACTGAAATCTTTTGTTTTTTTTATCCCACGAGATTTGCAAATTCCAAGTGACCTCTTCCTAACAAAATACAGTCTGAATCAAATTGTAGCACCTCCAACTGCTAATCCAGCTTCAAAGTTCACATTAGTGCCTTGTTATTCGTTCAGAAGCAGTTCACTTTGACTACTGCAAGTGTTACCTGAAACCTGTAATGTACTTGTGAATGATTTTTTTTTTGACTCTGAACAAGCAACTTGTGCAGTAATGGCTTTATAATTATATGAAGTTTATTAGATAGTATCGTATACCATAAGTATCAGTCCATGTCTTAAAATTGAAAGTTATTTTTGAAGCTTTCCAGATAACTTGTATGGCTGTTTTACAAAACTCTTTTTATCTCTCCCATTGAACTGAGTTGGATATTGAGGAATTGCATTTAGTTTTGAGATTCAAGATAAGATTGCGATCAACTGATTTGATTAAGTAATGATAAAACTTTTGAAGATTAGATTATTGTTTTCAAATCAGTACACTTATGCGTCAAGATCTCTCCTCTGATTGTAATCGTGTCACTTCAAATTTCAATGTCATCCATTATATCCCATTTTTCAATGGTGTCACAGGGTAGGAGTCCAAAATCACAGCATTCCCATGATAAACAGGATTTTGGGAGAGAAGGGGAGTGGTGGGAATGAGGAAGAGAGGAAGAAATTAAATGGTTTGTTAAAGATGGCAGTACTTTGAATAACATTGAGTTTTAAATGATTTATATTTTTAAATTGGGTTTTATGAGTGGATTTTAAGAATCAACAATCTGTTTGGACTGTACAACACTGGTGCTGTAAAATATTTGTTGCCAAGAGAATAAATGAGTGGTGCTTATTTAAGTGTTTCTTGGGTTATAAATAGTTTTTCTTTTGTCTTTTTAAACACTTCATTGCATCACTGTAGGATATTGTGCCATTTTATGATTGCTTTTAAATTGGACTAAATTGCTGAAGAAAAACATTGAACATATCCTGTTAGGGATATATTGCACAAAATGACTAATTTGCACATAACCTTCAGCCATACAGGAGTTAAGGTTATTATGTTTGGGTTCTTTGTGGCATTGAATGCTTTAGCAAACAGGTGGCTTGCACATATTGTGTGATATAGGAGTATGAAACACTATTTGTTTTACACACCAGACCTTTCACCCCTTATACAAATCAAGTGAAATCTGATGCAATCAACTCTCTTCTCTTTAGTTGGCTCATTCACTTCTTTCATTTCAAAAATATACTTTATTTTAAAAAATATCTTTGGTAACAAAGTTACCAAAACAGTTTGCTTCTATACAGCAGCGTATGAAGAATCAAACAAACATTGGAGTTTGACTATATTCAACAACCATAGCAAAGGCATTTCTTAGTCAGAGCCATAGAGACATGTAGTACGGAAGCAGATCCGTTGGTACAACTTGTTTATGCCGCTCAGATATTCTAACCTAAATTAGTCCCATTTGCCAGCTTGTAAAAGACTACATACATATATTTGAGGCATTGGGGATGTGTTCTGATAAACTCTCAGACCTCCATTTAACTTTGACATAAAGACTTTAGGTAGTGGTCTTTCCCCACTGCACCTTGGCGGCACCTGCCTCACGCTTTAGTGTGTCCCTCAGCACACGGTCCTGGACATTAGAATCTGCCAGTCTTCAACAATTGGTCGAGGTGGTCCACCACAGCAAGGAATTGGTCAAGTTTCTGGTTCTCTCGGCGCAGCCAATGTTTGTCTCTGTATTTTTGAATCCAAAAATAAACTTTTTATTCATAAACTCTTGGGTCAGAAGTCTGAGAGTTCAAGTAAGCCCCGCTCCAGAGGTGTCAGTATGTACTTTTAATGAAGTAATGAGGGAGTGCTACACTGCTGGATGTGTGAGAGAAAAATTCAGTCAAGGTTCACTCCTCTGGTGTCTTGAGATCCTATGGCATTATGTAAAAATGAACAAGAGTTCTCCTGTTTCTGGCATTTAGGTACAATTATTAAGCCCACACACACCATTGTTTCTCTTCAGTTGCAAAACACTTTGTGCTATTTTCACCAGGTTAAACTACTACATTTATAGGAAGACCCAATGTCCTTGCTCTCAAATGTGATTTTTATTACCCAGTTTTAAAGCATGCATTGCAAAATCAATTACTATCATGCTTTATACCACATAATTATTTCGCTGCAGTGTTTTGAAGCAACTGGAAGTTAGTAATAAAAACAGACAATGCTGAAGATACATTGATCTGTTGGCATCTATACAAAGATAAGATGAGTTACAATTATCTATGTATCTGTATGATGAACTTTGTTTATCTGTGTGTATCTAAAGGATATGTATTGTCATGATACATGCATTGTGCTAGCTACATGGTAAAAACTAGTGTTTATTGTTGCTCCTCTGTCAATGCTCGTTGACCCCCTCACTCCTGTCAGTCATGTTGATTTGCATCAGTTATGCTAGATGAAATAACTTTCACTCTTCCTATTATTTAAGCTATCAAAATGCTGTTTTTTTTTCCCTCAGCACAAACAGCAATGCAGCATTTTGTCTCCCTTGAGTTTTCATTTCATTTTTTTTATATAACTTCCAGATTTTTAAATCCATGCTTAGTGTCAGCCAATCACTACTTCATCTTTTATCTTTGATCGTTCATATCTTCTCAATAAACACTCACCTGACATCTGCAATGTCAATCTTAGATCATTCACTTTGGTTTCCTGTGTTCATAGTTTAGCATTTTCATTAAAAGAAATTGTTGAATTTGCAATGTTGATGGTTACATTTTGCATTGTAAAAATAAATCTCTTTCTGTAATCTTGGGAACTAAGTTATATTTTTAGCTCATCTGCTATTGTCAGAAAATTATGCACTAATTTTACAGAAACCAAGAACTGAACATTGGGAGTTTCGGTTTCTGTGATGCCAAGTTGCATCACACAGATGTTGGAAATTAGAGGGGTAGAGGGTGTGTGACTCTGAATGGCATTGTAAGCCAGGAATTGAGCAAGATGTTTCTTCTGATCCATATTATTCTTGATGAGGATTAAAGTCTTACACACCCATAAATAAGGTGGCAATCTGCATTCAGTGCATTTCAATGTTCAACTGTGTTCAGGTACTTCTTTAGGTTTCTACCAGTTTGCACCTTCCTAAAGTTCATCCATTTTTCACTGCAACTATTCTAATTTATAGGCATTTTGCTCCGTTTAGAATGTGGAGCATTTCCAGCAAAATGGTCTGACTCCCATTTTAAATGATGTCAAATCTAGATGTCCCTTCCTAAAAGAGACACTTGTGTCACTAGGTCAGCTGAAAATTTCAAGCGCTATATTTAGTTTCGTTGTTGTGCAACAATTGCAAAACCTCTGAGTTGAGGTAAAGCTTAGACATCATCGAATTGATGGAATGGACTTAACAGCCATCTCTTGTTCCTGTTGTTTTGTATTGAGCACCAGACAAGCAGTAAAACTAATACCACAAAAAAAATTCCTGTACCTTGCATTGTAGTCACATAAATGAAAGTAATTTTGCTTAACTTTCTGCAATATTTCAAGTTTTGCCTCCTGCACAGTTTTGATGTTGTCCTCACATGTAGCATGTTACCATATTGCACAGTTATCATTCATTACTACTAGCCCTGGCATAATATAATGTAATGACAAGAGTGTTTGGAATTGCAAATATTAAAAACTAGGAATAAAATATTCCCCATCAAGCTACTGACTGCATTTTGAGAGTGAGTGGATTTTTAAAAAAAAGACACAGCAGGAATATTTTCTGAAGAGTGAAAGTAGTTAAGCCCCATTTTGCTATGACTCGTGATCTCCTTTCTCACCACCTTTCTGTTCTTTCTTCAAGATAGAAGCAATTAATTGGAGGATCAATTTTAGTGGAGTCATTGTGTCAGACAGCATGGAAACAGACCTTTGGTCCAACCAGTCCATGCTAACCATAATCCCAAACTAAACTAGTCATACCTGTCTACTCCTGGCCCATATCCCTCCAAACATTTAGTATTCATGTACTTGTTAGAACTTTTCTCTCCTAAACCTTGAGTCAAATATTGGCAGGCAAAACAAATTGTGCAATTAGGGTAGCCTTGAGTAGAAGGTAGTTAATGTATATTCCCACAAGGGGCACAGTGGGTTGCCCATGCCAGTGCTTCCTCGATGAACAAAAAAGGTGAAGGAGAGAAGTGTGTGGCTGACAGATGTCGGGTTGTACGTTCACTGTTATTACCAATGTGTTCAAGGGCAAAGTGAACCAAGAACAGCAAAGATTGTATGTGGGAAAAGACTGGCAGCCAGCATTTAAGGAATTCAAATGTTTTTTGTGGGCTGATAAATAGTAAAATGATGGTAAAAGGAACGGCAGGCTGAGGTACTTAACAATTATGCATGTCCTTACTGACAAAGATGCTACTGCCAAAGGCATAATGAAATACAGGAGGACTTCAGGATGGCCCACAAATTGGTCAATAAGACATATGAGAGGCTGGAACTACACAAATTGTCGCCAGCACTAGATCAGATGGAGTGATGTATGAACAAACTCCGTTATCTGAACATCAGTTATCTGAATTTCAGATTATCTGAACAAATTTCAAAGTCACAACAGGACTTTGCATTCTAATTGAAGTAGGAAAATTCTATTCTTCACCCGTTTAATGCATTATTTTGTAAATTTTGAACAAGAATATTGATTCAAGTATGCTTTAATAAATAACTAACTTAACTCTAAATGTCATGTCTCGAGTATATATTTTAAGTCTTACATTTATTATAAAAAGGCTCTCCGAAACTTGTTCTCCCTGAGAACAAACGTTTGTGACTGTGAACACATAGCAACATATGTGTAAGCCTGAGCTGTGTACTCTCACATCCAGATTCCCTCTCAACATTTGACTCGCTCCATTTTGCAAACTCAACAATTTTTTTTCCTCCACTCATTCTCCGGAGAGTTCTCATTACTTATTTCCGTTGCTTTTTCCTCCTGTTATCCCATGACGACAACTTTTCTTCCAAACAAAAAGTAGTTCAATATCTTTCAGCTGACAAGAAAATTTTTAATGTAACTTTTTTTGATGGGGGAGAGCAAATCGTAGTGAGTTAGCACGCGAAAATAAACAGGAGGGAAACTTGATGGAAAGAAACATTACCCCGCTAAGAGAAAATTGAGGACTTAATCTGAAGTCAGCTAAAAAAGCTTCCCCCTCTCTCTCTCTCGTGTTCCCCTGTATTTTGTGCCTTTCTCTCTAAGGGCTCGGCCGTCGGGGGGGAGGAAGGGACAACGCTTGGTTAGTCTGGACAGCAGGACAACACCGAATACAGATTCTGGCTGCTGTCGAGGACTGCGAAAAATTTCAGTCAGACTCTAGCCAAAAAGTGATTTTATTGGTAAAATATCATAAATATTTAAGCAGTATCCAGTGTTTGTATATATTTATCGATTTGAATGAAATAAAAACTCGGCAAACATGCTTTTTTTACATAATTATGTTCTGTATGGCTTCCTTTGTTTACAATACGATCAGTTATCCAAACGATCAGATCCCCGCCTGTCTCATTCGGATAATCGAGGCTGTTCTGTATACTGACGGTAGAAATTTGAGTAGGAATGGGCCATCGTCTTTCGTTCTCCGCTGGTACAGGGGTGATGCCAGTGGACTGGAGAATTGCAAACGTTATGCCCTTGTTTTAAAACAAAAATTGGGGACAAGCTCAGAAGCCACAAGCCAGTCACTTTAATCCCTTGTCAGCTTTTAGATACAATAATCCAGGTCACATTTAGGAATCATTTGGACAAATATGTGGGCTTTTAAAATTAACACGAAACTCTTCAATTTTAAAGTATCAGAGCTGACTTGGTGCAAATGGACTTCAGAAAGGAGTTTTGATGAAGTACTACACGTTATCAGCAAAGTTTTCAAAGCCTGTAGAATAAAAGAGACAATGGCAGCATGGATTGTAATTTGGCTGAGTAATACAAACCGTAGAAAACCATATCCTTTAGATTGAAGGATAATATAGCGGGTGTTCCACAGGTTTAATATCTGTGCTACTGTTATTCTCAATCCATATTTTAATCACCTAGACCTGGTACAATTCCCCATCACACATGGTCTCTGTACTTGAATATAGCTCATTTATTTCTAGTTTAGCCATTTGTTGCTGAAACATTGAAATATACTTATAATAAAGTCTCTCAGAATGATGCACTGCTGAAGATGACCATTTGGACAATTGTTTCTGTATTGGCTCTTTTTAGATCTGAAAGTGTGTTGCTGGAAAAGCGCAGCAGGTCAGGCAGCATCCAAGGAACAGGAGAATCGACATTTCGGGCATTAGCCCTTCCTGAAGAAGGGTTTATGCCCGAAACGTCAATTCTCCTGTCCCTTGGATGCTGCCTGACCTGCTGCGCTTTTCCGGCAACACATTTTCAGCTCTGATCTCCAGCATCTGCAGTCCTCACTTTCTCCTCTTTTTAGATCTGTCCAATTCCAATCACTTGCTCTTTCCACATAGCCCGATATTTTCCCTTTCAAGTTGTCATCTAGTTCTCTAAATGTTACTTGAATCTGTTTCTACCACTTTCTTTCAGTGTCATTTATAGCGGTTAGTATGCAGTAGATCTTTGTAAGAGATCCTCACAATGTCATCACTGTCACTTGGTATGAGACATGAGGGCATAAAGGTCTCTGATTACATCTTAACTGGTGCCACTTTCTGCATAAAGAGGCAGGTCATAAATGTTGACCCAGCCAATGACGCCCACATCCCATTATCAAATTTAAAAATAAATCCAATTTTCCTCCAACTTGCTCTTCCCCAGGATAAAAACATACAACAGGAGGTTCTTTTGAGTAATTTTTTTTAAAAGCTCTATAGCATGCTTAACATTTTTAATAAGAATGGGATTTCTCTTAATGTAAATTTAACCCTCTTCCCTTTGGGTCTGTGCGAGAAGTTTTAAAGGCAGACCAAGCACAAAGTGGGGATGGTGGAAATAGTCAGAAGGGACATCTGTTTGTATCACCAGTCCAAAGGTTTCATTCTCTAATCTTCAACGATCCTCACTGCTGGACCCACAGTCATTTTCTTTTCTTATTTGGGTTTCAGAATGATTTTTATCAGCATCCAAATGTATGTTTTCTGTTCTCTCAACAGAAAATTGGGGAGCAACTGAAGAGAAAGATTTGATTCAATTAACTTCTGGACGTTTCCTTGATTCTCTCTGTTTCACTCCCAACCTGACAAATCAGAGCTTGTTGCTCCTGAACCCATAATCAATACTGCCACTTTATCTGAACTCTGTCCCAAAATGTAACACTTTCATATGCAGCAGTTAGTTCCTCTTTTTTTCCTGCTGTTAGTGTGTCTAGTTTCCTCTAAAGCTGTTAATTTTTTTTCTTAATTTACAAGTAAATTAGTTACCTAGGAATCTTTATTAGCTCTGTGCTTACTTCTTTACCTTTGTTCACAAAATCATGTTCCTCTAATTTGGACTTGTAGATTTTTCTATATGGTCATTATGAACTTTCACTTACAATGCTTGTTCAACCATGTGTGTCCCAAATCTCACTCCTCTGCACCTATCTCTCTGACCAAAATTGTTTTGCTTTGTGAGCTCATGACAAATTTTAGATATGTTCATCAAAGCTTCTTGACATCTTCTAACTTCAAATGCAAGTTAATGACAGTGACAATATTTAATGAGCAATGCAACCTCTACGATAGTCTAATTATGCTAACTCTGCTAAAATGTTCTTTTCGAATGATTAACAATCCAGAGTGCAAACTACATAATGAATTACATATTAGCATGTTGTAAGTGTGCTCTTTGTATTATGTGTTTAGAACTGCAAATCTAAAACCAAGTATTTTGGTATCTCAACAACACTAGGCCAGTTGTTTATTATCTTCAGGCATATTAGAACAAATTTTCTTTGAAGGCGCCTGAAGCCGATAAGACTAGCCTGATTTATTTTGGATTGTAATGATTGTGGTGGCTATTTCTGTAATTGGTTGTCTTCTATAAATTTGGTCTCTCTCGCTGTGTCTTACCGTGCTGATGTGTAGATCAACCATTAACTGTGACTTATGGTAAAATGTCATTTGTAAATTTGCAAACTTGAGGTGAAGGGAGTTTGTTGCATTGAGAATTCCTTCTTTACTGAATTTTGCACCATAAGTGCTCTAAAATAAGGCCATTCAATCTTGTTGAGATAAAATTGAATAAGATATGGAGAACAGTGAGATTCCTGTAAATGAACCAGCACACAAGTATAGAATGGCCTTTTGTGCTATAAACTCCCTGGTCAAAGTTGATGTTCTCCCATCTCTTAAGTGGTGGAAAAATTGAGCTTTGCATGAATTCAGCTAAAACATGACCAAAAGAGAACACCACACCTAAAAGAAATCCATCAACAGAATGCTTTTAAAGAGCAAACTTTATTCGCTCTTCTTATATTCCACTTTCTTTAGTTAAATGGATTTAAACATTCTCTTTTTTGGGGGGAGCTTTGTTCTTTTGAAGTATTATACATAGAATCTTTTTTACCTTGGGAGTTTTAAACATTTGTCAGAATTACACCAGTTACATGAAGGGTAATAGTTTATCTTTATGACTCCTCATGACCAATGTTATGGTTTTAGATCCGCAAGTCATTGCACCCTGACCAACAATAACAATGCAAGAATATATAGCACCTATCATAACTTATTTCTCAATCATAGCAACATTTCTAATGTACAGAAATGAGCCAGCAGATTTGTGCTTAGCAAGGTCAATTAACAGTCATCTGGTAGTGACCAGTTAATCTATTTTGGTGATTATTGGTTGGGAAATAATATTGTCTGGGACCAGGGGAAGAACCACCTTGTTATTCCCTGAAATAATATCGTGGGGTCTTTATATCCACCTTAAAGGGAAAATAAGGTCTCTGTTTATCTTCTGAAAGATGCCAACTTTATTACCTAGTACCCTTTTTTTACAAGATAGTAACACATTCCAAGAAATTTCATTGGATTGGCAGACAAAATCTGGCTCTGACTCAATGATGTATTTGGACAGGTGACTAAATACTTCTCCAAAGAAATTGGGAGGGGAGAAAAGGAGGGAAATTGCAATGTGGAAATTGGAATGCACCAAGAGCCAGAAGTGCATGTTATTGGAGATGACCCTGAGATAAGGAAGAGTCAAAGTGGAGCGTATAGGTGGGAAGGAAGATGGGCAGGTAGGACAGTTCAAGAGGGCAGTGCTGAATTGGAGAGTTGGATTTGGATAACGTGGAAGGAGGGGAGATGAGGGAACTGGTGAAACTGACATTGATTCTGTGTGGTTGGAGGATCCCAAGGTGGAAGATGAGTTCTTTCTCCAGTCATCTGGTGGATAGGATTTGGTGGTGGAGGAGGCCCAAGACTTGTATGTCTCTGGTGGAGTGGCAGGGGGAATTGAAGTGGTTGGCCACAAGAGGAGTGGGGTGGTTTAGTGAGTGTGCCCTGGAGATGTTCTCTGCAACGTTCCACGTGTTGATGTCCTGTCTCCCCAATGTAGAGGAGACCACATTGGGAGCAACGGACACAGTAGATGAGGTTTTTGGATTTGCAGGAAAATCTCTGCAGGACATTGAAGAATCTTTTAGAGCCTTGGATGGAGGTGGGGCAGGAGGTGTGGATGCAGGTTTTACACCTTTTGCAGTGGCAAGGGAAGGTGTCTGGAGTGGAGGATTGGTTGTTGGGGAGCTACAACAGCTACCTGGACTACACCTCTCACTCCCTCTCCCGTAAAAACGCTATCCCTTACTCCCAATTCCTCTGCCTCCACTGCATCTGCTCCCAGGAGGATCAATTCATATCCATGAAATCCCAGATGGCTTCCTGTTTCAATGACTGCAATTTCCACTTACTCACATGGTCAACAATGCCCTCCCAGTGCGTCTCCTCCACTTCCTGCACTTGCATCCTTGAACCCCACTCCTCCAACCACAACAAGGATAGAATCCTCCTCACCTTCCACTCCACCAATCTCTGGATACAGCAAATCATCCTCCACCACTTCTGCCACCTATAATCAATCCCCACCATCAAAAATACATTTCCCTCCAACCCTTTTCAGTTTTCCACAAAGACCATTCCCTTTGCAACTCCCTCGTTAGGTCCACACACCCCGCCAACCAACCCTCCACTCCCAACACCTTCCCTTGCCACCACAAGAGGTGTAAAACCTGCACCCACACCTCCTGCCTTACCTCCATCCAAGGCTCCAGAGGAGTCTTCCACATCCAGCAGAAATTTTTCTGCACATCCAAACACCTCATCTATGTCCATTACTCTTGATGTGGTGTCTTCTACATTGGGGAGACAGGATGCCAACTTGTGGAATGTATCAGAGAACATCTCCTGGACATAAGCACTAAACAACTCCACTGCCCTGGGCTCATCATCACTTCAACTTCCCCACCCATCCTGCCAAGGATGTGCAAGTCCTGGGACATCTCCACTGCCAACTGGAGGAAGAACACCTCATCTTCCACCTTGGGATCCTCCAACCACATGGAATCTGTCGGTTTCACCAGTTTCCTCATCTCCCCTCCCCCCACATTATCCCAGATCCAACCTGCCAATTCGGCACTGTTCTCTTGAACTGTCCTACCCGTCCATCTTCCTTCCCAACTATCCCTTCCACCCTCCTCTCTGACTTATCACTATCACAACCCCCACCTCCATCTACCTAAAGCATTCCCAGCTACCTTTTCCCTAACCCCACCCCTCTCCCATTTATCTCTCAGTCCTCTTGGGGCCCCCTCCCACATTTCTGATAAAGGGCTTATACTTAATGTCAACTCTCTTGCTCCTTGGAAGGTGCTTTTTGACTCTGATCTCTAATATCTGCAGTCCTCACTTTCTCCTGTGAATAAGGAAGAGTCCAGGCCAGGGATGAACATGAATATGTGGATAAGAATTTTGAATTTGCAATGGGCATCAGCATGGTCAATGAATGAGTGATTTGTCAAGACCGGTTGATCATAGATCCAGCAGAATCTTTTGATAATGTGTTTTGATTCCAAGGATGGGAGATTGAGCTTCAATCATGCAGCATTCTCCATACTGCATGCAAGTGTCAGCCTGGATTATGAGCTCTGTTCTGATGTCTCTCTTGAATCTGAGCTTGTGAATCTGAAGAAAGAGTTCATTACCTGTGGTTGTTGACCACTTAAAATCATGGACGTGAAAGTTCTCACAATGGTCTGAATAATATTTATCCTTTAACCAGTATTGCCAAAATTGACTATCTGGTCATTATCATTGTTTACAAGAACTTGCAGTCCAAATTGGTGAATGTTTCTACAATATATAAAAACTTTGCAAAAAGCACTTTGGCTATAGAGTGGGAGAGATGTATAGCATGGAAACAGCACCAACTCGTCCATGCTGACCAAGTATCCTAAACTAATCCAGTCCCATTTGCCAGCATCTGGCCCATGTCCCTCTAAACCCTTTCTATTCATATATCCATTAGATGCCTTTTAAATGTTGCAATTGTATCAGCCTCCACCACTTCCTCTGGCAGCTCATTCCATACATGCACCACCCTCTTAGGTCCCTTTTCATATCTTTCCCCTCTCACCCTAAACCTATGCCCTCTAGTTCTGGACTCCCCCACCCCAGGGAAAACAACTACAACCTATTCAGCCTCTCCCTATAGCACAAACCCTCCAACCCTGGCAACATCCTTGTACATCTTTTCAGAACCCTTTCAAGTTTCACAACATTCTTATAAAAGGATTTAGGAGATGCAGCGGTTCTGAAAGGAATGATTTGTTCCAGCAAGAATAGAGCATCATTGTTTTTTCAAACTCTCGCAACTCATGAGGATTACTTCTGAGATACAGAAACCACCACCCATTTGAGTGGCTTTTTGTGCTAGCCCACAGATCCGCCCAGGTGTCCACTGGGAGAACATCTTCCTCCAAAGGGCATCATGAGCTGACAGTTAAGAGGACTTCAAAAGATCCTCACATGCGTCTGAAAGCCCAGAGTTACTATTGAAATACACTTGATGTCCATTATTAAAATCATCGCCAGCCCCTCCGATGAGGGTGACTGGCTCCCACTCCTCAGGATGCGTCCATACTTGGCTGTACAGACTGATGTGGCTTCTGCAGAATCTGACATGCTTGGAGCAGGATCTGGTCATGGTGGGATGTTGGTGTGGCAGAGAGATCCTTTTATGCTGTTAAAAGCAAATTACTGCGGATGTTGGAATCTGAAACCAAAAGAGAAAATGCTGGAAAATCTCAGCAGGTCTGGCAGCATCTGAAAGGAGAGAAAAGAGCTGACGTTTCGAGTCGAACTGACCCTTTGTCAAAGCTCCTTTTTATGCTGTTGTCGCTTGGCTTCCATGTTTTTCCGACCAAGTCTTCATGCTCGATGCCTTCCCGATTGCTCTGCTCTTCCTCCACTTTGAAAGATCTTGGGCCAATGATTCCCAGGTGTCTGTGGGAATGCTGCGGCCTTGAGGGTATTCCTGAAGTGTTTCCTCTGTCTGCCAGGGCTCACCTATTTTGAAGCTGGGAGTAGAGCACTTGGTTGGTTCTGCAGACACTGTGCCTAGCCCATTACAACCAATCAAGGGGAAGGTCAGTGCCTCGATACTGGGGATGTTGGCCTGTTCAAGTTCACTGGCATGTCCCAGCAGATTCGCAGGATTTTTTGCAGGCAGCTTTAGTGGTACTGCTACAGTGCCTTAAGGTGTCTACTGTAGACTGTCCATATCTCACAGCCATATAGGAGGGTGGGAATCGACACAACTCTGTATACCATGAGCTTGGTGTCAGATCTGATTGTTGTCATTGAACACCCTTTTGTTCAGGCAGTGAAAGGCTGTGCAAGCACCCTGGAGCTAGTGTTGGATCTCTTCTTCAATAACTGCTTTGGTCCACAGGACACTCTGGAGATATTGGCAATGGCCAGAGAGTTCTCTAAGGCCTCCTTGTGGACCTTGAGCATCAAGGGTTTGCTCTGTAATGCTGGACCATTAGTGAGGAACCTTTTGACTTGCGGATGTTCACCGTGAGACCCATCCTCTTATATTGCCTCCGTAAAGGTGCTGATGATACTCTGGAGTACATCCTGAGTTTGCACATATGCAAACGTCAACCGTGTACTGCAGCTTGATGGACACTGATTGCAATGACTTTGGTTTTGACTTGGAGGTGGAATATCTCCCATTGGTTCTCTAGTTTAGCTCTGTTCTGTCAGGGAACTTGTTGAAGGTAGATTAAGAGCTTGATGTCCAATAACCTGACAACTGTCCATTTGGTGCCTGCCTGACTGCAAATGTCCCCAACTGTGCAACCTACAGTCAAGTCCCAGGTTCAAGCTTCCACAAAGTTTGGACCACCCTCAATTGCTTGAAAAGGCTAGGGTAGATGTAGTCACTACTTCCATACAAAGAACATGAGGAGCTACTGGAATTCTAACAGTGGCTGATCAAATCAAACTGTTGCCCAAATACTATGTTTGCCCTGGGGGGATGGTGGGGGCAATTAGATTGAACTAGTGACTAGAGGCTCTGGAGATGTGCTCAAATTCTCCCCCCCTCACCAATTGTAGTTGGTGGAATTAAAATTAAATTAATGTCTAGAGTTGAAAGTTTCTCTCAGTAATGGTGACTGAAATTATAATTAATTACTATTACACTTTTTTTTAGGGAAATCTGCCAACCTTGCTTATTCTGGCCTCCATGTGACTCCAAACCCATAGCTGATTGTTTAATCGTGATGAAGGGCTTTTGTCCGAAGTCGCTGCACCTGCTCCTTGGATGCTGCCTGACCTGCTGTGTTTTTCCAGCAACACTCTCTCGACTCTGATCTCTAGCATCTGCAGTCCTCCCTTTCGCCTGATTCTTTTAACTGTCCTCTGCCTTTCCGGCCCATTTTTGTATCTGTTCAAGTGCAATTAAGGATGGGCAAGAAATACTGGCCACCCACATTGCATGACTTTTTTAAAAAAAAATTAATGTCGATCGCTGTTTAAATGGTTAACTGATTTTTTTAAATTATTGACCTTTTTAACAGTGGACTGTAACTGCATCCCCAGACGTAACAACAATAAAAACTTCCCAAAAGAATGTCTGACAGTAGCTGTACCACATTTAACGTATTACCCTACCCCCCACATACACGGCAAAGTTTTCATAAATGCATCCCTTTTTGTTATGGGACCGCTTACTTTATTTAAAAGTTTTTTTTTTGAATGGGTAACTTCTCGACATGTACGTATCCTAATGCTCAATTAACTAACTAAATAAATGAAGATGTCTTAAAAAATCTAATTTTTTGACAGGCCACCAAACTACACTTGCTATTTTAATGCAGGTCGCCAATACATTTTACTTATCACAGACTAGCGTCTTGTCATACTTCAATTGAGCGCGTAACTTGAAGTTCTATCTCCCTTAATGAAGTTACATCATAACCTGTATGCATTGTTAAATCAGTTTTTTAAATTAAAAGTGATCTCTGCAACTTCTTCAAAAAGACAAAAAGTTGCTTTCAATCCGGTAAACAATCATTTATTGGAGTATGTGGTTAAATGTCTCGTTGGTTGCTCTTCAGTGGCGAAATGTTCTTGTCTCTTAAACAGGTCCTGCACTTTTGGACTGCACAAGAAACGTGCAATTTGCCTTAAAGGACAAGTCCAGCAGTGGTGTTTTCTAATTCCCATAACTGAATCGAAATATTGAGGATGCTGGAAATCCGAGCGAAAAACCAAATGCTGCCGATTAGGCAGCATCTGTGGAGAGACAAACCGAGTTCATATTTCCAGTACGCGGAGTTAAAACAGATTTAACCACTTCGTTGCTGGCGAGGTGTCCACCCCTCTCACTGTTTACTGGGGATTTCTAGTAAGGTGAGATCTCCCTTCAAAGACCTCTTTTTTTGACTGGATTACCAACAATGGTCCATCTCTGATCTCTCCTGCAGCCAGTAAATAACATCCTTAACCTTTTCTCGCGTGGAGCAGACAGCAATAATTTTACGCAAATACAGCGGTGCAATCCTGGTCGAGGGAGGAGGGAACGCTGGCACTTGCTGGAAGATTTTTGAAAGTGGGATAGGACTTCATTTGAGGTACCTGGTGAGGGGGCGAAGTCTTGCTGTGATTATAGGTGTAGGGAATATAATCCTGTCTGGGATGAGACGGTGGCCCCACCTCCTTTTTAATTGGCCCCGCTTGATAAATAGAGCGATTAGGTGTTTGCCTGAGCACTCGGAACAGTCTCCCTCTGGGATTTGATCGAGGAATATGGGGATGGATCGGAGCCAGCATGCGGGCAGGAGCAGCCTTTGCTGTCCTGTCTTGTTGGCTCTCTCAGTCTTTCTGTGCTGCTCAGCAGCAGAAGGAACTGCTAACCAGATCCCGCAGAGGGATCCGGGTCCGCTCATTGGAGAGATCCGGTCCGGCTCAGTTGACAACTCGACCAGCAAGGATTACCAGATCGTTCAACTTAATTGGCCACATGTCAAGGACACGTACATCATTGCAGTCTGGATCTTAGTGGCCAGTTTAGCTAAAATTGGTGAGCAATTGGGGTCTTACATATGTTTGATCTCTCTTTCAACCCTCCCTTTGGAGTTCGCATTTTTTTTCGGGTGTCGGTTAGCTCAGTTGGCTGGACGGCTGGTTTGTGAAGCAGAGTAATGCCAACAGCTGTTGCTAACTGGAGTGTAGTGACCCTCCAGTTGAACTACCACTAATCGTGTCTATAAATGAGAGAACAGTCTCTGTGGTCCGGGAAAAGTAGGGCAACTTCACTTTTTTCCCAAAATTAGCTCTTTTTGGATTCTGTGTCCCAGGAAAGCAAGGTGGTGGCTGGATGGGAGGGTTTTTGGAAATGATCAGTAGAGGGAGAGCATCCCTTTTTTTTTTTGAAGTTTGCAGGCTTGTTTTCCTATCTCATGGAAGTCTGTTAAACTATCTAAAAACAAAGCTGCAGATGTTGTAAACCAGAAACAAATTGTTGGGAAAGCTCATTAGATCTGGCAGCACCTGTGGAGAGAAATCAGAGTTAGTATTTCTGGTCCAGTCACCCTTCCTCAGGTTCTGAAGCAGTTGCTATGGTAGAACTGGTTGAACATTTTGCTGAAGTTAGCATTTTGTTGAACACAGGCATAAACTTTGCAACACAGCTCCAGTCTCCATTAATTTGACCCTGATCTAGTCTGTCTAACTCTCTATCTGGAACAAAGTGAGGACTGCAGATGCTGGAGATCAGAGTTGAGGGTGTGGTGCTGGAAAAGCACAGCAGCTCAGGCAGCATCCAAGGAGCAAGAGCATTGACATTTTCAGGCATGAGCCCTTCATCAGGAAGGGCTCATGCCCTTCCTGATGATGGGCTCCTGCCCGAAACGTCGATTCTCCTACTCCTCAGATGCTGCCTGACCTGCTGTGCACTGACTCTCTATCTCATCTGTTCTGCCCCTCAACTCATACACATGCCTCACGTTAAACTTCTTTTTTGAAGCTTCCCATCCTGATATGACTAATTTCCTAAGGAAGGATAGATTGATACAATTATCTGCTATCAATTTTTGCAGAAACATTTTATTTATTATTGTCTCATAGTAAAGGTCTCTGGTGTATTAAGTATCTCTTGAGCTTTTTTTAGTCATCTTTCAGTTTGAATTATTTGAAAGTTGAGGAATGCATATGCAGATAGGTTTAGTGACTGGTTTTGATGCAGTTCACAATTTAGTTACTCCATTTAGTTACAATGTCATGACAGTCCAAGAATTATAATGGTCGATTAATTATTTTAAGAGGTTGTTTTAAACAGTGCTCACCATTCATTGGGCCTGCCTCAGCTGGTCACCATGATATATATTTTATTTGGGCGCCACGGTGGCACAGTGGTTAGCACTGCTGCCTCACAGCGCCGGAGACCCGGGTTCAACTCCCGCCTCAGGCAACGGTCTGTGTGGAATTTGCACGTTCTCCCCGTGTCAGCGTGGGTTTGCTCCGGTTTCCTCCCACAGTCCAAAGATGTGCAGGTCAGGTGAATTGGCCATGCTAAATTGCCCCTAGTGTTAGGTGAGGGGCAAATGTAGGGGTATGGGTGGGTTGCGCTTCGGCGGGTCGGTGTGGACTTGTTGGGCCGAAGGGCCTGTTCCCACACTGTAATGTAATCTAAAAAAAATCTAATCTAAAAAATTCATCCAACTGGGTGCATCAAGAGAAATGAAAGGAAAGAGGAAAATAGAGGGGGTTGCTGGGGAAGAAAAAGAGAGAGAGAGAGACCGAGACCGAGCAAATGTTTTGTTTTACCATTGTTTTTCACTTAAAATTCAAAGGATCCAAAAAAAAATCATTTGTAATGTTGAATTTTCAGTCCTGAAGAGGTTGATTGGAAGTAATTAATAATTGTCATTTTAAAGAAAATGTATACACTCTGCAGTGGGTCTATGTCATCTGTGTAGGACCACTTCTCCATCCTGAAATCAGCTAACTGAATAAAGAACAGTATGAGCCCTGACCCTTTTCTTGTCTTTAACACTCTTACAATTGTCTTTTATGAACTGAGCCTTGGAGGGATCTATGGACGGTGATCTGGAACATCTTTAAGTACTTAAGCAATCGTATTGCACTCATATTTAGCACTAATGGACATGAAAGGAACAACATCTTTTCAATGATTTGGTTTTAGTGCGATGGCTGTGCTTGGTGTGGTACTTTTTGAGGAACGTTTTGATTTTAGTCTTTTGAAAGCTGCAGTTTACTTCCATGGAAATCTGTTATTATCTGGTTGCCTTTCATCCAAGAGTTTAAGGAGTAAGCTATTTCTCCCAGTGGAAACTGGCAGAAGATAGGAAGTGTTAGTGCTGTGGCTTAACGTTGGCCCCATGTCTCAATGACCTGACCAAGCTTAGTAAGCTGGGGATTTTGGGATTGGTTTTAGTGACTTTATGATCACTGGCAAATTGGGCTCATGCAATGCCGGTCCAAAGTTGTGCAGTCTAGGTGGATTAGCCATGGGATATGCAGGTTTAGCAGGATAGGGTAGAGGAACAGATCTGGGTGGGACGACTGATGTGGACTCAATGGGCCGAATGGCCACCTTCAACACGATAAGGATTCGATGAATGCAGACATAGAATTCTAATGCTAAGTGTAGGAACAAGCATAGTGTCTTTTTTTTTTAGGATAATCTTTGCAAGGAAGTAAAGGTGTGGGTATGGTGGAGACAAAGTTTTTTTGAGTTATTTTTCAAGGAGACTGACAAATTTACAAGTTTTTAGTGAATACTACTTGAATTACCAAGCAAGAAATTTTCTTTTTTACATGAAGACCCTCTGGGGTTGGTCCTATGCTCTGGATGCCCCTCTGATGACCTAACAAGCCTATACTTTACACCTTTGGGCTGATCTGAAAATTAGATTTGATTAGATTACTTAGTGTGGAAACAGGCCCTTCGGCCCAACAAGTCCACACCGCCCCGCCGAAGCGCAACCCACCCATACTCCTACATCTACCCCTTACCTAACACTACAGGCAATTTAGCATGGCCAATTCACCTGACCTGCACATCTTTGGACTGTGGGAGGAAACCGGAGCACCCGGAGGGTGCCCACGCAGACACGGGGAGAACGTGCAAACTCCACACAGTCGCCTGAGGCGGGAATTGAACCCGGGTCTCTGGCGCTGTGAGGCAGCAGTGCTAACCACTGTGCCACCGTGCTGCCCAAAATGTGTTGCTGGAAAAGCGCAGCAGGTCAGGCAGCATCCAAGGAGCAGGAGAATTGACATTTCAGGCATGAGCCCTTCTTCAGGAAGGGCTGTGATTCCTGAAGAAGGGCTTATGCCCAAAGCGTCGATTCTCCTGCTCCTTGGATGCTGCCTGACCTGCTGCGCTTTTCCAGCAACACATTTTCAGCTCTGATCTCCAGCATCTGCAGACCTCACTTTCCATCTTTGGGCTGATGTCAAATCATTCTTTCATCCTACATGTTCATATTTCCAGCGAGATTCATTGAAAGGGAAGTGGTGCAATAATGTGATATTCTCTGAATCAATGGCCCTTTAAACATGACATCCAAGTTTACTTTTGAGCAATGTACAGCAAGGATTCTAAGTTAACCCTTGTTTAGGGTACAATTCACACTATTTGTGTACTAACTGAATCCTTTATGGAATTCCTGCAAATAATTATTTTCTGTAATTGAGAGTCCAGTGCCTTAATAAACCTGCATCCTTCCTACAATTAAAAAAAAAAACCTTGAATTGCAGCAAAGGGAACAATAAATATTCAAGTCCAGTCTTTTCATTTGAAACATGAGGGGAAAAGAACACTTTTATTGAGCTGACACTTGTTCTATGACAGACATCCAAAGAAAGTCATGATGTCATGACATTTCTCAGTGTCCCATACGCAGACTCTGGTCTGAAACAAAGCAATTTATAATTTTTGCTTGTACCAAGCTTGTCATGAAATAATACAAGGGATGCTTTCTGCAATCAGATTGTTTGTCTGAAGGTGGAAATGATTGTGCTTGAACAGGATTGAGATTAAAGTCATTTGAGCCAAAGGGAGAGGCTGAATAGGCTGGGGCTGTTTTACCTGGAGTGTCGGAGGCTGAGGGTGACCTTATGGAGATTTACAAAATTGAGGGGCATGGATAGGATAAATAGGCAAAGTCTTTTCCCTGGGGTCAGGAAGTCCAGAACTAGAGGGCATAGGTTTAGGGTGAGAGGGGAAAGATATAAAAGAGACCTAAGGGGCAACTTTTTCACGCAGAGGATGATACATATATGGAATGAGCTGCCAGAGAAAGTAGTGGAGGCTGGAACAATTGCAACATTTAAGAGGCATTTGGATGGGTATATGAATAGGAAGGGTTTGGAGGGATATGGGCTGGGTGCTGGCAGGTGGGACTAGATTGGGTTGGGATATCTGATCGGCATGGACGGGTTGGACCGAAGGGTCTGTTTCCATGCTGTACATCTCTGACTCTAAATAGTATGTAAATACTTGATGGCTAAATAATTTTTATTGGATGACAAACTTCATACTTCACAAAGCACCAACCTTTGCACAGTAGTGTTGTGGGTGTCCACAGCCTTCTGATTGTTACCTTGGACATCAAAAATTATTCTTTTGCATAAGTTTTGGGAATAAGTTCTAGCAAGTCTGTTTTGATTCTGAATGTGGGTGAAACTCAGCTGGGTTACTTGCATCCATGATTAGAACAAAACTCAATGACGTTACACTTCAATGTTATAGGCTGGGCTCTGTAGTAGCAATCTTACCCCAGTGAGAAAACTGGATTCGTGCTCTGCTCCAGAGACGTGCAAACATAATTTAGTTTGAAGCACTCCATATGGTTCAATTCAAGGTGCTGTCTTTTAGTTGAAACCTATTGACCCTCTGTTGGGATATAGAGATTCTATGGCAGTTTTTGAAGAGCGAGGGGAATTTTTATGTTTGCAATGCAATACTTGCCTCTCTCCAAAACACAGTTTTGACTTTATCTCCTTTCTATTTCTTCTGTAGCATCTTGCTGTCTGCAAATTGACCATTGTATTTCTACAGTGACTCCAATTTGAAGTAACTAATTGGTTTAAGATATTTTTCAAATGTCACGTATTCAACAAAAACACTTTTTTTTTACAAATACAAGAAAAAGAAATTATTCACATTCATAATGTGCTTTTTTATGATTTGGAATGAGTACAGGTCAGTAGGAAGCCATTTGGCCCATTTGTATGCTGGCTCTCTAGCTAACAGAATTGCACTTTCATTTCTACCCTTTCTATAACCTTGACAAATTGATTTCCCTTCAGCTGTTTATGCAGATCCCTAGTAAATTGACTTAAATCTATCTTTGTTGTGCTTTCAGTTTGTATAATACAGATTCTAGCCTCCGACATCTTTAAAGTTCTGTACAACCAATGAAATTGTTATGAATTGTAAACATTGTAACTTTAGTTGCTGCTTCCTTCCTTCCATATGGAGCAGTAGGCCACACCTTCATCTAGTTAACATTGCTGAACATTAATTGCAGTAGTAATATTTTATTCCCAATGCAATGAAGTAGTATTGTGTATGTTTCACATACTTTGTGACTTGCTAAAGATAAGCTTAATAATTGCACGCACGCAATTATAAGTTCTTTGATATTCAATAACACAATTATCTGAGTTTGTTTTGGTTAAAAGAATAGATTTATCTTGTATATTGGATAAAAATAATTAATGGAGTATAATAAAATGGATTGCTCATAAGTCAATGATTAATGTATTTGAGTATTGATTTTAAATGAGTGCAAGACAAACAACTCACTTGTGTTAACTTTACATGACTTTTCTTTCCTCAATACACTTTTTATTATATTGAATCTTACAATTTGACAAAGCTGATTCCCTTCAGATGCAACTTTATTATATTCTGCAGTATTCAACAGACAAAATCTTTTGGCAGAATGTGGAACCAGATAAGGAAGTTAAATAAAATAACATTGAGTTCTTGAACAATTCTTTATTGGAGAAGGGAAGATAAGGAATTACTTGGAATGCTATAGGATCTGGCCCTTGATTTGAATTGATGCTCCAAACCTGGATAATAAAACCAAATGTAAACTTGTCAAGTTTGCAGTTGATGATAACAGCAACTTTACTACATTCTGATCTGTGACAGCACAGATGGTGTGCAGGTCTCTTCTCATTGACCATACTTAATGGAGTGAATGGTTTAAGATTTGAGGTTGGGCGTCAGGCTGACCCAATGTTTTTAATATTTGAATTGTTAAATTGAAAGCCTTTCATAGGACTTCAATTCATGCTGGTCAGAAGTCATTAGTAGGTTGATTGATAGATACTAATCAAGGTTTTAGTAATTTGTGCTACATTTAGAGTAAGTTGGATTCTGAACATCATCAGCCATCAGAAATGCCATGGAAGGACAGCAGGATTACAGCATCCATCGAGATTTAGCAGAAAACCTGTGGATTTTTTTTTTCCCCAGCACTGTTTTGGAAACCGTTCATGTTCCTTAAGTGCAATTGTGGCTTTTCAGTCTGGCTTGCATCTCTAATTCCAATATGTGTCTTTTTGAGCAGTTTTGAAAAAATGATCTTGTAAATAATTGTATGTGTTTGTGTGTCTATTCAATGCGCTCTCTCAGCTGTAAAGAATGGCCACAATCTAGACTGCATTCTACTGTTTCTCAATGACAATATTACTTTGAAAGGGTCATTGTCATCAGCAATCACTCGCTAATGAGTATGATTATCCACCTTGGAAATTCCATGTGACTGGTCTTGGGTTTGTGGCCCCTTGCATGGCTGATTAGCACAATCTTTGGGGCTGCATCTCCAACAACAGAGAAAATTCGATTGGCATTCGATTAACCAAATTTCAGATTATCTGAACAAGATCACAAGATCCCGTTGGTTGGCTAACTGTTATCCAGCATTCGATTAACTGAATGAAATACTTCCTGCCTGTGCCCTTCGGACAATCGAGGTTCCTCTGTATACCATTTGTGTGTGGTGCTGAATTTCTCTTGGGTAAATGTGGAGAATCTTTTAACATGGGAATGCAGTTGCACATCAGCAGACACGCTTTCTTGACAGAAGGTAGATCCAGTTCCAGAGGGAAGGAAAACTCTGACTTGGGATCCATCTACAACTGTAGCTGTTGATATTTGTGTGAAATCTTCCACCTGAATTATTGCTGAGGACTTTTTTTTTTAAATTGCATTTTTGTCTTGTTTCTCCCCACTCCTGACAGTGTCTGCACAATACTCCAGCCTCTCCTCCACAGCAAAGTGGCAAACCATGCAAGGGGTTTTGAAAAGATAAAGATCCTATTAAAAATACATTGCAGTAATTAGGGAACATTGTACTTCCTGACCATCAAATGTTCATCAATCACTGTGACCATTAAATGAAATTAAGATGCAATGTGGCAAATATGTGAGGAAACGCACATAAAAATCAACATCTCTGTTTCAGAAAGGAAGCATTTATGGAAAAATTTTATTGCCAGTTAAATTCTGAGGCTACGTTGCATAGATTCAGCTTGTAGTCCTTTTGATGTGAATAAGGTTGAGGGATGATTTGAAATAAATCATTAAGATGTGCTTAAAAGGATATGTTAGAGTTGATGACAAAACTGCTTTCTCTTGTCGGGTTGTCCAGAATATGGGAGTCAAAACAAACTTGAGCGTTTTGAGGAAGATAAAAATCTGGAATGTTCTTTCAAAAAGGTGAGGTTGAGCTGATAATCACCTGATGAGGAACATTAGACATTTGCTCGGAGTTCCAAGAAAGACGAGTTCATATTTGTGTGAGGTGACAACAATTGTACAAACACTTTGTATTTGTATAGCAGCTTCAATACAGTAAAGGGTTCCTAAGAGTCTTTTCTGATAAAACTTGGCACCACGATGTTCTGGAAAGTCATGTAAAGTATGGACAGAGATTGATTTTTCAAGAAATGCCTTTGGGGTGAGGTTTAAAGAGGGAATTCCTCATCGTGAGTCTAAGTAGTTTACTGGCGCTAAAGCAATATGATGAAGGCTCCGATTTGAAAGAACAGCAGATTGCACAGAAGATTGAGTCAGAAGTTAGAGATGAGCCAGCATTAATGACGCTAGGGAATCAAACACCAGGAGGAGCCTTTAAATGTCAAGGTGTTGGTGTAGCATGTATTATGAAACATCAGAATTATCACATTGTTTTGGCAAATTCCTCTCTACTTTGCAATAACCAACCCATTGAATACCTGCCCTTTTGAATCTGTGGTGATTATCAACTTGGAAAATTTAACCAAAATATCCAGACAAAGTTACTACAAATTGACTGCATAGAAACCTACACAATATCGTTGTATGTATTTTCATTTTTGGCAAGAAAAATACTTTTTTAAAGGTCAGCTTTCATGGATGCCTGCACCTAGCGTGAGTAGTGCCCTGAGACTTTGATCCAGAGCTCCAACCTCCAGGTGGCAGCAGGCAGTTTGACCAGTCACTCATGATGTACTGTGTCCCACAGCAGCAATTGGGTGAATAAAGAGGGAAACGTGAAGTCAGTCAAACATATTCTTTTTTTTGTTTTGATTAGTTCTCAACCAGGCTGCACTGACTAGGCAGAAGGCTTTCCCCTGTGATGTCTGGAACCAAGGGTACAGTCTGGGATTATTATTTTAGGACTGAGATGAAGATGGTGAATCTTTTGGCATTCTCTGCACCAGAGGGCTGTAGAGGTGCAGTTATTGATAGTCAAGGCAAAGTGACTTTCTAAATGTTCAAAATATCTTTGCAGATAGTACAGCTATAGAAATACTGCACAGAAGGGGGCCCCTTGGCTCATCTTGTCCATACCTCACCAAAAACACCTAAATGCCCTTTCTAATCCCATCTATGTGCACTGGCTCATAGCCCTGCAGTTTACAGCTATTAAGGGGCAGATCTGGTACACCAGGTAGTGCAGGAAAATGATGTGGTGGGAAAAGTCAACCATGATTTAGATGAATGAATTGAATTGAATTGAATTGAATTTATTGTCACATGTACAGAGGCACAGTGAAAAGTTTTGTCTTGCAAGCAATACAGGCAGATCACATAGTTGCATAGCATAGATAGTAAATAATGGATATACAACAGCAAAAACATAAACACATGTACAGGTGAATGTTAAGAATTTGAGTCCATTGAGTATTCTAACAGTAAGGTAGAAACTGTTACGAAACCGGCTGGTGCGTGTGTTCAGGCTTTTGTATCTTCTCCCCGACGGTAGAGGTTGTAGAGAAACATTGCCAGGCTGAAATGGATCTTTTAAGAATACTGGCGGCTTTTCCTTGCCAGTGGGCCTGGTAAATGGATTATATAGATGGGAAGCTGGCCTTTGTGATTGTCTGGGCCAAGTTCACTCTCTGTAACTGTCTTTGATCTTGAATGATACAGTTGCCATACCAGGTAGTGATACCTCCAGACAGAATGCTCTCGATGGCGCACCTATAAAAGTTGGCACGAGTATTCACTGTCATGCCAAGTTTCCTCAGCTGCCTGAGGAAGTAGAGAAGTTGTTGAGTCTTTGTAACCAGTGCATCCACATGAGTCCAAGAGAGCTTGTTGTGGATGACCACTCCCAGGAGCTTGATACATACCAATCATTCCACCTCTGTGCTGTTAATGTGTAGGGGGGCATGAATAACATCCTGCCAAAAGTCAATGAGTTCCTTGGTTTTGCCGGCATCGAGAACTAAGTTGTTCTCAGTGCACCATTTTTCCAGATCTTCCACCTCCCGTCTATAGTTGGTTTCATCGCTGTCTGAGTTTCGACCAGCTGTGATGGTGACAACAATCAATTAAAGGAATAGGAAATAACATTCTGCCATCCTTTTTTCATTATAGGTAAACAGTTGTTGGAATTCAGTTAATTTGCTCATCTGTCAGTTTTTATAGATGAGGTGAGTTTACTTCATGAAGGGACATTGCATCATGGGAACTGAGTGAGTTTAAGCCCAGACACTAGATATGGTTTCAACAGTGTGTCAACTAATAATGTTTTGGAATGACTGGCTAAATGTTTGACACTTGATCCTACAGATTTTGTGGAGGTTCCCGTATAATTTCCAACGCCCACATTCTTTGTTACATATTGGCAAGACAGCACAAGTTGTCCCAAAAATGTGTTGATTGGACTATTTGAACTTCTGTAGTTGGTGAATCATAGAATCCCTAGTGCGGAAGTAGGCCATTCAGCCCATCGAGTACACACTGACCTTTCCAAAGATCATCCAGATTCAAACCCCTATCCTAAACATGTAACCCTGCATTTCCCATGTCTAGTGCATGTAACCTAAATAACCCTGGGCACTGGGCAATTTAGCATAGCCTATCCATCTAACATGCACATCTTAGGACTGAGAGGAACCTGCAGCACCCAGAGGGAACCCCTACAGATATGAGGAGAAAGTCATCAGAGGCTAGAATCAAAGCCAAGTCCATGGTGCTGTGAGGCAGCAGTGCTAACCACTGTGTGACAGGGTGGCACAATGGTATTGGTTTGCTCTTGGCAAGCTGTTGTCCTAGGTCTCCACAAATTGGTGTCTTTCTGGAGTTATTTAATGTCTTCTATGTAGAGTGCATGGATCTACTCAGTGTGACGAACTGTACAAAACGTTGATGTTCCAGTTTGGTAGGAACTTCTGGAGAAGGTAAAATGAAAAAGAGTTTGCCTTGAAATTACTTCAGCATTGTCCCTTAAACACCAAGGCTGAGGAGATGGACGTTCTGGTGACCACCGTCACTCAACTGGGTATGATATAGGCCACAGAACTTTGCTTTGATCTATTGATGTAGCAATATTTAGCATGTTAATAATAAATATTAAAATAATAAATTTTAAAATGCACATGTTGCAATTTCTGTTTAAAGTGACTGCAGGAAAATTCTCAACATCAAAGTATAAATTACTCAGTTTCCCTCTCAACAGAAAGAAGATACTCCTGGGTCAGGCTAATTATGAAAATTGTGTTGATCTCTTAGAGGTCTTATCTTGAAATCCACCCTTTTTTCTTTTGCTTTTTGAAAAGTGTGGTGAATCGATTTAATGATTGTTTCCATTTCACTTCTTATTTTAAAACTCCTCTATCTCCTAACTTTTTGTTTTGAAGCATTCGATATTTGGATATCAAAATCTAATCTGAAAGTGTGTTGCTGGAAAAGCGCAGCAGGTCAGGTAGCATCCAAGGAACAGGAGAATCGATGTTTCGAGCATAAGCCTAAAGAAGGGCTTATGCCCGAAATGTCGATTCTCCTGTTCCTTGGATGCTGCCTGACCTGCTGCGCTTTTCCAGCAACACACTTTCAGCTCTGATCTCCAGCATTTGCAGCCCTCACTTTCTCCTATCAAAATCTAATGGCCAGTGTTACATTTCACACATTAAAACTGGATGAAATATTTGTGAAAATTTAAATCTCTCAGAAAAAACCACCCATTTTTCTTGTGCAAGTCATTGTGCTTAATAGCAATTAATTGTAGTTGAATGTTTAGTGGTTGTTTTTTCCTGTTTTGTTAAAAGCGCTTTAAACAAAGTCTTGCCTTTTTCCAGACAGCATAAACCTAAACAAATCCTGCACTTGTATACTTCAATTTTAGAGACCTGAAGGAAAACTTATATCTGCCAAATAGAGGTCTATTATCAATGCATGTTATACATTGTTATAATACACTGACATTTATAGATAGGTTATCAATAACATATTTCCTATCAAATAGGTAATGATTACCTCAAGTGAGAGAACAAATGATTTTGTATTGTGGATCTTAGGAAATTATTGAAGCAACAACCAAACCCTTTTTTTTAGGAGGCATGAGTAAATGAGGTTAGTTTTTTAAAAATATTATTTTACAGTATTAAGTATCCTTATTGAACTTGCTGTGGAATATGCATGGCTTGCTTGATTTATAGCTCCAGAGAGAAATATTGATCCATTTTAAAAGTCAACTGATAATTGATTTCCTTTCATGTGATTCCGACTGCTGCAATATCAAGTTTTAACTTCAATGTAGTATATCTATGCATTGCAATAAGGTCACTATTAACGTGAAGTTATTTTGCACAATACCTTCATTTTTCTATTTTACTCTTTTATCTATTTTCCTGGAATCACTGGCTGTCTTTGAGAGATGATTACATATGAAAGTGAGCTTGGATGTTGATATCGAAGGCTCAAAGGTAAAGTTATCATTGTCCTCCTGAAACATTTGGGCTTCTCTCTCATCCGAGAGTGGACTGGTGGTGGGTTAACCTGAGGGTCACATACCTCTGGTGAGGGGTGAGGTTCCAAAAAAAGAGTCCTTCAGCATAACTTCAGCCAGCGACAGATTTGATCCCATGATGTTGGTGTTACTTTGCATTGCAAACAAGCTGTCTAGCCACCTGAGCTAACCAACACCACTTCCAAGGCTATGACAACTAAGGATGAGCAATAGGCGCTGGACTTGGGCTTAAAATTTTAAAAGCTGTGAAGGTCTTGTCCAGTGATCCACATTGTACAAACAAACAAAATCCAAATTTCAAGATAGTATTGAATGCTTGCATTTCAAATAGAATCACTTGCGATGACTTGTTGAGGCAAATTGAGATGACTTGTTTGCAGAATGATATCACAAACAGCAAATGGTCAGTAAAATTGTTTGCTTTGTGTGACCCCACTAGATGGATAAATTGAGGAATCTTGAAACAGCATAATACTTTAAGTTGTATTTAAGTTTAAGTATTCATGTCATGTTATTTCGGAGTTTTGTGAATTTGTTGTAGAAGGGTCTGAAAGGGCTAATGCTGAAGATTGTTTAAAGCATGATGCAATATGACGATGTCATACAGACTCTGTGGGAGAGCAGCTTAGGATCTCCCATCTGGGTCTTCCTGGTAATCCCTGTAATAATACCCATCATGTATTATGTTCTGGGGTTTACATATTAATGAACCAAAACCTGTAACCCATTCTAAAACACAGCAATCAAGGTTTGTTCAATATATCATTTCAGTTGCATGACACTGTAACCTTTTGCTATAAATTCTGTCTCTTATGATCCCATTCCACAGCTACCTGATGAAGGAGCAGTGCCCCGAAAGGTAGTACTTCCAAATAAACCTGTTAGACTAAATCTAGTGTTGCGTGATTTTTTTTTAACTTTGTCCACTCCAGTTTAACACCCGCTCCTCTACATCATGTATTAGTGTAACTTTAGTTCGTGGTCAAAATTGTATCTTCGTGAAGACGAGCATTTTCTAGTTGGAACAGTAAGTTATTTTCCTCAACCACACTGGACTGAACTGGTCTTCAAGATCTCCAATCTCTCGGACAAATGCAGCTGGTAACTCAAGCAATATGAGTAGTGGTGAGGATTTATCTTACACCAGAAATTAGTCTCATTGTTATGGTTCTGAGCTGTGTCTGATCTCTATCTTGCAACAAACTATTACGTAAACTCTATCTCTTTTTACAAGAAAAATTAGTTTATTTTCAAATTCTTCTGCATTGCCATCTTGTGTGAAATCCAAGCATCAAGAAAGGTAATGTTTGTTTGGTTCTTCCAGTCAACTGTAGCTTTGCTTGGGAGGAACTCTACTGTAAAAAAAAAAAAAAAGTTAGTGTACTTTTGGGCAAAAGTGAGGACTGCAGATGCTCAAGATTAGAGTGGTGGTGAAAAGACACAGCAGGTCAGGCAGCATCCAAAGAGTAGGAAAATCTGTTTTGAGCAGGAAGGGTTCCTGCCCAAAACATTGATTTTCTTGCTCACCGAATGCTGCCTGACCTGTGAAAAGACACAGCAGGTCAGGCAGCATCCAAAGAGTAGGAAAATCTATGTTTTGAGCAGGAAGGGCTCCTGCCCAAAACATTGATTTTCTTGCTCACCGAATGCTGCCTGACCTGTGCTTTTTCACCACTATTCTAATCTTAGTGTACATTTGGACTGCCTGGTATATGCCTTTTCTTGTCTACACATCACCAGATAAATGAAAGCTTAAATGTCGCTACACTTCATTGCATTTCAAGATTGTGATGTTGGGGGGGGGGGTAGTAGGACTGTTGTGGGGACACCTGATTTTATCTTTTTAGATCAATTACTCTGAAATACTAAACTATGCTTTCACTTATGGTCAAACTTTACCAGTTTAAAGTATTTCTCTTCCTTTCCATTGCAAATTATTGATCGTAACTGTGGGAAACACACCTAAGCATGTCTTTTGTAAGTTGAGTTCTTGGGTGTGTAACCACAAGTTTTCATATCTGACTTGTATCCTAAAACACCATTCTTTTTGATAAAAGAAGGAATGCGTCCATTCATTAGAAATCTTGCTGCAGTATGCTTCTAAGCTGTTATTTGAATCATGGGCAAAGGGGCAGGTGCATGGGGGAAGAATTATTTTTTGAAATTCTGAAGTAATGGAAGATTGCTACCTGTAATTGAAGACTATGGGATGTAATTTCCTTTTTTGTTTTAGTTTTATTTGTGAACCTGAAAAGGATGCTCAATGCGAAACACAAAACAAACCCTTCTCCCTCTGATCATCCTACAAGCCTACATATTGGCCCTCAGCAGGATCCTAAGCCTTCCTAGTATTACTGATGTCAGTAGAAATATCTGCAGACATATATGGAGTGTGCACAAGGCTGGTTTGAACAATTAACGTGTATTGCCAAAACATCACATACATATGTGATCAGACAGAGCTGATCAGAAGACTTCTCCATCCAGTCTCTGTCCTATGTGATTTTACATCATGTGACTCCTTTGTATATACAAGCACAGAACCTATTGTCAGAGTATTGATTCAGTTGACCTTTGACTCTGCACTGAAAAATATGTTGCTGAAAAAGCGCAGCAGGTCAGGCAGCATCTAAGGAGCAGGGGAATCGACATTTCGGGCATAAGCCCTTCAGGAATGAGGAGGGTGTGCCAAGCAGGCTAAGGTAAAAGGTAGGGAGGAGGGACTTGGGGGAGGGGCGTT